>NC_073696.1:20380529-20980529 GCF_029784165.1 Wyeomyia smithii | reverse complement strand
ACTAGGTGATATCTTTTATAGTAATTTCGTTTCGCTCTTTTGCATTGTGCCTGTTGGTTATCAAAATGTGTAGGTACCGTTCTCGTTGTGCCTTGACGTAAAATTAACACACTGAACGCAATAAGTGTGCGAATGACAGCCCTATCTCTAGATAAGACGTTTATATTGAGTTATATTGATACTAAATAAATTAAATATCATTATAACTGGAATAAAATAATGTGTAAAAAATAAACAAAAAACAGTTTTTCATTCAAAATTTAATTTCTCAGTTTTCATTTATTTTTATAGTTTAACATTAAATCAATGTTTTAAAAATGTACATTTTGAGATCAAGTATCAATATTTTTGAAAAAAAAAAATTGTTTACTTTGTATATACAGGGTACTCAATAAGTTCGAATACACTTTGGAAATATGTTCAATTTTTATTACTTTTCTGATTAGACCAATCATACAATTCTTTTGCGCTTGTAATGGGATGTTCATGTTCTTTAGTTAACTTTGCATTACCTGCCATTCGTTTTTATATGCCACCAATTGGGTCCTAAAGCTATACCAGTTTTTATATTTCATTCGAAAAAGCCGCGTTTACCGTTTTCCTTCGATTTTTAAATGAAGAATTAAAAACTGCTCGAAATGACTTAAATGACAGTTCTCTCATATACCGTACACGGGCGAAACGTCAACTAAGACCTTTCGACCAGTTTTTTTACTCTTCATTTAAAAATCGAAGGAAAACGGTAAACGCGGCTTTTTCGAATGATATATAAAAACTGGTATAGCTTTAGGACCCAATTGGTGGCATATAAAAACGAATGGCAGGTAATGCAAAGTTAACTAAAGAACATGAACATCCCATTACAAGCGCAAAAGAATTGTATGATTGGTCTAATCAGAAAAGTAACAAAAATTCATCAAAAATGTCATTTAGTTGGGTATAATATAAAGAATATGAACAAGGAGTAACAGAATGGAGCAATATTTTCAAAAAATCTATAATAATAGCTGCCACACAAAAGTATTACTCTTTTGTTCCGATTTCAGAAATTAAGATACAAACGAAGCTGTTTTCAAAAGATGACAAATCATTTACTTATGATGTATATAAAATATAAGGTGAAACTAGTTCTGTAAAGTATCTATGTCATAAAAAAATATGTTCCTAAGATAATAAAACTCGAAAATAAATATTTGATTTTTATGTATATTTATATCACTTTTCTTAACTCTTTTCTTGAGAACCGTTCGCCCAATCGTTTTGTTGTCAAAGAATGAATTGTATATTTATGATCAAGCATTCCAATGAACGTATGGTTTTTGCTGGAGAACCATGGACAAATTAAGAAAAACGTGTATTTTCCTAAATAATTATAATTTTTCGAGCTTAAATTAGAAATAACTCGAAAATCAATGCCTTTAGAATGTTTACTACCAAGAGCTTTTTGATTCAAAATGACTTTCTGCTTTTTTTAAAATCATCAGAATACAAATATTTTGAAAAATGTTTGAATTAGAATTTTCATAAAAAAATTAATCTGACATAAAAAAATTACTTTTCATTTCTCCATCCTGGACTTTTTTTGAAAAGTTGCGTGTTAACGTCAAGTTTCTTTAAAAAAAAAAATAAAAAAAAATTCAACTCTTTTTAATTTGAAATTCAATGTTTATTTTTAGTTATTTTGGTCAAAATTTTTTTTTTTTGTACAGTGTATATATTTTTTTTTATGGTGCATTTTTAATTCCCTACAACTCATTCTCAGACAGTTTTTCTATACAACCAACGGTTTCTGGGCTACAATGCTTCGAATAAAACCTATGCCAAAAGGCATACGCCCTTTTAGAATGTAACTCATGGGTGTAAAAAATCTCTCCATCTGTGAAACATTTTTTAATGTCTGGCCTAAGAGTAGGCGGGCTCCTCGAGTCGGGGAGCCTGGAGCGTTTGCCCTCGTTGCTCCTCCTGTTTAAAATCCGGGCCTGGAAGAGGTACGAAGTTCTGAGCTGAA
This sequence comes from Wyeomyia smithii, assembly GCF_029784165.1. Taxonomy (NCBI): domain Eukaryota; kingdom Metazoa; phylum Arthropoda; class Insecta; order Diptera; family Culicidae; genus Wyeomyia; species Wyeomyia smithii. Next base: position 20,978,521 of record NC_073696.1, on the reverse strand, counting down.
ACTTATTATACTTTTTTTTTTGAAGATAGTATGTCAATAAAAACAATATTTGGAAAAAATTTCACGATTTTGTGGTCTTGTACCACTATGGATTGTGTGCAAGGCCACGTTCGCAAGGTCGACGTAGAACTTCTTAATGAATTTTATCCATTGGATTACAAGCTGCAATGCTAGCGCAAAACTAGTAGAGAAAAATTACCATAACTGGTTCAATGTTTTGTTTAGTTGTTTTTAAAAAGGCCAGTTTGTTGTTTCGTTCAAAAACATATACGTTGATCGAAAATTGCTGATGAAATTAGACCGTTCGTTGCAGCGTCCGTTAGTAAAATGTGCCAAAAACACTCTTATATATTTTAATTTTTTTCAGTATATATTTTCTTTTGAAGGACAAAACTATTATCTTAAGTTTGCCGAAGACATCACACCAATCAAACAAACTGTTCTACCTTTAAAGATTATAGTTGCAATATTTTATACTTCTTTTCACAGCGCCTTCTGAAATCAGTCGCTCATCTTCCCCCTATTAGGGTCGTTCGATTCAACGTACGTCTACCGAGAAACTGTCGGTTTGTAAAATATGCTGTCAGTCCGTTTCCGCAGCCATTCCCGATTGGCAAACAAACATACGTCAATCCAGCAAGTATACGTCCAATTAACCACACATCATTCCTCTTTTTTTCCAAAATATAAATCCCAACAAATTCGACAATACAAGCCGGCGGTCAATTTTTTGCGTAAAATCATCACAGTAACCACCAAAAACCATAATTGTATCAACTGGCCGAAACCATTATCGCCACAGAAGTACTACATCCGACCCCCTCCCCTTTCTCTTTCCACCATTCCCAAATAAGCTGTTCATCATGGTGGAAAACACCGCGAAAGCTAGTGCCAATATTTGGCAGTCTGGCTAGCCCGGGAATTCAATTTGCGGTGAATTATCCAGCATTTCGGCACGAATCGAAATTCGAGATCGGAGTCAGTGTGTGCGTGTGTGTATGTTGTGTTGTGTTGTGTACATCAACAAAAGAAACTGCATAAAACAATCGTCAGTCGAACTTTTTATCGTACCAATTATGAAAAGCCAAAAATTAACATAATTATCAACCGAGTAAATCCCGTCTCATTTGCGTTCAACTGAACTCGGAACGGTTCTCGGTTCAGTTGCTGCTGCTGCTGCCTGTCAGTCATTGATCGATTGTTGTGCAGGTTTATTTAGTCGGAGTTTCTGCGCTGACAAACCGCTAAACGAGCCAAAAAGGAAGAGAGTGGCGGCGGCGGTGCGAAGGGTATTGTTTATTGTTCATTTTATCGCGAGTGAGTTTACCCTCTGCCGTCTACTCCTCCCCCCACCTGTAAATGGACGGACAGCATCCGATAAGGTGAATCAAGCTTTTCGAATTTAAACCAATTTTCAGCTCGTTTACAAAACCGCTGTTGAATGAAGATGAAAGTAGAGCTTTTTATTTACATTGCAAATTTCATTCATTCGTCTAATCTATTTGGGAAGCGGATTCAATTGAATATTCTGATCAAAGTAAAGCTTTGGGGGTTTATTCGGTGGTATTGATGTTCGGAGGATATTTAGATTCACTAATCCAACCATCAATTCCACGGTCACTGCTGTGAGTGCTGTCATAGAGAAGGGTAGGAAAAAAAGTATTCCAAGATTAACAGAAACTCTGTGAAATTAGCAAAATTTATTAAATTTTTTTTCTTCATCTAAAATTTATTTTCCAAAATTTATTATATTTTTGTTCTAATTAAATAACATTGTTGAATTTAATTTGTTACAATACAAATCATTTTATCACTCCTCGGTAATTATATAAAATACGTAATCTGTTTCGTAATGGTTTCACCGAAGAGCAAAAATCCAAAAGGTGGTGCCCGCCACAACCCAGTGCAGCCGAGAGTACCAAAACGATCCCAAAGTGGAGATATTATTTATGCACATACATCTGAATAACCTGCTTAATATTCTGGCTGAATTCGTACACCTTAGGATTGTGAAAAATTTATCATCCCAGCCAGCCCTCGGTCCCGGTTCTTATCCAAATCGTGGCATAGCTCAGCACGCCGTCCACGACGCGACGGTGCAACCGACGGCGGAGTTGCGAATCCCTTTCGTGCCCTTTGTCCTGATACGACTCGTACGGTGTGAACCCTTTCGCCAGCGAGGATCATTCCCAAAAAAGACCCGCTATTTTGCGATTCTTCAAAACAACAGCAACAACAACAACAATAGTGTAAGAGGAAGCTAGTTTACCACGTTTATTCCTTCCAATTTTCAAAGCCAAGGGCCTTCCTTCTCGCCCACTGCTACTGCCCCGTTCTATCGCTTCCCGGTCATTTATGCAAAGTTATACGAAAAGGTATCGAAGATATGCATATATGAATGAATGCGAATGAGCAGTCGGCCTACGTTGGAGGATCAAGTCCTGCAGTCGGCAAGAGGGCAGAAATTCACGAAACCGGCATCGAGATAACGAGAAGGAAATAACACCGACTGAAGAGTAGGAATGTCATTCCAACGCTACGTTTATTTTCGAAGGTGTTTGTTCGAAAACAAGGGAGGCACCAGGATTAAGCAAGTTACTGCAGAATCTGAAATTTATTTTTTTTTGTTTAAGCGCCTCCATATGTATTGGGTGACACTTACAAGCTGAGTTAGCAATCCGATCAACTCCAAGCTGCCAGCATGTCCCGAGTGAAGCGATGTACTAAATTTAAAATTGACAGTCTTCGAATCTTTTGACATAGAATAAAATCCAACATTACAGTAAACGAATTCGGCAGCAAATACAATTCCCACCATATCGTCGAAACAACGATTCCATCGGATGTGTCTGCAAATCTTCCCAGGCGACTCGAACCGATGATCACTGCAGTCAACATCGGTTTCACGCGGTAGAGCAAAATAAGAAGGAGAAGAGAAAAAAACACGAACGCACAGGATGACACATTTAAGTCAACTTGTTAAGCTGATGTACAACACATATTTAACAACAGACGACAAACAAGAGAAAACCTCGCGCTCGCGCTCACCGGTGCTAACGGTTGCCTCTTCCCCCAAGGGAGGGGTACAACTGTGTGTCGTTTACGTTCTCTTAACTATCCCTGAGGAGGATTTCCTTACCTTGTGGAGCGGGTTGTTCGGTAGAGAGGAAAAGTACAAGTACTGACGTAGTACCCAAAGCTGATTTCCGTTCTGAAGGTAAAGGAGCTGATTGAAACATTTTCAGTCCGTTCTGAACGAGAAAAACCGGAAGTAAGCTCCAATGACAAAGTGTAATAGATAAGAATGGTTCTGGAGTAGAAGCTATCATGGAGCCGCATGTTACTTTGTTACTTCGATATTAGAGCATCAATCGGGTAAAATACCGAATAATTATACACTTCTAAAAGATTTCTATTTAAATCGAAAACAACACGTAGGATACGTTAAGGTTATACCCAACTAAAACACAATAAAAACCGAATAATTCGAAGTCAAGCGCAGAAGCGCCAGAAGAAAAAAAAATTACTCCAGCTCGTTAGACAGATAATTGGTTCCATATCGGCAGAGAAAGAAGGTGCGATAATCATCACGGATTTTGTTTTTGTTTTACCTTTTCCCAGGTGTTTCCCATGAATTCATCGTTTCTCGAGAATCAAGGAGAGATCCCAAGAAAAACGTCTTATTTGCGGTATCGAACGGCAGTAAAATGGTTCACAGCTCGACCGCGACTTGGCTTCTGAAACTCTCGGGGCCCCGGCAGTGTTGTGGATCATCGCCGCATCACGATTTACTTTTTAGTTCCTAAGCCGGGACGGCGTGCGAAAAACCGCGCGGATTATTGAACGAAATCGACTCATCTGCCGGTTGATTAAAGAGGCGATGCGAGTCACCCGGTCGAAGTAAAGAAAATTGATTTTTACACCGAGTTTTGGATGATTGGAATTAATCTTTATTTGATTATGTCACCTGTATTCGAGAGAAATATTCCATTTATAGAAAATATTTTTAGCTTATAATTCGGAAAATGCGAGCTCCAATCTTCGATTTTTTCAGCTAAACAATAACAACCTAAGCAAAATATGATTGAAACTAAATTGAAAGTGGATCGAGTTAGGTAATTTTGAAATTGATTTTTTATTAATCGCAAATTGAAGAAAAAATGCACTCAATATATTTCAATGTTGAGGTTGTTTGGAAAATTTACTGACTTTATCAAACCGCACAAAATAATGGAAAAGGTGCAAAAAATGCCGTTACTTGTTGTAGTTTTTGTGGAATCTGCTGAACATTAATATGTTTACATATTAATAAAATATTGCTAACTCCATCTTAATGAATTGACACACACAAGGTATCGGGATCGCAGCAGACATATCATTCCAGACATATGGTTTTCTGGAGTGAAAATAATCGGAATCAACTGTTATTAAATACAATCTGTGCGTATTATCGTTGAATGTGCGATTATTTGTGCGAAAGATGACGATAGCGTCTTCAAACATTAACGATATCGGCGGTGACGACAGTCACTAGACGTTATCGGTGAGGAAAGGTTTTTTTCATTTCGGAGGGTTGGAGACGAAACATCACTAGGCAACAGGAAGAAACTTTTTCATATTTGTTTATATCCGCTTCTCATCAGGAAAATAAATGTCTCAGTTTTGATTGTTTTAACTTATGAGGCGCTTTCTGAAGCATAAATTCGAATAGAAAGGTATGTAGCATTGTCATATTTGCATTTAAAATGCATCTAAATGATATATCTAATGAAGCAAAAGATGGTATTGCAGTGGTTTTTTTTGTTATGGAATTAGAATTACGTTGTCAATTGATGTGAACTTTGCAGTGGTTAGTAATAAACAAACGTTATTGATTCGATACCGTCCAGTAGCTATCGTCATTGACAATGACGATAATCTCTGAAGACGTAAGCGTCATCGTCGATAACGATAACAGACGGTATCGTTATCGACGTTTGCGATAAATTATCGATTAACAACCTTGGTATATTTTATGACGGTGAACGTAAATGCTCCTGTCAAATTTCAAAAACCCACTATGCAAAATACCTGTGCAAAATTCCAGCGCAATCGGACATAATTTAGCAGTGCCTCAAAGCGCACGAATTTTTGATGTTTTGACCCTCGAAAATGGACCACCAATGGAATAAATCAAGTATAAGATACCTAATAAACATTGTATATTGAATATGAATATGAATATGAGTATTAGTATGGGAAAAAGTGATCGACTTTCCAGAACCAAGGTTTTTTGGTTCATTTTAGGGCTCCAAACAACCCTAAACTTATCTGAAGTCGATTGGTTTTGTCTCCGCTTGGCACAATGCATTTCAAATTTGTATGAAAATTTATATAAGAAAACCAACTTTTTTGCATTTACCTTTCTAGAGAGCTCAATAATGCTCCAATAATGCACTACATTATGTTAAAGTATAGTAGATGCCTAACAACTTTGTAAAGGACACTGAAGAGCTGGAATGTCCCTAAGAAGAGCTATAGCTGTTCAAAATTGGGTATGTCGATTTTAATGCAGAAAATCTTGTTTTCTGCCAACATTACCAATGTACCGGCGTCAGTAGGATTCCCATCAGAAGTAACCTTTCGTAACGAGTTTATACCCTCAGCTGGATCAAGCAAACAAATTAAGGTCAATATTCTAGACGTAGATAGAATCTACAACGTGTTTCAGAGGTTACTTCTGATGAAAATCTGACTGACGCCGGTACACTGGCAGTGTTGGCAGAAAAAATGATTTGCAACATAAATTTCGACATACTCAACTTTGAATAGCTCTAGTATTTTTTTGGCACACCCTAGCTCTTTAGTGTCTTCGGCCAAGTTGTTAGGCATCAAAAAACCTACCATTTGAAGTTATGAAACCTATGGTTTGAGTATGAGTATGAGTATGAGTATGAGTATGAATATGAGTATGAGTATGAGTATGAGTATGAGTATGAGTATGAGTATGAGTATGAGTAGGAGTAGGAGTATGAGTATGAGTATGAGTATGAGTATGAGTATGAGTATGAGTATGAGTATGAGTATGAGTATGAGTATGAGTATGAGTATGAGTATGAGTATGAGTATGAGTATGAGTATGAGTATGAGTATGAGTATGAGTATGAGTATGAGTATGAGTATGAGTATGAGTATGAGTATGAGTATGAGTATGAGTATGAGTATGAGTATGAGTATGAGTATGAGTATGAGTATGAGTATGAGTATGAGTATGAGTATGAGTATGAGTATGAGTATGAGTATGAGTATGAGTATGAGTATGAGTATGAGTATGAGTATGAGTATGAGTATGAGTATGAGTATGAGTATGAGTATGAGTATGAGTATGAGTATGAGTATGAGTATGAGTATGAGTATGAGTATGAGTATGAGTATGAGTATGAGTATGAGTATGAGTATGAGTATGAGTATTAGTATGAGTATGAGTATGAGTATGAGTATGAGTATGAGTATGAGTATGAGTATGAGTATGAGTATGAGTATGAGTATGAGTATGAGTATGAGTATGAGTATGAGTATGAGTATGAGTATGAGTATGAGTATGAGTATGAGTATGAGTATGAGTATGAGTATGAGTATGAGTATGAGTATGAGTATGAGTATGAGTATGAGTATGAGAATGAGTATGAGTATGAGTATGAGTATGAGTATGAGTATGAGTATGAGTATGAGTATGAGTATGAGTATGAGTATGAGTATGAGTATGAGTATGAGTATGAGTATGAGTATGAATATGAGTATGAGTATGAGTATGAGTATGAGTATAAGTATGAGTATGAGTATGAGTATGAGTATGAGTATTAGTATGAATATGAGTATGAGTATGAGTATGAGTATGAGTATGAGTATGAGTAAGAGTATAAGTATGAGTATGAGTATGAGTATTAGCATGAGTATTAGAGTGGCCATTTTTGTAACATCATGCGATTTCGATGAGCGCCGGGCGAAAAAGGTTTCCTTTTTACTCCTAAAATAAGCCATTAAAATCTGAAGTTGATCCGAGTTCATTAAATGGACCCACAAAACGCTTATATTAAAAAATATAGATTCTCATAAGAACTGTTTTTTTTATCTCTATTTGAAGTTTTTTGCCTAAGTTTCTCAAAATAGTATATTTTTCGTCGAAATACTCTTTAATTATAAAATCATATCATCAGAGACATTCACAAATTTCGTAACGCCAAAATATAGCAATTTTGAACACCTTCTGCCCCTAAATAATACAATTTTGCATGGGGGCCTCGCGCAATGGAACTCTTCGTTGAATATCCCCTATTTCTTAGTACATTACGTAATAAATGAATGACCTCTCATACTCGTTAGAGGTTTTGAAACTGCCATTCAGTGATTATATCCTTAATCGTGCTTCATTGCAGCAACTGCGTGAAGTGAACCGCCACAATCGGATTGGTGAAGCAAAATTATTAAAATTAATAAGAACTTTTTGTATGGATTTAATGTTGTTTTGAGTATTATTTTTATTATTATTATTATTATTATTATTATTATTATTATTATTATTATTATTATTATTATTATTATTATTATTATTATTATTATTATTATTATTATTATTATTATTATTTGTTGTGGCGGAATATAGCGATCCTCCCAGACTCCCATATCAGATCTGAAAAATAAGGGCGAATAGAAGTCAAACTTCTATTCTCTCCACTTTGATACAATATCATTTATTGTTCTTGTTTTTTTCGGAAGATTTAGGCTATAAGAGAACACGAAATTTAAAAGATCAAGTAGTTAAAATAAATCATTCGAATCGTTAACATCGTCTTTTTTATCGTATTTCGCCCGTTCACTGTCGCTTTGTTGGAACCCACAGTAACATTATTATTATTATTATTAGTCTCCCAGTTGGTCTCGAGGTACGATGCTGGCCTAACAAGCCAGTCGTCGTATGTTCGAGTCCCGGCTCGGGAGAGACTGTTAGTGTCAGTAGGATCGTAGCGCTAGCCCCGCAATTGTCCTGTACACTTAACAGTCGGCTGCGAAGCCTGTGTATAGTAAAACAGAAGGTCGGAATGTAACATCAAGGCTTTGCTTTTTTATTATTATTATTTTCTATGAAACAGTTCAGCACTAGTAATCTGAAAGCACTAAGACGGTGAATTTTATCAAATGCGGTCGGTAGATCTCCTGTTGATCGAATAGCAATTCCCATGAGTTTCGTTGAAAGCGCAAAGTTCTTGGACGCGCTAAAAATTGATTCAAGCTACGGCAAAAATATCGCCTAAGAAGTTCATAATACGCTAGTGGATTGAAATATTTCGGAAAAGTTTCGAAAATTAACCAATATTACTTGTATTCTTCATTTCTATGAACTTTTATGCAAAATATATTACATGGCAAAAGCATCAGACCTTAAACACTTTTCTTTAACCGTTTTACAAGAGCATCAAACGAAATCAACTCATTCACAGTCAATCAACTCACTCACAGCTTCAATGATCCAAAAGTTCTGATCATTGACCATAAATTGCATTCAAGACATGTCCCTGTTGGTAGTCAAACTTCACATTCAGGTGTTTTTCGGATGTACGAGTGCTGTCTAATGTATTAATCAAATTTTGAATTTTCTACGTGATGCTTTCGCTCATATCCCGTTTGAAATTAAACAAAAAATGATCCGGCGACTAAAAGCGAATGGTCCTTAAGGTGAAACGGTATTGAAACCACAAACAGCCAATTTCGAATCACCACTTCGAATTTATAGAAGCACAAGACTCGGAAATAGATAATGCATTCCCTGTGAAAACGCTATTTTATGTTTGCTTCACCGCAGCAAATATGAAATGGCGTTTTCACAGGTGACGCATTAACTATTACCGAGTCTTGTGCCTTTGAAAATTCAAAATGGTGGCTGGAAGTCGGCCATTTTTGGTTTTAATACCTAATGTTAAATTTATGAAAAATTCTAACCGTGTTTCAACACACAATTAAGAAGAACTTCAGTTTATATTGCATGTTGTTGATTTATACCGAAAAAATACACACCTCATTCAAAATACGAACTTTTTAATAAACACCAAAAGTTATAGATTTTTTTAAACTTAAATAAGGGTGATAATGTAACTGTTTTATGAAAATACAAGTGTATTTGAATACGTTTATCGCGAGATATATGTTAAAAAAAGAAAAAACTCCGTACAATTTTCATGTAAATCGATTCTTTAAATATAAGCGCTTTGTGGGTCCATTGAATAAACTTCGATCTACTTCAAATTTTCGTGACTTATTGTAGACGTCAAAAGGAAACTTTTTCAGCCCGCCGCTCATTAAGATCGATAGTTTCAAAAACGGCCATATAAAATATGGCCACTCTAATGAGTATGAGTAAGAGTGTGAGTATGAGTATGAGTATGAGTATGAGTATGAATAAGAATATGAATATGAATGTGAACATGAATATGAATATGAATATGAATATGAATATGAATATGAATATGAATATGAATATGAATATGAATATGAATATGAATATGAATATGAATATGAATATGAATATGAATATGAATATGAATATGAAAACATAAAAACTAAAGCCGTTATGGTATGTCCACATATAATTGAACGCTCATTACTTTAGTTTTCTAAAACTGGAAGAGTAATTGATTTTAGCCACACAGAGTCTGCCGCTAGTCATATAAAAATGTGTAATAAATTTTGACTATCAAAACCATCAAATGTAAGTGGTCCTTGTAGTGTACTTGACAGCCCTACTTGTGCTTCTCAAGAATTCATAATAGTTTTCGGGAAATTTGCATTTTTGTAAAAGAGATGATTTTTTCGCGAATTTTGAATTTTCGGGAGATTTTTAAATTCCTGAATTCTTCGTATATCATAGCATTTCAATTCGAAACAATGGGAAAAACGTATTTTTTTTGATAAATATGCGATTTGCAAATCTTAATTTTAAGACCATTGTGCTTGCAGATGCAGAGGTGTATTTTCTATTTATTATTTTTTTATTACTTCAAGTTCAGTTCATCATCATTTTTTTGCTTATAGCATGTAAGTTCTGTAGAAAAAAAATCCGATTGTTAAAAATGAGTTGTTTTTAATATTAAAATTATAATAAATTAATTTTTTTGTCTCAATTTTTTTTGTCTTACTATATTTATTGTTTTATTGCGTTGAATAAGATAAATATTCGAGCTGTTCCTATTGAAAGAGATTACCAATCATCTCGTATACTTCTATGTATTTCTATCTTATCAATTCCTATTCGAGATTTTTTCAATCTTTTTTTTCATCTAATAGTCGCGCCCAGTGTTTATTATTCAAATTGTGAAATTCAATACACTTTTGATATTCACTAGACAAACCACACAAACTTGTGCGGGGCCCCAACAACATTCCTACTGTTTGGTGTTTTTTATTCTCGCTCATTTTTCCATCGATGCGTTTCCGACGAGTAAACTTTATACCTTTGTGCGTGGCCCCAACAGCGTTCTTAGGGTATGTGAGCCTAAATCGAATCCACATCGGGTAGTTCAATATTTTGCAACGCACTGAGTTATACCACATACACACACGCCAACACACACACACGCACACACACGCACACACACACACACGCACACACACACGCACACTATTGTTTGTTGGTTCAAATCGGTCTCGAATCAGGAATTTTAACAACGACACACAATTGCGCGCGGTCCTAACAGCACTTTTTCTGTCTGTTGATATAAAACGGTACCAAGTATAATAAGGCTGATTGTATATTAAAAAAACAAATAAAACGGGCCTTGAACTTCGGAATTTTGATCAATATCGACAATTTTAATGGCTAGAACAAACACCCTGATTAATTAGCTGTCTTACGACTACTAAAATTGCAGCCATTGAGCCATTAGTTTATGACACAAAAGATAAAAAAAAACTGGTCGCAGTGGGGTCCACATAAAAAAGGCGCCATTTGGGTGCTGTAGAAAATCCCCTGTAAAACCGATGTGAACTGTTTAAAATAAATTCGGGGTGATTGAAATAGTGTCCCTCGATTGGGAATTCTGATTGATTATTGTTAATGCTAGCTGAATCAGTTTTAAAACTTAAAAAAAGTGCTGACAGAGAGAAAGATGGTAAACAAAATGATATACCTATGTTTGTATTTCACTTTACACTTTTCGAGTATTTCGTCTCAATATAAATACGGCTCCATAAGCTGCTCAACACTTTCCCGACGGAGAGAAATCAGATTTTACCTCGAAAAATGACCTTCAAACTTCTAACATGATCAATTGACAAAAACTGTGTTGCATATTGAAGATCGATTTGTTCTCTAACCATATTAAATAGATTCAATGTTAAAAATTTCAAGTTTCATTGTTAAGCTGAAATCAAAGATTGGATGTCAGGTGATGATTATTCCCTACCCTACTTCACTGATCAGTCGGCTGAACAGAGTATAAACCGGAAATTGTTAAATAGAAACGGGTAGGATTTTATCGCGTCTCTGGTCAAGGTGGATGCTTACCCAACGTACCGTTCACTACTAACAAAAATCTCTTTCCTTTGACCTTTGTTCTGATGCGGAAGTTAACACAGTCTCCGATCAGCAAAGATCTCGCTCCCTTCCCTGTTCTCACCCGTTTGTAAGGACATGGGCAGCGCCGCTATTGACCTTTCAAAGTATTAAGGTACTGAAACTTGTACAATGAGAATGGTCGGTCACTTCCAGTCCAGTGATTTAAGATTCCAAATCCAAATTTTTAATGCTGTGTTTCGATTTTTGTGTTATAGAATGTTGTTCTGCGGACTGAATTTCGAATGTTAAATTTCGAACTGTGGAGTTTTCAAATTCTTACAATAACCATGACTTTTAACTTACCTGACTATCATTTTTCCCTACATTTGTTTTTTTTTATTTTGTTTACGAGCTCCGAATTTGCTTGGACCCGCCTGGACAAGGAAATTTTTTTCTATGTCTAAACCCCCTGTTCTTTTTTCGCATCCTTGAAAAAAAACCACATACATTGCCTACTTTACAAACTTAAAAGGTTAAGTTGGCTATATATTTCTAGGTATTCGATACAATGGGTTGTGGTATTTCGGCTTGTAGACTAATGAAATGCATCACCGGCGTTTCGGTCTTTGCATGGTATCATTTTCAGGGTCTACAATTTATTGAACATTTTACGTTACATCACACAACATTGGAAAAAATAACTCACTCACAAACGATAATCAACAAGTTGAAATTTTTTAGGAAATCCTAAAACAGTTAGGTTGTAAAAGGTTCGATACCGTGCATCAAGGGCGCAGAAAATGCATCAGTTCGTTCCGGTGGATAAAGCAATGGTTTCTGACACTTTCGTCGCAGTTGTTTTCAGATTCAAGGATTACTTTAAAGGCGGATGAAAACAAAATATGATATTTTCCTTTATTATGGCTGATTTTTTCATGAGGTTGAAATTCTACGTAAAATAATGCTAGCTTATTTTGTAAATTTTTTTCATCTATTTTTTTCCAATTGCTTCTCAATATTGTTTCAAATATTAATGAGTCAATTCCGTTCTGGATATTAACTACGTGAAATAATCGCTCTATATAATTGCCTGCCAGTTATGTTTTTCTAGGTAAGGATGATGTCTACTTGATCCACACTCGCTAAACAGGTTCCGTTTTCTATCGTATCCGTATTCAACCGTTCCATTACGGAATCAATTAACAACTTATCGGTCGATTACTTGTGTAGCTCCACTCAACTTGTCAGCCACACGATAACGCTTCCGTTTGGCAGTAATATCAGCCACACCAATCTCCGGACCCCGGATTGCTTGATAAGAAAAGCATCAGCTGAAGTGCCTTTTTGCATCGCTGGGTTGCACGCTGAGAAGAACCGCAGAAATCAGTTGACGCACCGCGAGTGAGCATTCCCAGTCCATATCTTAACCCAACCCGATACCGCCGATATCGAGTGAGGACGGTCTCTGCGTTGGATAGCAGCACTGTCTGAAAGGGAAAAGGCACAGAAATATGTAATCATCATCATCATCCATCATAATTTGCATCGGTTCGACTGGCACGGCACCAGCACCCCAGAAACAGCGCTACAGGAAAGGTTCCACGAGAAACAAGTTGTGGAGCAAGAGGCAGAGCAGGGAAATTGAATTACCCACGCACAGCATTTGTATGCGATGATGTTTAAAAAAGTATTAATATTGCACACATTCGCGGTATGTGTGTCTGCTTACATTTTAATTCCCATCACGGGCTGATGGGTAAACTGCTTGAAGACTGCTGATCCTGCCCCGTAAGCTTAGACGGACACCCCGATGCGGATGCCAGTTGGGGAGTCGCACGAGAAATGACAGCTTGTAAGCAATGCGGTGCAGCGGCACCGTCGTCTGATAAAGTCCAGCATCAGCATCATAGCGAGCTAAAATATGACCCATCATGCCCGGTCATCGGATTTCAGCCGTCAGTTGTTGTTGTACTGCATAGCTTAGCCATCATCATGAAGTGACCCCTGCCTGTCAGCTATGAGAGCAAAAAAAAAAAACAATATGCTTTCGCCCAAACGAGCGTCAGGATGTTTACGTTTCTAACGATGGTCCGCTTTCCGAACTTGATGAATCGCTCAGGAGTAAATATTTGGAATTTTCGAATTAGTTTACTGCTGTTTAGTAACGCACATGGATTGCGCTAATTAAATTGTCTACCTTTTAATGTGCTGAAACGGAGAGACAATATACTCATAGCCGTGTACATGGGAGGGGTCAATTTTACTTAGTTTTGTATTGTGCCATGTTATGTAACTATTTGCTAACATTTTTAGTCACTTTTGTTTAATTGTAATGTCATTGCAGTTTAGGTGAAATTTGGAGACCACCACACAGATGTTTTATATGATGACACCCCGTTAGGCATACAGACGCGAGGCATACGGACGCGAGGCATAGTACGCTAGGCATAATGGACGGCAGGCATACGGACACGAGGCATATGGACGCGAGGCCGAATGGACGCGAGGCCGAATGGACGCGAGGCCGAATGGACGCGAGGCCGAATGGACGCGAGGCCGAATGGACGCAAGGCCGAATGGATACAAGGCCGAAAGGACACAAGGCCAGGGGGAAGTGATGTGGAATATGTTTTTATCGTCATCATCTACACAGCATAACATGTATTTCGCTTCAAAGTGTCATTTAAAAAGCAATACACTCGCGGCCTTCGGCCGACTCGCTGTTCGGGCGAATGCTGTCCTTACTCGCTACCGCTCGTTCGGACTTAACTAAGGGAAGAAAACTCTGTTTGAGTAGACCTAGCAAACCAGTAGATCAGTCGTTTGGGTGCAAGAGGCCGCCGCTTCCGACGGCGGGTCGGCGGCCGGCTCGGACTGCGGAAACCACGGCGGCTTAGTGCCGCCTCATTTCCTTGCCCTCGATTATGCGTCATCGCCGCATGATTTCAAGGAAGGTATTATACCCAACTTAAACTCTTTAGGAATATAATAACACCTGAACTACATTATTGGATCTTATGCGATCGTACAACATCGTATTCGGCCTCGCGTCCATTCGGCCTTGCGTCCATTCGGCCTCGCGTCCATTCGGCCTCGCGTCCATTCGGCCTCGCGTCCATTCGGCCTCGCGTTCATTCGGCCTCGCGTCCGTTATGCCTTTTGGCAGTATGCCTCGTATCCATTATGCCTCACATCCATTATGCCTCGCGTCTGTATGCCTAGCATACTATGCCTAACATCCATATGCCTAGCGTCCATATGCCTCGTGTCCCGTCCCCGTTTTATATCATTGTTGAACCACTTCTGAATATTTATGTGTTATTTTTATGTTATCTGTGATATTCATAATTTTTTTCTCCAATTTGGGTACACTGCGCACTGCTATGAACATATCATACACAGAAAATAGCAACCGACACCTCTAGTTCGGTAATTGTGTCCGCGACGGTACCAGCGCGACATGGTCGTACTGCTCTGCAGCTCGAAGTGGTTGACTAATGCGAGAGCAAGGTTTTTGATGACATAATCCGACGCTGTTATCAGCAGTGAAACACGCGAACTAGCTAGCGCTCGGTCATGAATCGGTTCTCACGTTCCTCGGCGGGCCCATCGAAGGGAGCAAGGATGACGAGACCTGCCCTAATGCCAGCATGTTTCGGATGAGCGCGAGGATGAAATGATGTATTACTCGGAACGCGAATGAATTCATTAGACGCGTACGTTGGCGGCGGAACCGGCAATCCGGGCGCCGTCCATCGTTTCTCGGATGCTGCTGCTCAGTTGGTACCTACCCAGGGAGCTGCTGGTGCTGCTTCACAGCTAGCCCAGGATGGAGGACGAATTAATAGAGACATCGCATCGTACTGCTTCGTAGCTAGATTGTAACCACGCTCATTTATCATCCTTACGAGATGAGCGCGTAAGCATCAGGTACCGCATTCCGATTTTCTCAGGTTCTGGTTCTAGATTTAGAATATTTCCGACGATGCCGCTGATGATGGCAATAATGATGATGACTGCTGGCGGATATCTACAGTAGTGTGCACTTTGTATTTGAATGCAACTCAAGTTGACGCCGAGAGCAACTCACGTTGGCACTTTACGATTCCGGCTGTTGTTACAGGGACATTAAACCATCCGTTCGTCCGTCCGTTTATCCGTGTGTCGGCAACCGTGCTCCGGTGCAGTGGTGGCGACAGCGGCGGCGGTGGCAGCTTGTACGATATGAATCTCGTTAGAGTGTCAAGTTAATGCATTTCCATTTATTTCTCCGCGCGCAATAACTTGAAAAACGACGCCTGACACTGAGATAGCGCTATATCAATCATGTACGCTCATATATAGTTGGAGCATAATTTCCGCTGGTTTCGTAAAGTCGGTGGCAGCAGCCTAGACCGAAGCGAAACGGCCGGCAATCCGAAAGCCGGCGATAATTGTTGGGTCTTGCCTTGCACTCGCGCTTCCTAGCAGCAGCAGCAGCAGCAGCAGAACACAATTTGCTCACATTCTACGAGACACATACACACACAAAAGTGGTTACCGTTGTAAAGTGTCGCGATTTAACAGCTGAGACGTGTTTATGCAAATTGACAGGGCAAGTGATTCCCACCATAACCAGCCACCGAAATGGAGCTTGTCGAATCGTAAAACAACCTGTTTTCTGGGTTCGGTTCACTGTTTATTTTCATGTTCTTGCTCGCTACTTTCCAAGGAGATTGCGCCAGAGCGAGCGGAAGAATGCTTGGGCATAGGATAACGGAGGGTTGCAACATTTTTGTATATGAATATTTTATCACTTCGCACATAGGTGAAATCAATTAGTACATGTTGACTTTGTGTGACAGGCAGGATGGAGCTTGGCTCGTACAATTAGAGAAAGTGCATGTGCTGCCCGAGTTGTGACAGTGTGGAAACTGGCAGTTTATGTAGGATGGAAAAGTTTCACGTTAGAAATGCAAATGCGGAAAAGTCCGACCGTGGGTGGGTTTTCTTTTTCGTGGTGGAAGCAGTTGTAACTTTGGACATCATGTTTCTGCCAAAACTTGGATAATTTTACCTATAGCCGAACTGCCTAAAAACTAAGCCACTGAAATGATGAAATATTGAACCGTTAGGATATTGTCAACTCTAGAAACTTTCTGCGACATTTTTGACTCTTCTGATACCATTGGTTCTGATAGAGTTAGTGATCGAGTTTTTGTTTTATTGGAAAATTCCATATCGTCCTCATAACTATTAACATTCTCTAAGCTTCTGTTACGTCGTGGATACTGGAGGTTATATTCAACATTAGGTCTGTTATAACAAGTTTCTAACCTCAATTCTATGGTTAACGATGTCGGACGGCTAGCTATCTCCCACACGGTTGTGATATCGGGTTCGATTCTCGATCTGGTCGAGGATCTTTTCAAGCTGAAAATTTTCTCGACTCAGCACTGGGGCACGGAGTATCGTTGTACTTATCCTACAACATGCAAAATGTGCCGAAAACAATATCGATAACTAATTTTTTCAACTAATCTAGTTGATCGAAACCTCATTAGTCCCCCAGGCTAGAGTGCGATATTGTTGTTGTGTTTATGAAGGCGATCTCGGAGCGTATATAAACAGGCAATCTAGAAATGGATCGTTGAATGAGCACTGAAGCTATCACCTTGTATCTCTAGGGTTAAATATGTTTGCATTTTTACGCAATAAAAGGCTATTTGACTTTAAATTCTACACAATAAATGCAGATATTACTGATGTATTGAAATTTTACTGATGTATTGGGTACTTCAAGAATTCAATTTCCATTAAACATATTGCTTCCTATTACAAGCATTTTTTTTTAATCCATATTTCTCAAATAGATTTTTTCATTTAAAAAAATATAACTTGAAATCTACTCTTCCGATCAAGTTGTAGGAACATGGTATGCATAATTTCTACCAAATTTGTTTCTATCACATTTTTTCTAAATTCAGGCGTTTTTGGATTGTGTCACATTCTAAAGTTTAATATTCAATTTTCAGTCGTTAAATTTTCAGCAATTTGAGTATGAATGAATTAAGGATGATAGTTCTTATGAGGAAGATTGTTGAAAATGACGCGTGAAATGTTGGAAACGAAAGAACATTCCGTGAGTAACCTACTTGCGTTAGATTTTAGTGCAAAGTTTCATCTTTCTTAAGAAATGGGCATGTCCATTACGACATTGAATGAGAATAATTACACTGAACACTGGGCCAGCAATGGAAGCTAGCGGAACGAAATTATTAGCGCTCTCAGGGTTTGACCAATCGGATTCCGATCTTCTACAAAGTTTCTTGGTATAGTTAGGGCTTCATCTTGGATGTTTGAATTAGTTCGGAATTTAGCCGCGAAGGGGGCGTTGCGATGCAAACTTCTTTCCCTTACACGCTAGAGCTTTGCGGTTTTCGACAAAGTTGTAGATCCCTAAATTCTATGAAACTTTACAGAATATGCAAAATTTCTAACTCTTAATGTTTCAAGATTTTTTGATGGACAATTTTTAGAAAAAAATCATGGTTTGCTTATACTTGCTAACCTATGAGATATCTAATTCTCAAAATTATGTATTTTTTTTCAAATTTTGTGTAATATTTTCACTTAAGTACTTCAAAAACTTTTGTACTCGGAAGAAATCGACGTAAATATTCAATTTCTATCGAGAAAAAATTTGTAAGAATTAATTCGAGTGAACTCATAAAATTATCACAATAAAACGTGAAACTCAGACAAATTTTATAAAAACTCGTAGATCTCTGAAACTTGAAGAGTTAGAAATTTTGTATATACTGCAAAGTTTCATAGAATTTAGAGATCTACAACTTTGTCGAAAACTGCAAAGTTCAAGCGTGTAAGGAAAAGAAGTGTGCATCGCAACGCCTCCTTCGTGGTTAAATTCCGAACTAGTTCAAACATCCAAGATACAGCCTTAACTATACGAAGAAACTTTATAGAAGATCGGAAACCGATTGGTCAAACCCTGAGAGCGCTAATAACTCCGTTCCGCTAGATTCCATTTTTGGCCCAGTGTGCTTTGTATGCTTTGATCCGACCCGAACCCATTTCTGTGAAACCCGAACCCGAAACTGTGTAACTCGAATCCAACCCGAACCCAAGATTTTTTTTGGGGTCGATTTTACAACCAATTTGAGGCTGCCCTCAAGCGTTAGGCCTCGAATGGTATTAAAATGTAAATGGTAAATAAATATGCTTATTTCGATTCCTGATTCCGTTGACCTTCTTGTAGAAGCTCCTCGCATCGTGCCTGGAGAAGCAACCTTCCGCCTCCGCAAGAATACGCTCCC
Organism: Wyeomyia smithii; assembly: GCF_029784165.1. Classification (NCBI taxonomy): domain Eukaryota; kingdom Metazoa; phylum Arthropoda; class Insecta; order Diptera; family Culicidae; genus Wyeomyia; species Wyeomyia smithii. Next base: position 20,959,678 of record NC_073696.1, on the reverse strand, counting down.
AATGCTGTCGTTTCTTCCGGCGATGGAGTCTCTTTTCAGCGGCTCTAGCATCTCGATATCTACCCATCTTCCGTCACTCGCTGGCACTCAGTGTCAAACCACTCATTGGACGCAGCTGCCGCAGTTGTAACCAACACTTCTATTTGAAACATATTTATTTCATGGTATTTGCATGTGTAAGTGTTAATGTATGCTCATATGTAAAGGAGCTGCGTAGCCGCAAGATTACAGAGTCCGCTTTGTCAAGCGAGTGGTCGTGGGTTCGAATCTTAGCAGAATCAGGCCATTCGATGTCAAAACTGGACTTTGAAGTATGGGTTCATTCTTAGGCTCCCCACCACTTACCCTTCCTTTACGCTGAAATCTATAACACCTTTGCGTGACTCTCTCTTAACAATACATAAGTCCGTCTTAATAATAAAACTGGCCAGAAGGACGCACTACGAAACTTCTCCAGGGAAGAATTATAATTGGTGATATTTGGCAAGAGGAACGAACATCGGTATAGTAGAACAGTAAGCGGGTAAAAGGAAGAGTAAAGGGTGTCCACGATGAAATTGCCACACACAAAATTGATTCGCAAAATTCGAGTTTTCATCCGATTGCCATCAAATTTTCAGGGATTGAAAAATAACTACTAAACTTCATTTTACCATTTTACTCGTATTTTATCTACAGTCCATACGCAAATGCCCGCACCTTGGCCTTAACCCCGGCCATAAGATTGTGCACAACCTATGACTCAACTGTTTTTTGCATGTTAACCCATACTTTCTTCAGTTCCTCGACTGTCTTCACTACCTTAGGTTGTTTAAGAAGGTGCTGCTTCATACTCGCCCAGTACTTTTCGATGGGGCGGAGCTCCGGAGTGTTGGGAGGGTTGAACATTTTCGGCACGAAATTGACCTTATTGTCTGCATACCACTTCAGCACGTCCTTGGAGTAGTGGCATGAGGCCAAATCCGGCCAGAAGATTGTTGGGACGTTGTGGGCCTTCAGGAGAGGAGACAGCCGCTTCTGGAGGCACTCTTTCATGTACACCTGTCCGTTCATCACTCCGCTTCCCGCACGCGCAGATGGCTTGCCAAACCAGGAATTTCCTCGCAAATTTGGACATCTTCTAAGTGCGGACATGCTCCGGAACGCTGAACTTAACCTTGGCCGTGAAAATCAGGTTGCCGGGGATCTGTTTGGAGTCGGCCTTCACATATGTTTCGTCGTCCATGATGCAGCATTCAACTTTCGTCAGCATGTTGAGGTACAACTTCCTGGCACGGGTTTTGGCGAACTTGTTCTGCTTCTCGTCACGATTAGGGGCCTTTTGTACCTTGAACGTTCGAAGCCCAGCCTTAGTTTTGGCCTTCTGGACAAAACTTCGGCTTAGGTGCAGCTTCTTAGCCACATCCCGAACGGAGGCGTTCGGGTTTCGGTTGAAGGCCCCAACTACGTGGTTGTGATTTTTGGTGTTGTGCCGAGTACTTTTTCCTTCACTTCTGGGCTTCCGATCGGTGGTCAATCGTCAATCGAACCGCTTAATCACTCGCGACATCGTGGAATTCGCGATTCCCAACGTTTTAGCGATGGAACGATGCAATAGATCCTTGTTCTCGTGATGAATGCGCATGATTTTATCACGCACGAGCTGTTCTTTCGACTCCATTTCCGCGAGTTTTGATCACAGGACTTTAAAACTTGCAGGATGTAAATAATGTACTATGAACTAAATCCACCCAAATTTTCAATAAATTCTACCCAACGGTTAAAAAGTTAGAGCAAAAAGTCATGGTGTGGCAATTTCATCGTGGACACCCTTTATCACATTACACACAAGCACTGATAAACAATAACAATAAGCATGCCACTTCTCAAAAGCGGTATTGCTAATAATAGAAGTGCGGGATACAGCAGACACCCGGGCATATCTCACAATAGATCTACGATTCTGGTCGCAGTGAGGAAGTCCATACAGAAAAAAAAAATGCTCATATGTGTGTGAATGTTAGGTTTTAAATGTTCGTTATAGTTGTGCTGTTGGCTACCAGAATGCTTTATTTAGAGTGGAAAATAAATCCAGCAGAAATTTTCAAGGTGTATTTTTTTTTTAAAATGGGAGTGTTTTGTAATTCTATTTGAACAAATGATAAGTACGAATGAGAAAGGCTGGGTCTCACCACTAGGTGGATTAATTTGGGTTTTTTTCCAGTGTCTTGACTCAATAAACATGCGTCTGATTGTAGAATTTTAAATTATTATGTGCGTTTTGTATAACAAATGATCGTGAGCGTTCTGTTTTCAGGCCTTTTTACGCCTCCTCTGTTCTTTAAGTGCTTGCAAAACTATTGTTTCGTGTCGCCAGAAAGGGAATCGTACTATATATCGTTCTATTTGCGCAAATTTTCGAAGCGCTTCAGGAATCAGAACAATCATCTTGTTAATGCACTTAGGACTCAAAGCAGAAAGACCCAAGGATAGTGGGGCTAACGGTAGATCTCGTGAGCCTGCCGCAGTCGAAGCGCGAATATGACCGCTGCCCAACACATGATATTTATATCATCGTCGAGGTTCACATCGCTCAGGTCGTCCTGGAAGAGAAGTTCAAATCGGTAATTGGAAAGTTCAGCGTGCACCAGCTGGCAACAAAAACCCCCTCAGACCTTCGACTACGCCACTTCCAAGAATATGGCCGCACATAGTACCTTCTCCCAGCACAACCTCTGACATAAGAATACTTGGAAGTCACCAAATCAAACGGAATTGCTAATCAACTATATATTGATAGATGGTCGGTACTTCTCGGACTTCAGGACCGACGTCAGAATCTTCCGGGGTGCCATCTCAAAACTTTCCGCTCAAAATACTCGGTACCGGCTCTCGCCAGGGTGTAATCTCGCGCGGTTGAAGCAGTTCGACGTCACCAAAAACTACTCGCAATAGGGTGAGCTGGTTGGGACTTCTCTAGGGAACCGTTGAAGCACCATAAAAACAGCCGTCGGAGGAAGTTGTTCGACGAAGACACTCTCAAAACTTACTTAATGTTTACTTACCTCACCAATTGTCCTTTGCTGCTCGAAGAGATCATCTCCATTCAATTTGGTTCATAGCTGCAGCTCAACAGGCATGTCGGCTGCGGAGACCCAGCAGGTCGTTTTCCTCTTGAGTGAGCTACCGAGCTGGTTGTGCACCTCGTCGCTTCGTTCTGGTCAGGTCGTTATCGAGAATTATTTTCACCGGGCTGCCGTCCGACATTCTCATGATATGCCCAGTCTACCGTAGCCTCCCGATTTTCGCCGTTTGGCTGATGAGTGTTTTTCCCAGCAGTTGTTGCAACTCGTGGTTCACACGCCTCCGCCGTGATCCATCTTCGGTCTGCATTCTACCACAGATGGTACGCAGCATCTTCCGCTGGAAACCCCCAAGGGCGCCTTGGTCAACCACGAGATAGATGGTCAACTTGGTACGGCGGCGAAATATATCCGAGCGGAGCGTCTCCCGGAGTCCGAGGTAGGCAGTGACGATTGACGACAAGACGAGGCTAAAGGTAATCGACGAATTCGTCTACCTTGAATCACTGGTAAATTCTGACAACGATACCAGTGTGAGATCCGGACTCCGGTGGCGTATTATCTACGGAAGTCTTGCCGACAATGGGCTTCACAAGCATCTACGGTTGAACAGACTTAGCTTTAACAGCAAGTACTCTGTACAAAACGCTCATAAGATTGGTTGTTCTCTAGGGGTACGGAACGTGGACACTGATTGAGCAGAATCTACGAGCACTCGGAGTTTTTGAACGATTCACTCGCTCTAGCAACTCGCTGACAAACTCAGTATTTGATCAAAGCCGGACAGATATGCTGGACAGAACATGCACAAATCCCGCACAAATACACTGCAAAACTGGCATCCCAACATCCCATCTACTGGCTACAAACATCCGAACGGAATGTTTATATTTTTTAATTTTTTTTAAAACTCCACTTACCTATATTGAATGTAAGTCGATTTAAAAAATATTTTCTTTCTCAAGCACAGACTTCAATAAGATATACATTGAGAACGGTATTTAATGAGGTTTAAAAGTGAAATATGTTCGAGCTCGACTCTTACTTTCATTTTTATTTATCTACTGTTTTATTATCAATCATTATTTACCTGATTAATTTTATGTCCACAGTCTAATTGAACATATCAAGTGAACTACCTTATAATTGCCAATTGGGGTTACAAAATATAACATTTCATTTTTATCAGTCGACTTAAAAAACAGCAGTAAAAATTTGCATACCCAATAGCGGCGATAAAATGGTCATAAAACATGACTCTTATTTGTCCGAAAAAAATCCCCGACTGTTCCTGCCAGCTTTGTCGGATCGTAATAAAAATGAAGACATACTGTTTTTCGTTCGTTTTTAAAATATTGGTGAATGTATTTTTGCGAACACCGTTACTGTGTAAGCATCGAATTTCCGAACTCGCCGAGGCGAAGCGATAATTTCTCACTCCTTTCGTGAAACTACAGCTGATCGGTAGCCAATCGGCCATGAAAACCGCTCATCAAACTGCTGGGGACTGTTGCCCGAAAGAGTTAGTCACGGTGCAATGATACACGCTCCTCCGAACCAAGCTTATTGGACACCATGGAATGGAGGCGCTCTTAAATTAGCATACGCTATACGTCTTGAGTACGATGGGTACCAATCCGCTGTGCGGAAATGTCCCGGCGTGTGTAACTCGAGTCGGCCCTGAAGCCAGCAGGAAAATTACAGGCTTTCTGCGTAAAAAGGCTGTTTCACAGTTCGGTCCACTTTTAGTATCTGTTCCGACTTGTTTTGCTCTTACTTTCCGCCAAAACATTAACGCCCGACTGATTTTTCTCCCCTTGCACACAAGAACATGATTAAAACAAAATCGACCAAATCGTTTTTCGACTGATTGCTTCATATTCTCAGCTTTCATGTGCATTCATTCGATCTTGTTTCGCGAGTGCTCGCCTCGGTAGGAAAGAAGAAGGTGATTCATCATAACGACAGGATCAAATTAAACCGAATGAAATCTGTCTATCTGTCTTTTGGCCGTTGCTGCAGTCGGCTCGGCACTCCAGGAATCGTTGGCGATGCTTATAATATCCATTCATTTCGGCACTTTGGCGTCACTGTGGAGCCGACTTCTGGACCCGCAGTTTCACGGTGAAGGTGAAGATTTGCACAAATTTTAATCACCGAACCAGAAACTCCATCGGCGGTCGATGCAGATTCGCGGAATCGTCTCACACGGTGTCTTAGCCCGTGTCGGTGCCAATTAATCACTCACGCGCGGTGACGCGTGAACATTCGGACGCGACGTGAGCAGAGCCAATTTATGTATCGCAATAATTACGATTGGACATCGCAAATTTGAGCGCCAATTATGATGCGCCGATACAGAGCATTGGATGCTCATTTTTCACCAGCAGACAGTTCAGGCGTCATTTCACAGTCGTCGGATTTATTGATTTTCCCTAACACTCCCGTCTTGCCAATCAAAATAATATTGCCCTCTTCTGTGTGTGTGTATGCACACAAAATCCGTTACATTTTTGCATATGGCTCACTTTACCGATTTTAACAAGCAATTACGATAACGGGACCCGGGGCGCATAAATTACACAACATTTTAATTTTCAAATGTTTAATTTTCGTGTAATTGAATTCAGCTTCGCGATTGGTCGGAGTCCGGTGGCGCCATCGGTTTCCGTGAACCGACCTCCAACAGAAGCACGATGAGAGGAAAGGCAGTAGTGGGGCACTGCAGCAATTCAGCTGTTGAAACCGATCACGACTGGGCAAACCTCGTCCCATGGCCAGGGCGCGGGGGCAATCGGGCGAGAGTCGGAATTAATTCACGCGCTTATCATATGCTTCGATTCACGGCTGGAAGCACATCGTGATAATCGAACATCTATCGGTTCGTTGGGCATAAAACGAATCACAGGACTTCAACCGGCATGCCCTCGTCTACTAGGGGTTCCGACTACGCAACGTTCACTCGGGCAAATCCAAAAGCTAAATGTCAGAGCGTGAATTTTCCCGGCTAGCAAAGTGCCCACGTACGGCGGCACACACTCGCACATGCAGGGACATACATCGAAAAAGACTCCCGCCGGAGAGGTGCGATTTATTCTAATTCCAAGTTAACATCATTAGCATACAATTTATTCAATTTCCAATTCTGCGTTCGTTTATTGGGTTTGAATTCCATATACAGGCAGCGCGTCTGACCGGCTATATAGTTGCAGCCATTCATTCTTCGTTGGTTTGGCTCGGCGGGCCGGTAACCGCTTCTCTGCTGATGGTGCTACTGATATTGGCTGCTGGTAGGCTTGACTGGTGGCTGCCGTGCCGGGACTGTTGTCCAACGGCATCGTGAAAGGCCGCGCGCTTCGGTTCCTGTTGAGGGGTTGAGGGGAAAACGAATCAACCGCCGGACGCAAGTGAAAACAATGGTATGTAAAGTCATTAATAATAATCGGGAATAATTTCACTGAGCTCTGAACTCAGTCATGTGTGCACGGAACACCGGATTCGGTTCGTGTGGTTAAACGACAAATTTTGTGCTTGGTTTAGGATATTTTTTAACAAATGTGCTCGAAAAATGTGTTCTAACGTTACTGTCCACTATTGAGGTGAACTGTAACCGTTCTCAAAACTCAGGTGTGTAATGCAAATGTGCAGAAAATGTAGTGGATCATCAACCAAAATTTCCGACAATTCTAAAAATGTTGAAATTATCAAAATCGACATTTAAACGAAATGTCTAAAATGTTAAGTCAACAGAATTAAATGTAAACAAAATGTTTTTTTTAAATCATTGAAAATTATTACCATCAATTCACCTACTGTGTAATCCCTTGTTAGCGATAGATAACGCGTTGGGGTGCGGGTGCGCGGGTCACTCTCTCGCCCGCGCTCTTTTTCTCGTGGGAGGCATTTTGAGGCCTGTCTGTGGACTTCAGGAGTCAAAGCGCAGTGAAACTAACAGCTACAAACATGGCAAATGCATCACGGCGTAACAAACGATATTGAAAATAGATTTACTACTGGAATCTTGCAATCCGATCCAGCCGCCCTATCGGCCGGGGTAAATCAACTCTTCAGAGGTGTTCTCAAAAGTGTAAAAAGCCTTACCGTAGTTGGTAGGGATGTTGGAATCGGGCAGGAGGAACGGCGGCATATGATCTCGGTGTTGACCCTTTTCGGCTAGTTTTGGATGCCTCCGTCGATGATGGCTTTTCCGTGTGCCAACTTTGCCAGATGCAGGTATAGTTCAGCCCCTGGCAGATGAGCGCCGAGCGGAATGGAACAGTGGGGGAAAGGAAATTCCTCCAGTTTACACACTGTCCATTGATCTGTCGATGCGTTTATTTACACGGTTGCTGGTGAAGCGACTAGATGCAATATTGGCCTGCGCTGAGCGCTCCACTGACAATGGCTTGTTGCCGTGGGCATCGGATTGGAGACTGCTTATCGTGGTTGTGGTGGCTGCTGCCGTGTATCCCCGGGAGCATTGTATGTTAACAGCGCCTCAGACAGATGGCCGGGGAATTGCAGCAATACGTTGGCCTCTGTGGTCGGTCGGTCGATTTCGGTTTGTTTGGATACTTGTCTGAGCTGGCTTGTCAGACCGAAAACCGCAGGCCAGGTGTAAGTAGTCTTACTAACGGTTCGGAATTTGGCCAACCATCAGCAGCATCACCGGCTGGGACGGGCGGTAATTGAACGAGTGTTTACTTCATCAACACTTGGGAATATGACGGTAATAGACTTGCAGGATAGGCAGAGATAGGGAGTTTTTTGTTGGTTGGTGACATTTTTCCGATGGAAACGCTTTGTGCCGTCACACACTATAATTGAAAGATGACAAAACATGTTTCCTATCAACAATTCTGTTTCTCCAGAGAAGATGGCGTCTGAGATGTACTAGTAAGAGTTCTCATTGACTATTCGACGCATAAAAAATATTCAATCCAGAATTTAGAATATTTTGAGCTGTAATGAATGAAATCACTAATTCCTATATTATGAAGATGTTGCAGGAGAATTTTGTTATGAATTTGATAATTTGACTACTAACAAGACCACGTTTTTTTAAACGCAATGAAAATGGTGATATAAAATAAAATTTATTTAAAATTTATATTGTTATTGAGAATTTATGTCCCATGTATTAATGCAATCAAGATTCCTTACTGCTAAGACGCTGTGAAAAATTTACTCAAAGTTGGAGACACGGTGTCTCTGGTGGAATAACCTTAATTGAATAAAACTAATGTCGCTCAAGTACTAAAGCTTAAGCGGACTCCTTCAATATAACACCAAATTGGAAATATTCGGAGAAACGACGGATCTAGAACTTTTCTACGGTTTATGGCATGAGTGGCCTTAGTACCAAGCGTACGCTGCAATTAAGCAGGTTTAGATATCCAAATTTTTCTTAACGTTGCTTTCTGGATTGCCCTACTTATTGATTACTTATGGGTCCTAAGCACCCGTAGGCTGTTATGCAGTACTGTGCGTGTGAAAGCCTTGCCTCATTTCGTGCTTTAATATTTTTCAATTTTTATAGCTTTTGAGTAAATGTTTCATATGAACATTTTCATTGATTACTAGCTGACTCGGCAAACTTTGTCCCGCCATTTTTAGTGTTTAATTAAATAATTTTAAACTTTCCCAATTAATTGATTTCTTGCGATGTGTTTATAGTCTGCAAATGCACGACGAATCGGCCATAGGATATGATCAAAGTCAGAAGACAAATCGTTTGAAATGATTGGTTTTATCGGAATGACAACATCCTCGACTTTTAGCTTCTGTACATCACCTTTATTCTGAATATATTCATATTGGGTGGTATTCAGCTGTTTTTCTGGCATCAATCTGACACCGGGAATACCCATATTGGGTGGTATTCAGTTATTTGGTTGTTTTCCAAAAACTGCAAGTGGTAATCGTTAACTTCAAAATGGTGTCCAGAGTCAATGTTTGGTTTCTATGCATCATCTCCATTACCGAAATATCCATATTGAGTATTATTCGGTCATTTTCGGCTGTTTATCAGAAGTTTGCCATCTTACAATTTAAAATGGTGCCTGAGGGCGATTTTTAGCTAATTGTATTGTATTGTATGATGTCGCCATCTTGGATTTCCAAATGGTATTTGGAGACATTTTCTGGCCTCTGGGCGTCATCCTCGTTTCGGAAACACCAACATTAGAAACCGAAAGTTTCCATTTTAAATTTAAAAGTGGCTTCTGGAGTCGAGTTCTGGCCCCTGTGCATCACCCCGACCATTTTAGGCTGTTTTCCGGAAAACCTGGTTGAAATATCTGTTTAGTTTGTATGGGAGACCTCCCTTCCCTTCCAGAGTACGGAGAAGTGTCAAACTACCATAGAAATTTGTGTTTGATTTGTATAAGAGCCCTCCCATCCAGAAGTAAAAGGGGTGTCGAACCACCATGAAAATATTTGCTCTCAAAAACCTCAACATGCCAAATTGGGTTGTGGGAAATTTGATTCAGACAGACAGACAGACAGACAGACAGACAGACAGACAGACAGACAGACAGACAGACAGACAGACAGACAGACAGACAGACAGACAGACAGACAGACAGACAGACAGACAGACAGACAGACAGACAGACAGACAGACAGACAGACAGACAGACAGACAGACAGACAGACAGACAGACAGACAGACAGACAGACAGACAGACAGACAGACAGACAGACAGACAGACAGACAGACAGACAGACAGACAGACAGACAGACAGACAGACAGACAGACAGACAGACAGACAGACAGACAGACAGACAGACAGACAGACAGACAGACAGACAGACAGACAGACAGACAGACAGACAGACAGACAGACAGACAGACAGACAGACAGACAGACAGACAGACAGACAGACAGACAGACAGACAGACAGACAGACAGACAGACAGACAGACAGACAGACAGACAGACAGACAGACAGACAGACAGACAGACAGACAGACAGACAGACAGACAGACAGACAGACAGACAGACAGACAGACAGACAGACAGACAGACAGACAGACAGACAGACAGACAGACAGACAGACAGACAGACAGACAGACAGACAGACAGACAGACAGACAGACAGACAGACAGACAGACAGACAGACAGACAGACAGACAGACAGACAGACAGACAGACAGACAGACAGACAGACAGACAGACAGACAGACAGACAGACAGACAGACAGACAGACAGACAGACAGACAGACAGACAGACAGACAGACAGACAGACAGACAGACAGACAGACAGACAGACAGACAGACAGACAGACAGACAGACAGACAGACAGACAGACAGACAGACAGACAGACAGACAGACAGACAGACAGACAGACAGACAGACAGACAGACAGACAGACAGACAGACAGACAGACAGACAGACAGACAGACAGACAGACAGACAGACAGACAGACAGACAGACAGACAGACAGACAGACAGACAGACAGACAGACAGACAGACAGACAGACAGACAGACAGACAGACAGACAGACAGACAGACAGACAGACAGACAGACAGACAGACAGACAGACAGACAGACAGACAGACAGACAGACAGACAGACAGACAGACAGACAGACAGACAGACAGACAGACAGACAGACAGACAGACAGACAGACAGACAGACAGACAGACAGACAGACAGACAGACAGACAGACAGACAGACAGACAGACAGACAGACAGACAGACAGACAGACAGACAGACAGACAGACAGACAGACAGACAGACAGACAGACAGACAGACAGACAGACAGACAGACAGACAGACAGACAGACAGACAGACAGACAGACAGACAGACAGACAGACAGACAGACAGACAGACAGACAGACAGACAGACAGACAGACAGACAGACAGACAGACAGACAGACAGACAGACAGACAGACAGACAGACAGACAGACAGACAGACAGACAGACAGACAGACAGACAGACAGACAGACAGACAGACAGACAGACAGACAGACAGACAGACAGACAGACAGACAGACAGACAGACAGACAGACAGACAGACAGACAGACAGACAGACAGACAGACAGACAGACAGACAGACAGACAGACAGACAGACAGACAGACAGACAGACAGACAGACAGACAGACAGACAGACAGACAGACAGACAGACAGACAGACAATACTGTAGCTTTCAAAGTAGTTGAATTCCGAGTATAAATTTAGTTCGTAGCTGCTTAGACAAATGGTCTTATACTCAACTAATCTGTCCATGAACCAGCCCTGGATCTCCTGAACAACCTTGCTGCAGACCACAAAGGTTGTCAGGGTCACGAGATAGAGTTACATATATCAGCTCATTTGGGGTGAAGCCAAACTTTTCGCAGTTGTACTGCTATATTACAAACTTATCGCGGAATTAAATATCATTACTTCACGCCATGAAACGAAAAGAATGAATGTATTTGAAAAAGGGTCGGAGTTCTTTACAACAAGTCGAATATCGGACGCTGTCGAGATTGGCATTTTCGATTAAGATTACAGATATCTTCAGATATTCAATCTTAATGATAAAGACGATCAAATCAACACGGCAGCATCATTGGAAACTCTTTATTTTGTTTGTCCATAACCGAAAGCGAGTTAGAGTTTGTCAATTTGTTAATTTTCAACTCATCCGGGTGGTTTACGAATGAAAAGATGTACCGTACTAGGGGAACAGCTCCATTATTCATCTCATACAACATGAGAACACAATTGAAAACTAGAAAAAAATGTATGTTTTCTAATCAAAATAATCTATTAATCCATGAAATGGATTCTACTTAGTGCACTTCAGATTTTTCCTAAAATAGAATACTCAAAAACTCGCCTAAAAGCTCTAAATTTGATATTGAAGTCAGGCATCTGCACTCGAAAACTCATTTATTTTAATCACCTACCTCAGAAAACAAAATCCGCGCATTGCTCTATAGGGCTACAACGGAACTCGTTCAGCAGCCAACCAACGTTTTTTTCATCATTAGCAGACCACTTTTTATTTAAGCACTGAACAAAATCACTCACTACATTAAAAATATCTTAATAATTGAAATGTTCACCTCAAATTTCCAAAAACAAGCTTTAATAACCAGAAATATATGGGATGAATTTTTACAAATCCTAAATTTCAACTGTATGTATTTCCATCTGTTTTCACTGCGTTGAAAAAATTGCCAAATCAGTTTCCGTTAATACGAAAAAAATAAACTGAAAATGTTGAATTTTCCGACATAATTGACATAATTCGACAGCACTGCAGTGATTACCTAGGTTACCAGTTTTGCGCGTAAACAACTACAGCGGATGCCTAGGTAACCTACTACGACGGTTTGCGGCTACGCTCATTCATGAAAGTGTTATTCATTCATGATTGACAGTGTGATGAATATGGGGGCGTCGTGAGATGAATAATTGAGCGTTGATTTAAGTTTTGAGATAAATATGGAAGCGCTGTGAAAAATGATTTGTTTTACAAAATTCAGGATAAATCTAGCTAAGTTAACTAAATTTCCAATGCTGGACGATTCCATAAGAGCATGTAAGCGTATTTTGTTTATTGGTTCAATGATTTCGTGAAAATTTGTTGTTTAATCCGTGCATTCTTCGTAAATATCGGCTTAATGAGATGAATAATGGAGTGGTTCCTCTAGTTAAAATACGACGAGTTTGTGATAAACTTCTCATGGTGATCAATACACCAAAGTCGCTTTCTACGCGAGGGATACGTGCCGCGTGAAAGGAAACCGCGTAAATTCAGAAATCCTTGTAAATTTTGGAGTTCGCGTAAATAAAAACCGCTTAAATTCCGGAATCCGCGTAAAAAAGCCGTTTAAAGCGACCTTAGTGTATATCAGCGGTTCTCAACCTTTTTTTGTCCGCGTACCCCTTGGCGACATTTTTCATATCGATTGTACCCCCTGGCTTGAAATGTTTTAGCAGAGTGCGAGAGGGTAGCGGTAGGTCATGTTTTGGTATTCTATTTCAGGTTTCAAATTGAACTATAGTTTGTTTGATTTCTACAGTCATGTTTCACGAGCACGATTGAACAACAAATGAAGTATAACAAAGAAAAATTGCTTTGTCCGCCATTACTGATTTTTCTTTCGCGTACCCCCTGAAGACTTTCGAGTACCCCCGGGGTACGCGTACTCCAGGTTGAGAACCGCTGATGTATATGATTGTTAAAATTCCGTTATGCGGTAGTAACCATAATCAAATCATTTTCACAGCATGCCACCTTACTAAAGTAAGACGTAGTCCCGCGTCAAGAACCCGATAGTAGAATAGAGCTTCATAGTTAAGTAACATATTATTTTATCTCTACCAATTTAAGAAGAGAAACTGAAAAAACTGCTTGCTTTTTTTCTAGCAGGGTAGGCAACGCAGAAATATTTTTGTTTTATCAATCAGTCGTTATGTGTGGAGGAGAAGAATATCACCTCTTTTAATAGTAAATCAGTACTTTAATTTTGGTTTGCTTACGTCAAATGGAAAGCAGTTTTTTTTATTAATCGGGATGTATGCAATTGGGATGTAGACACTTACAATAATTTAGTGTACTCTGCTTATAAATTAGAAGTATCGTAACACGAGTCACCGACTTTGGCCACTATCATTACGAGAGTTATTTATTAATAAATCTGCGTTTTAGATTAAATAGAATCAAACTTACTTTTTAAGCTTTAAATTATAACTGAATATTTCATTGGTGAATATAAAACCGCGTAAATTCCGGAATCCGCGCTAAAAAAACCCGCGTAAATTCCGTAATCCGCGTAAAAAAAACAGCGTTAATTTTGCATTCCGAGTGAAGGGAAACCGAAATCCGCGCAAATAAAAATACCGCGTAAATTCCGGAATCCGCGTAAAAAAAACCGCGTAAATTTCGGAATTCGCGTAAAAAAACCCGCGTAAAAAGCGACCTTAGTGTACTAGTTAAATTTTAATAATTCCACTTGGAGTGTTTTATAATTTAATTTAAAGCGTGAATTTCTTACGTCTATTGAGCTACGTATTTTTTCGCAATGATCCTCATCGGCGGATGTAGAGTCAATGCCAGATGTTAATTCTGACGGTCGCAAAGAACTGCATTTGCGGTACCACTGCATCGAGGGGTTTCGCCATCACATAATGAAAACAAAGCATTCATCATCTTGTTCTGAGGACCTAAAAAATCATTCGGCTGACTCTCTTTCTAAATAAAAATCCTGCGCATGACTTTACGTAGTCCAATGATGCAACGCCCTTGACATTCGTTGCATTGTCACAAGCCGTGAGCTTGCTGGCGAACTTACAAGATGAGTCGTTTTCTCCCACTCAGGCTGCCATAAATCGCAGTGACAACTAAAGCACTCCAGCCTTGGTGTGGTAATCGGCATGACAAAAATGATTTGCATTTTGTGTGCAGATCTGCACCACTGAACTTTTATGCTCTCAGTGGAGAAGGGGTGTTGAATCGTAGCAGCGATTATTGATTGGTTGTCGGAAACGGTACCAGTTTTGCTGCACACCATCCAGGTTTCCGGGCTCTCCATGCACACCAGAATTACCGCAGTCGGGGATTTCTGGCCTGTGATTGCTGTCCGTCGAAGCCATGATGACCTGGCGAAAAATGAGAAAGCAAAAACCAATCTGGAGGAAAGTATGTTAAAAAGTTAAGTGTATAGAATATAATGTGCTAATATTTCTCCCGGCAAGTGAGTCGAGTCGAGTCAATCTTCCGCTACTCACTGTTCCGTTAGTTGCAAGTTGGAACCCTGGTTCCAGAACAACGCCGCCACCCTGCCTGGACATGCAAGACCAAATCAGGGCGTTCCGGAGTATCGCCTTTCGCTTTCGCTTTGCCCGGGATCTGAGGACGGGACTCGAGGAGCGGAATTGCATTAGAGCATTTTCCTTGGCTCATCGGCTTACCAAATTGAAAGCATGTATCCTCACGTTCCTCTTTTGTTCGCTGGATGGTGTTACGAAATATAACGGTTTATAGCAAACGGGGCAGTGAGCGAACAAAAACTTCCGCCCAGTCATGGTCTTACAATCAATTTCAAATTTTACCACCCACGCCGAACTATTCCAACCCCGGGGTAGTGGGTGAGCTGCAGAAAGTTCATAAAAGGCTCACTCTCTTCACCAAAACGCTGTAAGTTCCGGTTTCGTCTCGACTAGTTTTTATTCCTATAAATCGAAAACGGGGCTGCGGCTGGCATCGGGAGAACAGAACTCACAGAGCCGGTGGGATGATTTCCAGACACCATCGAACGGTTCGATTCGGTTTCCTGCCGAGAGTTTTGTGTCCGGTCTCCACGAAATAGGAGCATATTTCTGTAGCAGGAGGCACCGAGGTTACATGGGGCTCAAAATTTTATTAGATTATACTTGAATTACAAGGAAAAATCACTGAAAACATATTTTCTTTCCCGTCCCGTCGCTTCCGGTGTTCCTGTCGACGCAAAGCATTCCCATAGTCGGAAGAGGGGTTTGGAGTTTTTCGTTTCATTCCACAGATGATCCTTCTTATCGCTGCTCGGCAGTCTGTTTCGTGTCGAGGCCTTTTATTACTTAGTCGAGGAATATGCTTGATGCACGCTTCACTTCGATTGTATGCCCTGATAAGCCGGGCTGGGTGTAGAGTGAAAGCATTTCCAGTTTCCAGCAATGGTTTTGATGGATGGCCCAGGATGAGAAAGCACACCTGTCCTGAGCTGGGGCCTTCACATGGAAATGCTATCTGATGTGTGAGTAAGGTTTTTCTTCTGTTGTGTGGCCCCAACGAAAATGTGCCGATTTCATTTCACTAACTAATCGATTCGGTTTCGGTATGAATATTAGTGGCGATGGGGCTTAGCGTTTAATCAATTTAATGATACGGTAGCCGCCTCGCCGGAAACGAAAACGTAATCGGATTGAAACGGTGTTCGATTTATTTAACACTGCTACTGATCATATTTATTAATCTGCATGTACTTTGCGCCTGTAATAATCGATAACTGATGGAAATGGTGGTTTTCCACCATTCCATCGTTTATTAGTATCATTTATTATTGATCGCTATTGAACGAATATATTCTCACGATTACTCTATGATTGAAAGAGAGTTCATGAGAATTCGTTTTTCATAAACTGTTCGATGCATAATAAGTAACATTATAGATTTCAGGTGTATTTTGGAATTTATATAAAAACTGACAGAGTAGAGTGGAGAAATAATGTATGGATGAAAACATGAAAGCAAACAATTGAAAATAAAATCAGTTCCTTTTTAGTTTCAATTCAGTTTCGTTTTTGGTCCAGCTTCAATTCAGTTCCATCCCAGTTTTAGTTTCAGCTCAGTTACAGCTAAGTTTCAGTTTAGTTCCAGTTGAGTTAAAGTTAAGTTTCAGTGCAGTTTTAATTCAGTTTAAGTTCTGTTTTAACTCAGTTTCATTTAAGTTTAGCTCCAGCTCAGCCATAATTTTAGATTTTTTTTTTCACCGCAATAATGTAGGAAATGAAGCAAGGATCGCTGATAGCTTCCAAATCTCCTATTCACATACGAGCGGCTGAGTTAACTTCGGGTAACCGCTAAACATCGTTCTCGATCAGTCTCTCCGGTACATTGTTAGAATTGTCAGCATCTCTCACCTGACTACCATGTGAGTGGCTGAAGAAAGATAAATTGCGATTGATGTGTGCCGGAAAACCGTAGAAAGGAAACCTCGAGTACGTGGCGGTGCCAGCCTCTCAACCCACATCTGTGGATTCCATCACACCAGTCGATGTCAATTCAAGGACCCGTTCAGCTTGGAGTTTGTCATATTTTTGACGTGTAAACCATAACCGTGCACTCCGCGCCGGTGGTGGTTTTCTTTTGTGGCATCATTATTGTGTTGCTATGCGAGTGGTATGATGATGAATGTTTCTCCGCAGTGCCATTTCTTATCAGAGCTTGAATTGGTACGAAAAGTGTTGATCGAGGTGCGCTGCGTTGTCATGGCGATACAGCCCCAGCAGTGTGGGGTGTGTACGATTGTTATCTCATCCTTGTCGAGAAGAATTGAATCTGTGACACATATGCGTAAGAATTCATGAGAGCACCCACTTCATGCCTGCTTGACGGCAATCTGGAGTGATGAGTTTTTTTTTCCATCATTTTTCCTCAGTCCCGTGAATTGGCATCATGTGCGAAACGGTGCGTTCGATAAATGAAGGGATTTGATTTCCAGACGTAGGCACACGTAACGAGCTGAAAGGTAGCCTAGGTAACACCCTTTTACTGGGGCACGGTGCGCTTCAAGCTGTCACAAGCGTTTCCAGGAAGTGGCTGCGAGCTGGCCGCTGCAAACAAACCCCCACCTTCGAGAGCCTGGAGATCTTGCTGGCTTTCCGGGTTGAGTGGATTTCCTCGAGTTGCCATTTCTTTACGTTAAATTGTACCGTAATGGGATTTGGACGGTGCGTATGATTAGGACACCGAAAAAGAGGTTACCACCAGCACGGTTGGCGTGCCAACAGCCTCCCTTGTCTGAGCGTGGGTCGCCGCCCGACGAAATCTGCTTTAATGAACGGGAAAAGTCATTTTCCAGCTGACACGGCACGTGATTAATTTACGACATCTCCGCTCTACAGTACCTATCGTAAAATCGACTGACTGGTGATGTCTTAGTTTGGCATGTGCCCGCCGTCGATGCCGATGAAGTTGACGGTAACGACGGTACCATGCCGTTTGATGAAATTAGCAACTTAGAATCGGAAAACGCTCGAAAATGTTTCCCCTAAAATTATTTTTTTTCCTTTTTTCTGCTTTCAGGTAAGCAAATGACGGGGCACTGCACACAGAAGAAATCGAATTTGATGTTCCTTACGGGAAGGCGCCGCAAAAAAGGGACACGGAGTGCGGGTAAGTCATGCTGACACAAGCCTGGCTGCTGGGAACCGAACGGGGTTCATGTGTGATTCCGTTTGCTTCGCTGAAAGTGACGGCACAGTTGATTGAAATCATATTGATCGGAAGGAGTTGCTATTTTAGGTGGAATTTGAAAAAGAAATTTCAATCTATGAATTTCCATTATGCACTGGTAGCGAACTCGGGGTGGGGTCGTTTCTAAACCACGGAAGCATTAGGACGAACTAGGATGGGGGGGGGGGGAGGGGGGTTGTTTGTTAGGAGACCACAAAAGAACACAGATGGTAATTATTTTTTCCGGTTTTTTGTTTTTTATTATTACCATTAAATAACATTAAAAATCATTCCAACAAGTCAAGATTTTTTATTATCGTTAATAAAAACAATGCAGAGTACGCAATATTCTAAATTAATAACTGGTTCAAGGATGTTTTTTAAAAATAATTGTTTTTGTGTTCAAGGGAAGAAGTTGAGGTTTGATAGACCGTTGATAGTTAGAAACAGAACCTATAATTTAACTATTTTTATCACACTAGCCAAAGCTATGATTCTGCCCTTTCTCGCTCGAAAAATTATATTCAAAGTTCTTTGACGAATAAATTACAATTACTGAATTGTTTTTTTGCCCTTAACGTCGCTCTTACGCGGATTTATGGTTTCTAGGTTATCATTCTTTCAACTTATTGATCATTACGCCTTTTTTGAAAAGTTCTATAGGAAAATAATGAACGTATGGTAGCAAATCTGAACCAGTCGAGTCGAAATATAGCGGTTTAAAGGTTTTAAGATAGAAGGTCTCTGAAAAAACGATAGAATAGGGATAGGGGCACCAAAATTTATAGGAATGGTTGAATAGTTATAATCTTTCATGTTATTCGGTTTGAGCTTTGGAGTGCACTTCTTTTCATTTTTTCGACCAGTGTAATTCTTAATTGATTCCACATACTTCCAAAGGTTCACCTTGGGGTTCGTTTATAGTCTGCAAATACATGATGAATTGGATATTGGATCTGTGCAAACTGAAAAGGCAAATCGTTGCTTGTAATACAAATTGGTTTTTAGATGCTTTACGTCAAATCTTGTCTCAGCACAAAATCATAAGATTCATCTCAAAGTATCGTTACTTACAATGCAATTCATTGATTCTCAGATGCTTAACGTCGTATCTTGTTTCAATGCATAATTTTAGTTGGTTCCGGTTTCTAGCGTGATCCGTTGGATAGTTGGTTACTATTACAGCATATTATTTTTATTTTGAAACCTACTGATTCATTCATACAATATGTTAATTACCACGAATTTCGTCTCGAAAGATATCCTCGACAATTGGGTTGTTTATATATCAGGTGTAATTTTCTGAGCAAAACGCGTTTTTTTTTAATCTTATATCACTGTCCTTCGATTTTTAAATCAAAAATAAAAATCGCTCCAAATCGCTACAATGACAGTTGGTATATGGGCGAACTGTGATTGTAGCGATTTCGAGTAGTTTTAATTCGTGATTTAAAAATTGAATGACAACGATAGAAAATTTTGCTTAGACAAAGCAGCTCTTTCAGATAACATAAATAACTGATATAGCTAAACAACCTAATTGAGTTATTTTTTCAAAGGCATTTATTGGTATTTGGAAATTTTAGGTTGTTTTCCAGATAGCAGGAGATGCCATCTTGGGTTTCAAAATGGCACGTGGAGCTCATTTCTGGCCTGTGGGTATCACCTCGATCATTTTACATGTGTTTTATTTGTTTTGGTGGCAACCCCCCTTCAAGATTAAGAAGGCGTGTCAACTCAGAATTGTAACATTGTACTCCAAAATACTCACGTTCCTAATTTGGTTCCATTTGCTTGATTAGTTCTGGAGGTATGTAGAAATTTGTTTTTTACTTGTATGGGAGCCCTTCCTTCCTCAGGAAAGGGAGTTATCAAACTTCCATGAAGATATGTCTTGCACCCTAAAACCTCTTTATATCAAATTTGGTTCATTTGCTTGATTTAATCTTGAGTTATGCAAAAATTTGTGTTTTATTTTTTTCAGAGTAGTTAGAGGGTTCAAACTACCGTAGAAATATTTCTTGCTTGAAAAAAAAAAAACACTTCTTGTCAAATTTGGTTTCATTTGCTTGATTAGTTTTCGAGTTATGCAGAAATTTGTGTTTAATTTGCATGTGACTTCTCCCTTCCAGAGAGGGGAGGGGGGTACCAAACCAGCAAAATAACCTTTCCCGGCTCTAAAAACTCCTACATACGAATTTTCACGCCGATCCACAGTGGTACGAGAGCTCAAAAACGTGAACTTAATTCATTTGCTTTTCAAATAATGGTTTTATTGACATACTATCTTCCGAAGATATCTATTATATAAAAAGGCTCAAATCATGACAAAAAATTTAGTTCGAGACTCAACCGCTAGTGGCGCTGCAAAATCTAACTTTTTAATCTTACGTTTTAGAGAAATGATGTCTGTAGTAAAGTTATAGATAAAGCTATTACAAAAAACTTTGTCGAAGACACTTTTCTTCTAACTCTTCTTGTTTTGGATATATAACGTTTCTTATTAGACTTGTTTTTAACATTAGTTTTTCTCGAATATACAAAAAACTGTAACATTTAGGTGGTAACAATGGTCGGCATATATTTGTATATCATTAAAACACACAACTTTGTAGAAGACACAAAATAGATAGCTTCCACACAAACCAAGTTATTGCCAAAAAATGTTAAAAAAGCATCATTTTTTGTACACACCAAGAGCACAAAATAGCAAAAACTAGCAGACGAAACCTGCGTAGAATGAAATATTATCATAATCACTCTACGAAATCACTTTGATCGTTTGTCCCTTCCAGTATCTTCATTGCCTAAGTTTTGTTTTGAAAACAGCCTTACTCAACGTTTTCAATGACAATACACGTCAAACGTTGGCCAGGTTACTGATCACTGCATACTTTTTTCAAATTAAAAATGTTGTATCATCTATTGCATTGTTCTAATAATTAAATATTTTTATGTTTTAATTTTGCTAAAATAAATGTATAAAAAATATAAAGTTGAAAAATCATCATCAGAATTAGCATTATCCTCCTAATAAACATCTAGCCTGTAGTTTGCATCACCGCAAAGCTCATTAGGTGGCTTGTCTCGCAAACTGCCAATAACTGGATCTGTTGATTCCAGAAAACAGTGTAGTAAATCAACATGTAAAGCTGTTCTAGAAAACTTTTTGGTGTGGTCTAATCTGTATCTATGAAGGTAATAATTATTTTTCGTTTTCAAATATTTCAGCAAGTTCACCATACCTCTTGATGACTTTGTTTCGGCTTTCTTGTGCCTTCTCGGATAGCCAATAGGCCAATAGGGACCCCTGACTCTCTCTCTTCTCTCTGCTCCTGACTCTTTACTTTTGACTGTTTACCTCTGACTTTTTTTCCTGATTCTTTATTTCTGACTCGTCACTTTTGACTCTTTACTCCTGATTCTTTACTTCTGATGCTTTATTCTTGACTCTTGACTTCTGAGTTTTTATTTTTGATTCATAATTCTTTACGCCTAGCTCGTTACTCTTGACTCTGTACTTCTAAATCTTAAATCTTGGCTTTTTACTCCTGACACTTTACGCCTGACTCTTTACATCTGACTCTTTACTACTGACTATTTACTCATGATTCTTTACTCGTTATTCTGTACTCCGGTCTTTTTTCTCTTGACTCTTTACTTCTGTCTTTATTTCAAAATTCAAACAGCCTAAAATGGCCAAAAACCATACAATAAATGCCATTTTGAAATCCATGATGGCAATTTACAGTCGGAAATCATCCCAGATGCTAGTTTGGAATCCAAGGTGGCGACTCTGGAAAACAGCTTAAATTAGCCAAAAGTCACCCTAACCTAGGCTGACCAGATTTTCTCGGGATAAAAACGGGACAAATGGGTTCAAAAAACGGGACACATGATAGGGTAATCGCTCCATTATTTATCTCAACAGCTTGGTGCACCTATATTTATCTTATTTCTCTCATTTGTCCAATTTACCGTCAAATTTCTACAAATTTTTGAACGTAAATCTATTTGCTTCTCGATTTTCTCAAGTGGCTGAAAGTTTTACGTTGAAAATATGGTAAAATTCGACGATAAATTGATAAAAAATGCGTGATGAGATAAATATAGGCACTGAGATGAATATAGGAGCGGTTACCCTACAATTGATTTTTGGAAACTTTTACTAACAAAAGTATGCAAACAATTATTCGTTGCTCTAATGAAATTTGCGTAGAAGAGTGTGATTTTTTGCAATAGGTTCCTAAAGTTTGTCACTTGCCTGATCGAGATTCCGACTATTAATTACCATCGTCTCATCTTCAATCGCGACTTTTTCGTTCGACTACCGTCAGGAAGGCACAAAATGTACTTAGGAGGAATTTTAAAAAAATCCTGGCTGCTTGTAAACTTATTCTCAATTCAGGAAAATTTCAATGCAAAGCTTTATTTAAGAATTTTTCAAGGAGTATCCGAAAACGGTACAAAATAGCAAAAAGACGAGACGGTTAAAAATAGTTGAAAAATCGGTACTGTTCCGTTCAAAACGGTACGTCTGGTCAGCCTACCCAAACCGGAAATTGACATCAAATGCAATTTAAAACCCAATATGGCGATTCAATGTCTCTAAAATGAATTTTTAAAAAACCTGAATTAATCCACCTAGCAGTGCAGAAACCTTTGTTATCCCTTTGTTAGAAACCTAACTTTTACTACACATAAACTTATTATGCCAGTAAACCATAAATCGTTTAAAATTTAATTTTGAAGATAGTTTTCCAGAGGATGAACCAAATACGATCATTGAATCAAACCTCGACGTAGTTTCACAAATATTGTGAATGTCATCACTGGAGTTTGCATTATGTTTTTTCGACCCCAAACCATTTTTCAAGCTGTCTGGGATAGAAACAATTTATAAATTTATGACAAAACCGAACGCCCAGAAACAATAAATATAACAATGATGCAGATTTCATTCTAGAACAGCAAATATGTTTGTCAGTTCATTGCAATACTATTGATATAATTCCTCATAATCCAGGCTAAAATATCACAATGGCTTCGTTTTTAACAATCACAAAATCTAGAAAAGAACATAGTGATTGTAGATCGTGAATTAGCATCGAATATTTCCTACGATTTTCAGCAAAGTTCAACAAACTTGCTCTCAAGAAATTATAGTTCAGAATTATACAGGAACGCGTTAAATGCTTTGTTACCGTATAAAAGTTACTTGAATCATACGTGTCAACAAATCAACAATTTCAGAACTTTATAAAACTTGCTGCGACAACGAGAAGTGGGATAACATGGATACTCTGTTTGCACTGACTTTTATATTAGAAAGCAATATTTATAATGCCCAAAAGCGTAGTGTATCAGGTGAGTAAGAAGCGGACTCAAATAAGCATTCCGGTTCCCTCTGAAATATATTGAAAACTGTTACAAAAGGTTCATTAATTTACACCAGTTAGGACGCACTACACAGAGTATGAAACACAGCAAAGATATCTTTTACTCATAGTTTCTTTTGAGAAATAAATAGCGGTTGAAAAAAGAGAGAGCGAGAGAAAAAGAGAGAAGGGGAGATAAAAAAAAACGAAAGATAGAGACAGAAATGATCCAAAATATACACTATCTAATGTTTAAACATTCTGATTTAATATTCTAACATTCAAGCAAATAATAAAAAAACTCGCTCAGTATGATTTTTAGAGAGCTTGGGAGCTTCCATTTGCACTTGTATACACCAAAGTCGGATAATGCGTTCTGTAAGAAAGGTTTTTTTCTTGTTTTTCTTTGTTCCGTTTTGATATACCACACAGATAAACAACATATTTACACCTATACACGTACATACACACATACACATATATACAGCCAGTGTTCATTTAGTTGAACTGAGTCGATTGGTATACAAGACTTGGCCCTCAACAGATTCATTTGGTGTTCAAAGTTAAATATCCTATGTAAAAAAAATACTCTTCGATCAATATCTCGAAATCTAAGCCACTAATCGAAAATCCACTCGGTAGCATTCTGGGGGAGCACAGTAGCTTTTATTGCATATAAGATCATCAAAATCGGATATTGCGTTCTATAAGAAAGGTGCGTTAGTATTTTGCGACACATACATACAGACAACATATATACACACACACATACATACACACACACACATACACACGAACCAAGATGAATTCCTGAACCAAGATGATGCATAGTGGCCGGAAATCTCTCCCAGGCGCCATTTTAAAAATCAAGACGGTTATTAAGATGGTTTTCGGATTTTGTTAAACAGTTTAAAACGGCCAAAAAACACCTAACAGAAAATTCTCGAAACCCAGATGTTTGTCAAAAGCCGGCAATTGATACCAAATGCAATTTAGGAATCTAAGATGGCAACATCTAGTCTCTAAAAACAGCCTAATTTGGTTCAGAAGCAGGAATTTTTCTCCAAATACCGTTTTGAAATTCTAGATGGCGACTTTGGATTTCTGGAGAACAGCTTGAAGTGGACAAAAAACACCGAAAAATACGAAAGTTCTCAGTTCCCGTCTGGACGAGGGAAATTTTTTCCAAGTCTAAATCACATGCTCAGCCCGTGTACATTTTTCGCATTTTTTTCTTTTCAACTCAAAATGTAAGTCATACGACAAAAAATGTAATTAGTTCATGAAGTAATCCTAGCTTAACGGAGCTCTTCCGTTAGAAGCGTTTCTGTGGAAAACCCGCAATCAACTGAATCATATAGTCATCTCTCTCCATCAGATATAGAGCAAAATCATTTCAAATCGCCTGGAAATACGCGAAAATTTAATCGACTATTTTTGATTTGAATGAAACTTTGCACACGTATTTGGCTTAGCAAATTGAGCATTTTTCACAGGTGGAGAGATTTTTTACACCCATGAGTTACATTCTAAAAGGGCGTATGCCTTTTGGCATAGGTTTTATTCGAAGCATTGTAGTCCAGAAACCGTTGGTTGTATAGAAAAACTGTCTGAGAATGAGTTGTAGCGAATCGAAAATGACAAACATATTTTTTCATAAAACATTCGGCAAGGGGGAACGTGTAGGTAGGCTAAGGTTCAGCGCTTGAGTTATTTGTCCAATCGTTTTGTTGTCAAAGAATGAATTGTATATTTTTGATCAAGCATTCCAATAAACGTATGGTTTTTTTTCTGGAGAACCATGGACAAATTAAGAAAAACATGTATTTTCCGAAATATTAATAATTTTTCGAGCTTAAATTAGAAATAACTCGAAAATCAATGCCTTTAGAATGTTTACTACCAAGAGCTTTTTGATTCAAAATAACTCTCTGCATCTTTTAAAATTATCAGAATAAAAATATTTTGAAAAATGTTTGATTTAGAATTTTCATTAAAAAAATTAATCTACCATAAAAAAATATTTTTCATTTCTCCATCCTAGACTTTTTTTTTTAAAGTTGCGTATTAACGTCAAGTGTCTTAAAAAAAATAAAAAAAAAAATCAACTCTTTTTTTAAAATTGAAATTTAATGTTTATTTTTAATTTTTTTTGGTCAAAAAATTTTTTTTTTGTACAGTGTATATTTTTTTTCATGGTGCATTTTTAACTCATACAACTCATTTTCAGACAGTTTTTCTATACAACCAAAGGTTTCTGGGCTACAATGCTTCGAATAAAACCTATGCCAAAAGGCATACGCCCTTTTAAAATGTAACTCATGGGTGTAAAAAATCTCTCCATCTGTGAAAAATGCTCAGTTTGCTAAGCCAAATACGTGTGCAAAGTTTGATTCAAATCAAAAATGGTCGATACTCGACCATAGGTCATTTGGCGCGATCTTGCTCTATAGTAAGTCGCTATACACGTGTGTGAGCAGGTAATTGTTCGGTTATAAAAATAACATCCACAAGGCAGTGTGTGTATGGTTGATCGAGGCGTGTGTGGAACATAGCGCAATAGTGAAGGGTGGTCGATATTTGTCTTAGGGGAAACTACCTCTTGCGGGTTCGAGAACCGTCTGGACGATGGAAAGTTTTTCCAAGTCTAAATCACGTCATCAGCCTGTGTTATTTTTTCACAGGACGTGATTGCCTACTTCACAACTTAAAATGTAAGGACAAAAGATGTAGTAATTTGATGAAGTAAACCTAGATGTTCGTCAAAAGCGTGTAATGCCCAGAAACCTTCCAATTGATATTCCTGGAACGGGGATGATGCCCAGAGGTCGGAGTTTTTTTTTCCAGACGCCAATTTAAAATCGATTATGGCCACTTACGGTTACTGGAAAACAGCTCAAAATGGTTAGAAGTCACGGAACATAGATTGTCGTCAAAAGCCGTAAGTTGACATCAGATGTAATTTAGAAATAGTGACTTCCGGTTTCTAAAATACAGCTTGATATAGCCAAAAACAATCACATCACAGTCACTTGTCACCAGAAGCATGGTGACGAATGGTCTTTGCGCGCGCCGCTTACCTAGATTCGCGGTGTTTGAAAAAAAAAAAAAAAGATAAGCATCTCTTGCCTTCGTAATAAGCTAACGTCGCGCGCAACATCGTTTGATTTCGTCACTTACCACGGTGACGCAACCCTTTCTTCCATCGTAGTTGTGGAGATGCAGTGGTAAACTTGGTCTCCGATAACAAAGACTGTTACACCTCCTTCCTTACAATATCCTTCCTCACCCCAACGGTCGTAAGGACGTGGCCGACAGTAACACACAAAACATGTTAGAAAAAGTCATGATGAAGGTAGTCATATACGTGTACTACAAGTGCATTTGAAAACGTGTGTTTTTTTTTTACGCGATTGATGCGTCCGCGCAAAAAAAAAAAAAAGATTCGCTTAAAAAAATCACTTGATTTGAGCAATTCGTGTAGGAAAAGATCGCGTCGTTTTGATCAAATATTCCGCTACGAGTAAAAAACATCGTCTAGAATAAAATCACGTAAAAAACAATCACGTAAAAACAGAATTCAGTGTAAAATATTGTGTTTGAAGTTGTCTTTCATCAGTAATACAACTGCAATTAAAAATCAAGTTCATTTTTCTAGTTTTAGAGATGTTTTTCAATGACATGAGTTCAACAAATAATAACTATGTCTTTTCGTTAGTCATTACGCTATCTAATAACATTACTACTGTTCCAATGAAAGATAAACTTTCCTCAGAGCAGTTTTTATGTTAACAGCTTGAAACTAAAATAGTTTTATTTATTATAAAAGAAGCTAACATGGATTGAAAAACTTACTATTAGTTATCTTCTATTTTTTCTCAGCTGGCAAGAAGGCACTCCTTTTCCGGAATTAAGCTGCTAATTTACGCAGTCTCCCGTCACCGTTTTATCAATTAAATCAAAGTGTGTGAATTACATAATTATATTTCGCGGTGGATAGTATAATTACTTACTTTAATCAATCAATTCTCTTGTTGAATATATGAAATGGTATAGTTATCTAATTGAGTGCATGTGTATCGATTAGTTAGGTTATCCCATGCTTGCATGAAACTAAATATTTAATTTCTATATAAATCCACTGCTCTCCAAATATATTTATATACAACACTTACTTTAGATAGGTATTTTAATTCTATTTTCCGATTTTTTATTTAATTAGATAGGTATTGATTATTTAATAACTTTGTATAATAGCTTTATGCACTTTGCGTCTATCGCGCAGCGAATATCTAACCAAAAAGAACTATACTTGAATACGTTTCCGTTCCGAAGTGTTGAACAATAGCCATTGTGACATTAACTGAGGTGAAGTGGCAGGGTTGCGTGATCTATTTCGTATGGTTCTACACGGTTATTCCGAACAACTACGTACCTCCGAAGTGCTTTCCCTGTGGGCAAAGGTCTTAGTATTTTGCAGCCAGCGTTAAATTACTTGATCAAAATAATAGGAGAACTGCTCCATTATTCATCTCAGCCCATATATTCATCTCATACAACATGAAAACACAATTGGAAACAAGAAAAAACGCATATTTTCTCACTAAACCAATCTGCTTATTCATGGAATGCATTCTTCTTAGTTCGCTTTTGATTTCTCATAGAGTATAATCTTCAAAAACTCGTTTAAAAGCCTCTAAATTTGGTATTACAGTCGGGTATCTGCACTCGAAAACTCATTTAATTCAATCACCTCGAAAAACAAAATCCGCGCATTGTTCGCTACTGCTACAACGGGCCTCGTTCAACAGCCAACTAAAGTTTTTTGCTTCACTAGCGGACCACTTTTTATATTAATCACTAAACAAAATCACTCACTACACTAAGAATACTTGAATCTTTGAAATGTTCACCTCAAATTTCCAAAAACAAGCTTGAATTAGCGGAAATATCTGAGATGAATTTATACAATTCCTAAATTTTCACTGTATGTAATTTGATCTGTTTTCTATGCGTTGAAAAAAATCAAAAGTTGCCAAATCAGTTTCTATTAATACGAAAAAATCATACTGAAAATGTTAAATTATTCCGACATAATTGACATAAATCGACAGCACTGCTGTGGTTACCTAGTTTACGAGTTTTGCACGTGAACAACTAAAGCGGATATCTAGGTAACCTACTACGACGGGCTGCGGCTACGTTCATTCATGATAATGTGATTCATTCATGATTAACAGTGTGATGAATATGGGGGCGTCGTGAGATGAAAGATTGAGCAGTGATTTAAGTTTTGGGATGGACATGGAAGCGTTGTTATGAATGGTTTGTTTTACAAAATTCAGGATAAATCTAGCTATGTTTACTAAATATACAATGCTGAACGATTCCATGAGAGCACGTAAGCGTATTTTGTTTATTTGTTCAATGATTTCGTTAAAATTTGTTGTTGAATCCGTGAATTCTTCGTGATTATCGGCTTAATGAGATCAATAATGAAGCAGTTCCCCTATTTGAATTATTTGAACGATTTCTATATTTATTCGAGGCGGTTTGAAATGCGCTGCACTATGAGAAGATAAACAAAACGCTTGCAGTGTTACCAATATCGTATATCGTATATTAAACTTTTTCTAGTTCTGATAGATTTTATGTCCAAATAACGTTTAACTATGCGAAAACAGTTTTAATATACAAGCGAATAAAACAACTAATTTTGAAATGTTGAATGTTATTTTCAATCATCAATTAATAATCAATTAAAACTGCGCATAACATTGCATTTGCGCATGCGCTGGTTGACAGTTGTCATGTCATAGCAACAGATTTGCGCATTACCGTATTAATACCCGAGATGTATTTTGCCACTTCATTCTATCGAGTACCGGTACTTGTTTTAGTAGCCTACAATTTTTGCGCTTTTCTGGTCATACAAATGTCATGGAGTAGGTAACGTCAACTATTTTATAACAACGTGTGATACTTGGGATGGATCTATACAAAGCGGAAGCTACTGAATTGTTGTACATTGAAGATGGTTAACTAATCCCAAGTTGCTATATACGTAGTTCTCTGTGCAACATCACTAGCTAAATCCATCACGGAGGAGCAACTACGGAATGTGCGGTCGTTCAAGCTCAAGCTCAATTTATTTAATTTGATATACTATTTGTTTTATTTTACTACCTGTTTGCTGTTTTAGTTTTAACGAATAAACTAACTTTTAAGAATAGGTGTAAGGCACATAAACAAATAATTCTCGTTCTGTAATCATATTTTATAATCAGCTCAGTTTTTGTGCAATTCTTCAACCGGTAAAATCTGAAATAATTATATACAAACCTATCAAGCCTCGTTTATTTCGGATGGCGGCCGCTTCGTGTTTCGTGTTCCCTACAGCTGATACGATGATACGATTGCAGATTGACGGTGGAGCGGCAATACTCACGCGACAGCGTTCGTAGGACGCTCGCACCGAAAACGGGGAAAAAGCAGGTCGCGGCCGATGGAAAATGCAAAATGGATCGCAGCGCCTGGTCACACGATAAGTGCCGCGTTTGAAGCTTGCATGCCGGCAAGTACCCGGTCGTCGGTGCTAAACATCGCATATCGGCAAGGTTGATGTATATAATGGCAAGGTTCGCTTTCTACCAGCAAGCAACAACATCAAAAAGGCAGCAAAGCAATCCAGCATCCAGGGCATATCTCTCCTTTACTCTGCTTAACGATTGGTTGATTGCTTTACTCTGCTTCATGATGGGTAGGTACTTTATGAAAGTTCGCCAAAGCGAGGAAAAACTCATGAGTCAAAAGGTGACGGTCGGATTCCGAGGCAAGTAGTTTGCCTTTTTCTCCAGTCGGGGAACAGAACCACGTGACGGAGAAAAGTGTCTGAGGTCAACGCGTGGTGGTGGAGGTCACGGGAATGCACAGGACTGGAAAGCATATATAAATACTGTCCGAGATAAGCGGGCGAAACGGACGACGGCGACGGTGGCGGTGTGGTGAACTGGAAAGAGACTCATAAATTTCATCCCGCAATTTTCCCCAATAAGTCACCTGCACAGATAACAGTACGATCGGTTAAATCAAAAGAGTTTTGGTGTGGCTTGGCTCCAAAAGGTTATACGACGCGATAGCTGGCTAACAAGACTCTCAAAGGTCAACTGCAACGAGCTTCAGCTTAGCCAACTAGGGTAAAGTAGGTCGTGAAACGCCGCGATAGACAGTAA
This sequence comes from Wyeomyia smithii, assembly GCF_029784165.1. NCBI lineage: Eukaryota > Metazoa > Arthropoda > Insecta > Diptera > Culicidae > Wyeomyia > Wyeomyia smithii. The sequence continues at coordinate 20,929,041 of NC_073696.1, read as the reverse complement.
ATCTTCATCGCCTTGCCGTTGCCCTGCTGCCAGCCAGAGGAGGTAGCCAAAGGTGATAATCATAACATGAAATATTAACTACACACGGATCTACCCTGAATTGCCAGCACTCCGCTCAACTTCGACGCCTATATATTATTATTCATCATGGTATAAATTGCATAACACGCTAAACTTATTATCCGAACATGTTAAATTTTCTCACATCATAATTTAAAGGCATCCTCCGCCACGGAAGATTCCCTTTACCATAAACGGTTTCGTGAGATGGTCAAGCGGACGCAGAAAAGAAGCAGCAGCAGCAGAAAAAACGGCCAGTGAAGGCCATAAATCGGCGGGTCCACTTCTTCAACACGATACGAGCACATCCCACCAGCTCCAGCAGCTAACCGATCCCGGCGGCACAACGGGAATGGTGGTACAATATCTGCGCCAGGCTGCTGCTGCTGCCGGGATTGAAACTAAATGATAGCGCTGGCTTCTGCTCCAGAAATGGAAGAAACCGAATCAAGCGTTCAGCAAGCTCGGATAAGTACTCGAATCGAAACTCCTACAAGCGCAAAAATCGGGTCCATGATTTTTTTCTTATAAACATTCTAACATTGAGAGTGCAGAACCGCAGAGACACTCCAACGTACACGCATCCGGAAGACCCGAGTCGAGCCAGCGGCGGTGGTGGTGAGCAAATTCTTCGCAGGAAACTCGCGCGCGATAACGTAACCTCTTTGGTAACGAATGTGTCTTATATGGTTTCATTTTCCCCTTTTTTATAATTTACTGCTCTTTCTCGCTTCACTGGTCGGCCTTTCGGTGGAATATTACCTCCCGGATTTTTACGAGTCCCACTGAGCCATAACGAGATTTATTAATGGTCAACGCTCTTCAAAAGTTTTCGCAGATTGCATCCTCCACACAGTGCAGCCTCGGAGGTCGCACTAGGGTCACACATACACGTCCACATACACATGCGAGGTGGTGGCAGGGGAAGGGACGCGAAGCAACGACGGCGACTAACGCGGCCTGCAACTGCATGCACAAATTCCGGTAAACCGAAGCTCTCGCACAAAGGAAGGTAAGGAATTTAATGCATTTTATTTTTATCGGCATCAGGCACCGTGCGATGGCCATAAAAGGTATTAGAATCCTTGCGTTTCGTCGTATTGGCTCAAATATCTGCAAACAACGGCGACCAAACCGGGACGCCTTTATTCCTTCAGCTCATCCGACTCAACCGAAGAACCGGAGGAGCTTGCTTTAATAATCGTAAACATCTCACTAATTCATTCCGATGGCTTTACGGAGCAATAACCGATTTTGAGGGTGTCGTAAAGTGGCAATCAGCCGTTGCAAGCTGCCCTGTCACCACTCGTACCCCAGGCCGAACGAGCTCGATTAGAGGGGGGAAAGGGGAAACGATTTGAATGATCGGTTATGATCCAGCTTAATGACTGATTGGATCGGACATCAGCACCACCGTTCGGGGCGCTTGTTCTGCGCCACTGTGGAACCGGGCAAAGTCCCGTAACGCGTAATTGTGAATTAAGGGAAAAATTGCGTCAGGAGGAACCGGGGAAGGTTTGGTAATAAAAATAGTTAATCAATAGAAAACTATGTCTTCTGAGTTCTGAGGTAAAAGCCACCGGGGACATAAATCCTGGTTAATGTCAGGACAAAAAATTGTTGTTATTGAGAATAGTTTTGAAAACGACGTAATGAATGCTATTAAATATTAAAGTAATCGCCATGTTTCTGTTTAAGTTTATGTCTTTTAAACGTTTCTTTTGATTAGAAGCATTCGTTATATGTGTTATCTAATTTCAGCTCTATAGTTTCGAAAAATTTTCAACGTTTCACATTCTACGCAAAAATTATGTCCGCCAACCAGAACTTAAAACCACACCCCCCTCAATACCCATCCGACAGAGTAAATAGTACGCTTCAGAAGGTACGACCGAAAGCAATAATCAAGCTGGTGGGATGCATTAGGCGAACAAGTCGTCCCCATGCCATCCGTAAATAGCTAGACACCCATTGAACCATCCAATATCCGTAGTCATCATTGATGAAGAAAAAGTGCAGGGAAAAGTCAAGCCAACCTTTCATTTGTCCAAAGACATCCAGCCATGTTTATCTTTGCATATATTTTTAATCGCTTCGTCGTCGTACACAAATAAAAAACTGAAGACGACTCAATTCATTTGTTGACCGCCCCACTCTCGCACCCAGCTACCCACCCACACACCCATTCATCCGTTCAGTGACTCGGGAAATAGTATTAAAATCAATAGCAATATCATAAAAGTGCAATCAAAAGGGATGGTTTCGTTTCCCCCGGAACGTTTTGCCGGGGTCCGCGACACAACAAAAACCCTCGCCACGCACGGCCAGAGGCAACGAAAGTGAAACGGAAAAATGTGCGCAGTCCAGATGGGGTGGCAGCAGATCGCCAAGGTGAGGCTAGTAAGCTGGAAAAGAAAATTAAAAGCACAAGGAAACGAAGGGAGGAAAAGATAAATGACGATGGGATTTATGATTATTGTGACTACGGCTTCCCGGAACCAACCCGCGCTAAAGTCTCCCGCCGGGATGCTGCCGGCAAGTCGCGCAATTCTTCTGACCTGCAAACGGTACAAAGGTCATCCAGGGGGAGGGAGAGATCGCCAATAACCGTTTGGTCAGCTCTCGACTGTAATCGCACCGGGAAATGCTATGGAACTATGGAAAATCCACTTCAATCCACCTACAAGGGGAAGTCGAACTCTTCCCCGGTTGATTTTAAGATACAAATTGCGTGACATTCTGCACGGAAAGGTCTCAACTCAACTCACTCTTCAACCGGGTTCCCTCCACTAGCAGCGGATCACTGCGCAAATCGAAGCGAAGAAAGAAAAGGCACGAGCGAAAATGTTTGCGAGTTAACAAGAGCAGAAAAATTATAAAGTGTTTACAAACCATTTCTAAGCGAACCTGTCGGTCATAAATATTAACTCCAAGTCCGACACCAGCCATCCAACCAAAGCGACCGACGGACAAAGTTCAGTCAGCCAACACCGACACTCTTTCACTTCCAGGGCTTCGGATAGCGTGTTTTTTTTTGTTTTTGTTTTTGTTCTCCGGCAGCTCATACATCGAAAGACACCGGACCGAACCGGAGTGTGCAAGTCGGCGGCAAACGTTGGGCCCGTTGCTCCGCTCGATAGATTTATATTTTATTACCCGTCGCTTTTTTTTCACTATGAAATGAAAAAGTTCCCCAGGAAACGGTGCTCTGCTGCCAGCCAGGTGAGAAGCTAACCACGTTTTCACAGTCACATCAGTTACACACGGAGCCCACTTGATTGGATAGCGAAGGTAACTCCTGTAAACTTCTGTCAGCACCCCGATTTTGCCCGAGGGCTCTCTACGGTGCGTAAATTAGCCGCCTGCAGTGTGGCATCCTCCTGCTGGCAAAGAAATTTAGTTCATACTGCACCACCGTTCCACTCGAAAGCTTTGCCCGAGTGCAGCAGAATAGGCCTATTAATTGAAATTGGGTACTTCGTTAGGGACGCGAATGGGGGTCGTCTTCTAAACCACGTGGTCATATTTTGATCAATTATTATAATGCTCCTTGCAACCCCCCGTGGGTTTCCGTACTTTTCGCGATAAATTTTGTCATTTTAAACATTAAATTTATTTATTTTTCTAACTAATTATAGTTTAAAAATTGTTTTGATTAATTTATAAGCTTGACCGGAAATCCGATCGCGTTAATCAGTCAAGTTTAGGAATAATGAATTGGTTCTGCAAACAAAAACTCTAGAAATAAGCAATATATACATCTAAAGAAATATTTTTAACGTATTTCCTCTTTCGCATTTTTTTCTTTAATTTTCAATTTACTGTAACTGAAGCCTTTCAGTTACAGTAAATTAAATTATCCTGATAACTCTGTTATCCGTAGTGAATTATTTTTAAAAAGTCCGGGTAATCGAGATCGATCTGAATTTCACTGCTCATTCAGTCCCCAAGCAGCACAATTTGTTTCGATTATGAACTTTGTGCATCACAGCAACATATTCTTATACGAAATTAAGTTGCAGATACATCTCAGTTTTTTATACAATGACAAAAAAAGCGCACGAGGTGGAGCCAATTGCAACATTTTTGTTGTTTCAACACAAGTTTCAAGAATGAAACAGCAATGTGTATGAACTAATGCATGGAATTTGATAGCAACATGGTAAATGCTGCATGGTAAAATTTCAGCTACGAAGATGCATCGTAGCAGCAACTAGGGCGCAATAGAAACTTCATGGCGTTGTGATAAGATTGTAAAATGATCATGATCAGAATGGAATTGATTATTTCCAGAAATTTGAGGATTCAACTCCAGTTATCAATTTCTATTCACTTTTCTCGTTTGTACTATTCACGTCATTTACTGTAGAAACACCTGCAAGTTTATGGCTCAGTTTTGAATATTGCTTCCCTTATCATGCTAATGGTCATTACCAGTTTCAATTTTGCTTCTTCAATTCATCAGTACCTCAGCGTGGTAATTGAAATTCAAAGCAATTTATCACATTTCGCTTTAGAAACCCACACTTTTTAGACGACTTCTAGTCCAAGTACCCAAACGTTACAACGCAGTAAATAACCTCATCTCAAAAACAAATATAAGGCGAACGATCGAGCAAAAGTTGCTGTTACATGGCTTCAGAACATGACAGCAACTTTTAGAAGTATTTTTGTGTGTTTGTTTTGACGTGGGACTACGTCTTTGTTTAGTATACTGGGATGCATTTTGTAAAATTGGAAATGAAACTGGCAAATGTTGCGTCAGATTTCAAACGTTAATAACACCATAACCACATGATGGATAACAACAACCAATATGTTGTTGGATAGATAAAATGTATAACAATTTTGTAATATGCTAGTTATCACTCTAATTTGATTGCCAAGCGGTAAAATTGATAAAAAGTTTCAATGACAATTTTACGCGAACAATGAACCAATTACATGCGAGCATTCCTAGCACAGACGACGTGAATGGATACTATCCGTTCCCTGTGATATTCTCTGTATCAGTATCGAAATAAAAATTGACAGAGTCTCCCCGTCCCAATAGGTCAATTTATTTTTGCTTCCATGAGCTTAGACTAAAATGATGTCTCGAAGGTAAAAGTTTGCCGAAAAGTTTGAAACAATCCCCATTCTTGAACAATTGCTAAACCTGCCCGCAGAACCTAATAAAAACTGATGTCTTGAAATAAATATGCCGGTAAAAGCAACAGTACTAGTGGAGTAAAGAACCGCAGGTCTCTCGTCGTCTATGATTGCAGCGGTAATCTTCCATTCGTACATTTCAACGGTATTCTTCTATTCGTACTGTAGCGGTATTATTCGTATTGCAGTAGTACACTTTTGTTCGTACATACATTTCTATTCGTGTGCCATCGAGAAAAAACTGCAATGCTGCTGCTGATGGTGATTGAAAGTTTATCTCATAAATATGATTACCATAAATTACTCAACAAGAATTGTAAATTTTTGCAACGGATATTCATTTAATTTAATCTTCGATATTCGCTAAATAGTCGTGACCGGATAGTATCGAAAGAGTAAATTCCTAAATATGTACATTTATAGAAGAGCAAGAGCCTGCGAATGCTTGTGAATTTTTTGATTACTTACTAAGATTAATTCAGAATCTCTTTTTACATTTCAAAATTGTTAGCTGATATATCATTATTCTAAGCTTTACCATAATAAACGTATATTAGCTGTCTTCGTAATGCAGCGAATGTAGTTGTAGTCAAATGAAAAAAATTGTCAAACAAAAAACAAAAATGGAATTGTGGATTGCTACGATTTTTTGCTGGAACTTGTTAATAATTTTGTTTAACATATCTTCTTATGTTTGCCAATTGATAAACCTTTGTAAGGGCTTCCATATTATTTTGAAAGTAAGATCCATATTATAGATTTGATTTAATCAGAGTTAAATAAGACAAAACCATTCATTATGATAACGTAAGTATTATTGGATTTGGTTTTTGAGGATATAGAGTTAATTCTGACTTTGACGCATTACGAGAAATTCTTGGTGCTTCTTCAACAAGCACGATATGCTTGTGCCTTGTCTAATACATGTTGTTTGCACAAAAAAATACTACAGGCATAATATCGCCAAATATAAACGATATTCTTTCGAGTGTTGTTGAATAAAAATTCAAGTTTCAAAAATTCAAAAATTGATTTCCAGGGGAGGCTGAAAAAAAATTGATTCTGTCTGCAGACTGTATATTTCGCAACAAAAAATCCTCTAATTACAGTGTTTAGTCCCACGTCACCATTTCATACAACCCTAGGGCTGTATACCTTATAGTATTTTGTATCTCCAAGCATCACGTTGCCAACCTATATGCTCCACCCACTAGATCTATTCAGTGAAGATTAGGTTTTCAAATGCCGTTTACATGTTTCAACAACAAATCCAACCTCGCGAATTACGTTGTTGGTGTGAAGATTTTTGAAGCAGCGATGCAACTTTAGTTGTTGCTTGTTTCTTTACAATTTCATCGTAGTAACAAAAAATGTTTCTTAAAACCTCGGAATTTCATTAGTGCAACAAATAATCACAATTTATTTTTTTATTATGTTTCAATTGTTGCTTGGGTCGGGGATAGGACACGAAGCATATGGAAGCGACATATCGATGTTAGGCATAGTAAGCTAGGCACACAGACGCGAGGCATAATGGATGTGAGGCGTAATGGATACGTGGCATTCTGCGACAAGGCATAACGGACGCGAGGTCAAATGAACGTAAGGTCGAATGGACAAAAGGCCAAATACGATGTTGCATGATCGCAGTTCAAGTTCAAGTGTTTAAGTTGGGCATAATAATTTTTTAACTATGCGATGAAAACGCATAATCCAGGGCAAGTAACCGAGGCGACACGATGCTACCGTGGCTTCCGCAGTCCGAGCCGGTCGCCAAACCGCCGTCGGAAGCGGCGGCCTCTCGCACACAAACGACTGATATTCTACTCAAACAGAGTTTCCCTTAGTGAAGTCCGATCGTTCGATAGTGAATAAGGACAGATTCCGGAAGCGAAAATTTACGCTTTTTCACTTGTCAAATTTTTCACTTCGCTTGGAATTGTAACCTATGCTTTAGACTATGCAACCGAAGAATGTATCGAATTCCAAGAAACACGGTTAGTCTTTAATAAGTTTAGGTAATTGATCTACAGTCAGGTTTTTTTTACGCGGGGGATACGTACCTCGTAAAAAAAACCGCGTAAAAAAACTGCGTTAATTCAAAAATCCGCGTAAACAAACCTCGTAAAAAATCCGCGTATAAAAAAACCGCGTAAAAAAACCTGACTGTATAACAAACTTCGTCACTATAACAATAACGTATTAACTTATATACAACTTGTTAACAACTCAAAAAGCGCAAGGGGCGGAGCCAATATAAAACATATATTCAACTTCAAATGAATTGCTCACACGACTTTTATAAAACAACTTTATAACGAATATAGCCACCACTGTTACATTTCCAGTACCAACAAATGGTGGCCTGTCATTAATAGGTCATAAACAAATTGAAATTTCACTCGCTGATGATTGTTTCTAATACATACAAAACAGATGACCCACGCAAATAATCATGGCTCTTCATTTGAGAAATTATCAACACAATACATTGATAGTATAGGGTGTTGGTATAGTGATTAAATACATTAAATCTACGTGCGATTTCAGATTTGTCGTGAATATTTGCCTTGTACTTCGTTAAAATTTACGCGCTTCGAAAATACCACAATATGATAGTAATCGATATCATATTTTTTTAAAATTTAAATAAAGAAAAAAGTAACAAATGAACTCTAGAGGAATGAGCCTCAGGTACATATTTTCGATAGGACTATATTATGAAACGTGCCTTTAGCACAGAAAAATTGGGTTGAATATTATTTTAGCACTCCGCTTGCGCTAACGAGGCAGCCATGTTGATTATTAGCATTCGCTGAATGGGTACACCAATTGTCCAAAGATTTTGTCCGTTATATAACTACTATCTATAAAGTTTATTTCGGTAAATATATCGCAAAATAATTGAAAAAAAATGTACGTTAAAACATCAAGGTGAACTAAGAAGTCAGGCACTATGTACTAATTATTTTAACTTTCTTACTCTTTAAGCAAACCAAACGATTCTGCCACAATTTGGAGATGGAATCGAGAAACCAATTAAGCAAGGCTATATGAAGCTACTACAATCTTTAAAAAAAATCGCCGTCACCATCTTGATTATTGTAGTAGAGAAAATAATATAAAAATTCTCCAAACTTAACCACGCATTAAGTAATATATTTTGAAACAACAGAAATATTCGAACGTTGATCTGAGGTTATTAACGATGATCAAAATTATAATAATAAAACCGAAGATCGTTGAGCAAGACAAAAAAGAGAATTGAAACAAATCATGGCCGATCAGATCAAACGATTTTCTTGTTTTATGTAAATTGAATGATAAATTTATTGATAATAATTTACTGTCAAATTTATTATTTATGTTTAATCAAACATAAATTCCCTGGGTGTTTAAATATTTTATATAATTTTGAATATTATAACAGCATTTTCGATCTGCACTGTATTTGATGAAGAAGAAAAAGTTCACACCATCAAATCACATTTACAACTGATTTAAAACTGAACTACAACTTATGCGGCCATTTTTCAATTTTGTCTCCACTATACGTTTTGCTGTCAAACACATATTCACCACTGTTATCTCTCTTGCATTCTCGTCATAAACATGTTATAAATCAGTTTTTACACCAATTCGTAATGTATTTACAACTTCAACTTGTTATTTCGATTTAAAACATCATTCCGATTTGAAACATCAATGCGAGTGAATTAAAACCCAATGTTTTCCCTGTAACTTATTTATGACTTATTTGTAACTTTTTCTTTTCATTTTTTTCGTAAAAGATGTTGCAGGTGTTACTTGGGATGTGGCTGTACCTGATTCTAAGAAAGAGGTTACTGTACGATTGAACTGGCACTTAGCATGGACACTTTTTTCCGAGAAAACGAAAGTTCTAAGCCATTCAACGTATTTTCATTGAAAGCTTAAATTTTTCAAACTTGAGTTCGATATATCCCAGAAATTGATGCAGTTGCAAAGAACTCTAAAAATTTTAATTCTTTTAAAACGTTATTAGAAGTTGTAACGCTGGTCGCCACAAACGAAAAGTGAATTTATTCCAAAACTCAAGCTGGAAAAAAAGGAAGTTCATAAACTTTTACCCATTTTTTGCGAATTTTTGTGCCCCTAGCAAAGATAGAAGTGAGTCAAAAGACCGTAGTGTAATTGCTATCCAGCTTCGTAGCTTCTACGTTTGCGCACAAGAAACTTCAAGTTTCTGAAGACTTAACGTATCTCCGAGCTGACTAGGGCAAACGGCTAGACATCTATAATTTTGAAATTAATTCTGGAATGATATTGCATCATTGGAATTTGATTATTTTCAAGAAAGCTGCACTCCCGAGAATTACAAACCCCTGTTCCAGCTCATGACATCGTGGCTTAGCAGAACATTTATTTATTTATTTATTTATTTATTTATTTATTTATTTATTTATTTATAAGCAACTACCAACAGACATAAATAGCTAGTCCTAATGGTTAATAATATAAAACACTACGAAACAGAGAAATAAATTTTGAGCGTAAAACTCGATGCGATAGATGAAAATCAAAGGCAGATGAAACTCGGTTGAAAGCTCGCTGAATACCAGTGATGGCACCGTTAGCACTGTAATTAGTGCGGCGGAAAGGTAGTTGCAGCGTAGATGACCTCCGCAGGTTTCTAGATGGCGCGTTTAGGTTGATCAAGCGGAGAATGGCTGGGCAATCGATCCGGGATGTCAAAACGTCCGACACTACCATGGCGCGTGCTGTTTCTCGACGAAGCTGGAGAGTATCGAGCTGGAGAAGCTGGCAGCGGTCCTCATATCGGGTATTGCGCATGGGCTGTCGCCAGGGGAGCATTCTAAGTGCGTAACGCACAAACCGGCGCTGGATGCTTTCGATGCGATGAATTGCGTTATTGTAGTGAGGAATCCAGACAGTAGAGCAAAATTCTAGCGAGGACCGAACAAGTGAGCAGTAGAGTGTCGTTAAACATTGTATATTTCTAAAGTCCCGCGTCAAGCGACAAATCACACCCAGTTGCCTAGAGGCTTTAGCAACAATGAACGATATATGTTGCTTGAAGGTGAGTTTGGAATCAAGGAGGACCCCAAGATCCTTGACGTGTTCGACTCTCTGTATTGGAGTCCCATCCAATGTGTAATCGAAATGTAGTGGGCGGTGCTTTCTGGTAAACGTTATCACAGAGACATACCATACCATGCATACTGCATATTCATGGCCATTCGAAGATCATCAGACGCATATTTAACAACAAAGCACTGATTGAAAAATCCATGTTAGTTCTAAGTTAGACTTAATTTCAGCTCGTAGTCGGCAGCGAGGATAGAAAATTTGCTTTTAGTTTTTAAGTCAACAGATATTATTGGCGCCGTTAAACATTAAATTGTATTTGTGGATATCATGAATATCAAATCTATATCTATGAAAGTGAATGTCTGTTTGTCTGTTTCCTATACCGTAGTACAAGGAGTAACACTGACATAAAGGTTTTTCTTAATCTCATAAACGTGGACAAGGGGAAAAATTGTTGCCCTCGGTAAGGGGGTTGAAAAATCATACTTAAAGGTTTCGGAGTATGAGGCGTGTCCTTGCGATATTATGAGGCGAAACAGGCTGCATAAAAGATTCCGATCACTAGAATCGATTTGTCGTGATTTGACTTGAAAACTGCTTTAAGAATTGAGAATGATCTGATAAAAAAGCAAAGCAACGCCTTGGTGCTACATTCCGATTCGGAACTCGACCTTCTGTTTATTATACACAAACTTCGCAGCCAACTGTTAAAGTGTACAGGACAATTGCGGGGCTAGCACTACGATTCTACTGACACTAACAGTCTCTCCCGAGTCGAGACTCGAACCTACGACGACTGGCTTGTTAGGCCAGCATCGTACCTCGAGACCAGCTGGGAGTTATAATGATCTGATAGCTCTACCCTGATTCAGAGCTTTCCGATGGGCAACAACTGTCAAAAGAAAAAGCAGACTACACTGAACCAAATTGTTCGCACATAAGTGTACGATTAATGTTTGACTTGACCCCATACCGGTTGTGCCTCATTCCAGAACAGATTATCATTTTTTTGCAGTTCAAACAAAAAGGAAAATTCTTTTCAGATGAAAAATATATACTCAAAAGTTAAAAACATGATTATTATTAATTTTGGAAAAGATTAAGCACATCTTATTATTTATATTGAATCAGTTAGAGATGCGTTATGTAGTTTATTCATAACTGATTGATACGATAGCATTATATAAAACGTACTGAGAATGAAAAGCATTTCGAATCTTTATTTCTAAGACGAAGATACAATTTGATTCGATTCGATGTAAATCTTAATCGCATAACAGTTCACGTTCGTAACCATGAACTTTCACATGAATTCATGCTGTAAAATTTCGACAAATTCTTTCATTTATTATTTTTTACCAGTGTGCATGACGAATCATATCATTTGACGTAAATTATCAGTGTATCGAGTATTTCATATGATTTTCGGCATTTCTCCCGCCTGCTTCTGCTTCTGGATAATGAATCATCCAATAAAGGCTCGGCGATTTCGTTTAGTGTAACGAAGTTTGACAGCAGATAAACTCTATACATAACCTGTAAAAAATCAGCGATGCCAGCGACACAACTTATCTAAGGACTGAAAAATCTTATATTTCAGTTACGAGTTACGTCAGCATTATGAGTTACGTCAGCCTTTCTGAATTTTTAAACGGTCTTGCCGATTATCGTTTAATTTGGTACGTGGAGGTACTATAGTAGAGGATATTATCTATCCCATGAGCGTTGGCATTTTTACATCTCAGGTGCGTAGCTGAAGGGAGGGGGAGTTATATCAATCTTCATTATATTTAAACCGTTGAATTGTTCATCTTGAAAATGTGCATCCCACGGTTTTCGAGTATCGGACATGTTTTTAAGATATTAGTGTGGGTTCTTGTTATTAGTGAGAAAGTGGGAGGGGATCCTATCCTATCGCAAAATTGAAATCTGTAATTCCGATAACCATGTAAATTCATTTGCAAGAGTTTTTGATATGATATGATATTATTAAATTACGGGAATTCATCTGCAAATTTTACTTATATGTTCTCTTCAAACAACTCAATTCCAATATTTAATAGGCATTGCAATAAAAAAGCTTATTTATCCTGCATCTGCTTGATACTCTTGTCATAAAATACTAGCCATTGTGCGAAGTTTTCTTGATTGGCTGCAGAGTAGAAGCACTCTTATCTACTGTTTTACAGTGCCGAAATCATTTTTCCGATTGCTTAAACAAGCGGATGAGTTCTTAAGCCGGCTCATTCGCGTTGCTTGTTCTAGGGTAATACAGCTTATATTGTACCGAAAAGTGAAATAATCCTGTTTTTCGTACGCACTCTTTGCATGAAACAATTTTTCACGAATAAATTTTGCTGCTTAAAATTAAAAAATGAAACGCAAGCAAGAAATTCAACGTCAAACAAAGGCTGATGCACCGTAGCTGAGCCAGTTGTTATCTTGAAAAATGGCTTCACTGACACTGCGGCCAGGTTTAAGCAGTTGCCGAGGTGTTGGAAGTAACACTTTTTTTATTGACACTCTTTCGCACGGCTTACGAACCAGGCTCTGTGTGAAGATTACAGTAAGTGGGATCGGAAAAAAATATGAAATAAAAAGTATGGACACAAAGATCGGGTTCAGGTTTCGTGGCCATCTAGCCATGGACTGTCTCGGAGTGCTTACGGGATGGGATCAAGACAGGAAGAAAGAAAAAAACTTTCGCCACTAAAATAGGGAATGATCGGTACCACGATGGACAGGATTAGCGCGATTCGAGATACGGCTCAGTCACGGGCGTCAGCAGGTTCGTAGCGAAGTGGCCCACAAAAAGGTCATTCCACCACTCCCCGATGAGGTTTCTTCCACACTTCCATGCAAGTCGCAGAGCGTGGCAATTGCGCAAAGTCGTCGATTTTCTTGGAATTCTAATGGATCGAACGAATTTAATGGCACCTTCTTAATGCAATTTTTATCGACAACCAGTCGCGACTTCAACTCACCTCAGTTGGAGGGATTATACTGCATTGCGGGTAGAAGCAAGGGTACAGAGCTCCGTGGCATCTGCCCATAATCGGTCGAGTCAAGGCATTGCGTTACGATAAACAGTTCCACGCATCGCATGCAAAAGCCAAAGCTCAAACAAAGATTAAGCTGTCTTTGGCTGGCCGGTACTGGAATTCTAACGCAAAGTAACCAACTGTTGAATTCTTTCGGCACTTATATTGTGCAGTATCATTTTGTAGTTTTGCAATTTTCGTGGTCGAACATTTTATTTTAAGAGATAAATTAATTTTCCCTCCATTCAGATCCGGTAAAAATAATCCAAACTGCTGTAAGTGCCAGTGCATAAGCTATTTAATGAAGAGCAAATTGTTTTTTCTCGGAACATCACTAGTCGGATAATGAAACTTGCATTAAATTGCCACTCTTACTCTTCCGACTCGACTTATCCGTTTCCCGGCAGGTTCGATTTGCAGCTATCGGTAGAATTGCGCTGATTTTTTCCCACTTTGTTCCGACCAGAACAGGACCTATATTTAAGAGGTGTTAACAACATACACATTCCCTTTGGCCATTTTCCAATCGTTTGTTGGCTGGCTGGCTTGCTGGCCTGGATGACGAAACACGGGAGATCGGGGATGATGTTCGGACTAATTCCAATTTCTTCTACATCGTCCGCCATCTTCCTGTCGAAAGTTAATTTTCCCCCGCCGATGGCCGGTCAGCAGGAACAGGAACGGAACAGCAGACTGCTTTTTGGATATTGTAGTTTTGGAATCATTTTCAATTTCGCCACGATAATGTTCTTTCATTTGCGAAGCACACCGGTAATTCGCTGGCTATTCGCCCCGAACCGAAACCCCGCAAAAAAGTAGGTGGAACCGGCGGGATAATTTGAGTGGTAATTGTGTGGAACATTGCGGAGATCGTTGGCGATGGCCGTTTTTCGGTGTTTACAAATTTTCACGACTACGGTAAGTGGTCGTTTGGGGTGTCCGTTTCGGTAATATTATTGTTCCGGTCGGTTCAACGCGAGTGTCATAAAGTTTTTTTTTCGCTCGCATCTTCGGAATCATCCATTAACGATTATGTGCTGTCGACAATGGGTTGGGAAATTGGTGTATATAAATTTTTAAATATAAATTTTAAATTATTCACGTAGCTTTTAATACTTGAAAATATAGTTGCAAACTATGTGGAATAATTTTTCATTTCGATTCATTATTTTTCCTAATTTTCGATACTTTTTTCTCGGCAATTTATTCGGCAGTAAATTCTAAGTGTGCAAGAAATGATTTACCTACATGCTATTTATTTCGTTGATTCATATAGCATGTTTTCTGATTCATAAAAACTCGTTCGTTAATTATTGCCAACGACGAACCCATATTAGTTTGATTCGGTTTGCTGATTCGGCGAATGTTTAGGTTCCAATTTCGTAAACATTTCTCCCATATAAATTCAGAAGCCAATTTATTCCACCAGATTCAACTTCAACTAGTGTGTTTTTTCCGATTTTCAAAATTCATCGCTTGCATTCGCCGGCACGAGCTGAAACGGTAAGGTCATAAGCCACCTGAATCGAGCTACGGTTGACAACCTCATCAAAGTTCAACCCTCAGTGGTTCGTACCATATTTGCACACTCTCGCATTCCGTTGGATTCCAACGTCCCGGGGACAAAGGATAATGACGCCGCCAAACTAAACCAGATTCCGTTGCAAACGATTTCCCCGGCGGCGTGCTTCTAACCGTTGACCTGACCGCCCCCCCCCCCATACTGTGCGGTATCATTGTTCCGCTCGGGAAACAATTAACATATTTTAACTTAATTAATTAATTGAGCGTCCTCGTTGCACGGTTGATATTTGTCCTCAGTTTCTACGTTCTCTCTCACACACACACTCACGCACATACGCTCCAGTGCTGGTGACCGACGGGACTGAGTGTGCACCAATGAACAGAACGACGGAGTGCTAGTTTTTTAAAGCTCGCGCGAGCAACAAACGAAATCTCCGGAAGAAGCCTCGCGGATTGCAGCACGAAGCCCTGTGTTCGGGTTTAAATATTATTTCAGCCAATTTGTTTTGTGCTACATTTCAATTCTTACTTCTTGTGGCTGACCGCTCTCCACTCTCAACACTTGGTTTTAGTGGTCTTTGGTTGGCAAACAGCAGCAGCCACAAAAGAAAGAAAAAAATGATATGCAAAATGTCCAAGCCCAATTGCGTGGCGATGGGGTTTCCTTCCGCCCCCTCGTCGTCGTCGTCGTCGTCGGCGGCTTCGGTTAAGGTGACAAAAGCAGAACAGCAGCCGAGAAGCAGAAGCAGCAACATGAAGCACCTCGTCAGAAGAAACAACGTTGTAGAAGAAAAAAAAAACAACAACACGATCCCATAAAAAGTAACACATAATTACTTAATGTGGCAAAACGTGGAACAAAAAAAGAAGTATCGACCAGAGTCACGCATCACGCAATGTCTTGCTAATTAAAATTTATAATGTACACAAGGCGACGGACAAGCTTCGGTTCGGCCGGGCTCGGGGTTGGCTTGACTTGGCAGTTCCGCTTCATTGGACCCCGATGCTTGTTGCTGATGTTGGTGATGGCGGCAGTGGGTTGCGAGAATACGTTCGTTGTTTGGACAGGGACGCGCTGGTTGGGGGTCTCTTTTTGGGTCCTGATCTGTGCCACTGTGGGTGGAGTGTGGCGACCAACAAATCTGCACTGCACTGGCGAAGGCTGGCGATTCGCGTAGATTTTTCGCAAGATGCCACTTACTGGAGAGAATGCATCCGAAGTGCGCAGGTGTGGACGGCTGCCGCTTCTGTGTGGCATGTTAGAGTAATAGGCATTTTTTATTGCGACATTTCAATAATGTTAGAACATCTATGGACAATTTGTAGAGCATAAAAACTTTAACCGGTAGCGGCTGGGATAAAGAAACGGTATTAGATTTACTGAAGATCGCAATTTGTGATCATTACGGATTTAATTTCTTCTGGGAACAGGTGAACTTGAATGTCGTCATACGGATATTTTTAATGAGAGTTGAACAAAAACTATCCAACATCATAAAAGGCGCCAATATTGGTTCCGCATTGCAAAATTAACTATAGCACTTGTAGAAACAAGGTAATCGCGACGTTTATTCATCAGTAGCTAACGATCAGGAAGCTGAAAATATGTTAGGATTAATAAAAATAGATAAAAAATATAAAAACACCTAAAATGATGTTGAGTGAACATTCAGGAAATCTATTAAGATTGATGAAAGAAAAGCTGAATCTAAAAAGAGAAAGAAAGAAGAAGAATAAAGTTCCACAGAAAGATACGTTATTATTTAAAATAAAACTGTTACAAAACATTATTGATTATAAATTGCCACAAATCATCAAAAAAGGGTAAAAGTACATGAAGACAGTAA
Organism: Wyeomyia smithii; assembly: GCF_029784165.1. Lineage (NCBI taxonomy): Eukaryota > Metazoa > Arthropoda > Insecta > Diptera > Culicidae > Wyeomyia > Wyeomyia smithii. The sequence continues at coordinate 20,912,327 of NC_073696.1, read as the reverse complement.
TAGCAGAATCAAATTATAGATGACTTTTCAGAGGTTATGCAAAAGGTTATGCTGAAAAACAAGTCCAGAAGTAGCCGAGACGAACATAACCTTGAATTTGCATAGATGGATGAGACTATTGACAAAACTGAGTAATTCCACAAAAAAACTGAAACTTTTGTTTGATCTGTGTGACGTATTCGGCAAAGTTGTAGATAAGTTGTAGGCCCTAAACATTGTTGTAATCATCAATTTCCCAAAAGAGTATTTTTCAATAGCTTCTCAAAAATGAGTCATATTCCAAAAAAATAAACCAATAGCACAAAATGGCATCTTTTGCCAATAGAAACCCAATAGAAACGTCTATGCAAAGTTTCAGCCAAATAAAAAATGACAATTTAAAAAAAAATATTAAAACTGGGACATTTTTTGTGTAACTGCTCAACTGTATTCAAATTTAGCTCACAGTATAGTTTAAAGTTCTTAAAAAAGTTATGAAAAGTGGTTGTAAATTAGCATAAAAAACCTAAAAGTACCTCTGCTAATATGAGTAAACAAAAAAAGCCTTTTTTCACCTGAAATATGTGCTCAATATGTGTTCAACATTTCTGAAGAATCTTTCCAAAAAAAAAAGAAAAGGCCACAAATGGAATGATTCAAAATTTATGACAACGACTCTAAAAACCAAAATATTTGCAAAATTTTTGTCATAGACCAATACATTTTTTGTAGATTTCCATTTTTTGAAAAAAAAAAAAATCGTGTCCACGTATCGTAGACAAGCGTCAGTTGTCCACGTGGAGTGTGGACGGCCCTCTATTACTTTTTGTGTCCCATGCGAGGACATAAGACACAAAAAGTAATAACATGTTGCTTGAATGTAACGAAATTTTCCCCGTTCATTTTGGGTGGTTTAAACCTTTTGTAAGTCTTCAATATAATAAAAATAAGTTGGAGCCCACAAATCGTGATTTACCTCAAGAACGGATCAGCGGATCGACGAGAAAACTTGTATGTAAGGTTTCCTGGAGCCGAGAAAGGTTATTTTGCTGTTTTGAGACCTCTCCCACTTTTGTAAAGGAAAAGTTCCATTAAAATGGAACACAAATTTTTGCATATCTCGAGAACTAATCTAGTAAATAGAACCAAAATTGTCACGTTGATGTTTTCGAAGGTAAAAAAATATTTTCATTATGGTTTGACTCCTCTCCCTCTTCTGGAAGGGAGGGCTCCCATACAAATGAAACTCAAATTTCTGCCCGTCTCGAGAATTAATCAAGTAAATAGCACCAAATTTGGTATGTGAGAGTTTCTGGGAGCAAGAAAATGTTTCATGGTGGTTCGATACCCTTCCCCTCTCTGGAAGGAAGGTTTCGCATACAAATGAAACACAAATTTCTTCATAACTCAAGAATAAAGTAAGTAAATTGAACAAAATTTTGCATGTGGTCATCCGAAAGGAAGGGTTTTGAAACAAATCAAAGACAAATTTCTGTATGACTCGGGAACTAATCTAGCAAAGCAGGTTTTTGGGGATAAAAATTATTTCTATGATGATTTGATACTCCTCCATACTAGGGTCTGTGTGTGTGAAGGGGGGGGGGATCCGATTCTCCTATACATATCACGCAGTATTCCAATCAATTTTCCTCGAAAACAGCCTAAAATGATCGGGATGATGCACAGGAGCACAAAAAATTGACTCCAGACTCCATTCTTCAATTCAAGAGCTTCTGGAAAGTAGTCGAAAGTGATCAAATACCACCAAAAATGAGTATTTCTGAAACCGTATTATATATATGCAGGGATGTAAATTATCACTCGCGCTCATTTTTTTTCGCAAGTCGATAGCTCATTTAATAAACACAATTCTGAACAACTTTGTATGACGAATTTGATGTTTTCAAGTAGTTCTATAACATTATCGAAGAAAGTATTACTCGTACTCAAACTCCAGAGCTGTGAGAGCACATTCTTGCAAATTATCGCGATAATTATCATGATCGCGATAATTATTGCGATAATTTTCTTAAATGTGCTCTCACGGCTCCGGTGTCTGAGTACGAGTCTCGCCGACAATGTTGTAGTACTACTTGAAGACTTCAAGTTCGTCATACAAGATTGGTCGAAAATGTGCTTTTTAAATAAGCTATCGGTTAACGAAAAAAAATGAGCGTGAGTGATAATTTACATCCTTGTAATATATGTTGTATGTTGTCCTAAAATCCAAGATGGGGACTTCCGGTTTCTGAAAGATAGCCGAAAGTGACGAAACACCAGCCAATACGAATATTTTCGGAGCCGGAATGACGCCCAGAGGCCAAAAATTGACTCTACAGGCCATTAGAAAACAGCCAAAACGGCCGAATATTTCCCAATATGAGTATTTCCATAACCAAAGTGCTGTTTAGAAACTAAAAATCGACTACAGATGCTAGTTTGAGTTCAAAGATGGTGACTTCCGGTGCATGAAAAACAGCCGAAAATTACCAAATACCATTCAATATAAATATGAGAATGACGCCCAGAGCCTCTTGCCAGATCTACGGAATTCCGAAGATCTATGAATTTGTTTCACTTCTACTGATGAACAAGTATACGGAGATTCCGTAGAAATCAGGGAAAATCAGTGGAAATCCGTAGAATCTATGGAATCACACGAAATATTTCTGGCATCTAGAGGCCAGCAATTGAATTCACATGCCATTTTAAAATGATGACTTCCGGTGTTTGGGAATCAGGAAGCCGTAACGCGAGTATATTCTGTTTCCGATAAAACCAATCATTTCAGACGATTTGTCTTTTGAGTTTGTTCGTATCCAATATCCAATTCGTTATGCATTTGCCGACTATAAACAAATTGCAAGTGATCAACAAATTCGGAAATTATTTAAATTATTTACATAAAGAGAAAAAAAAAATTGTTTACATAAAGTAAAAATGGGCTGGACGAAGTTTGCCGGGTTAGCTAGTAAATGATAATAATCCTAAAACTTGATGTCCCGGATTTTGTGCTGACGCTGATAGCCTATATTAACCCTCTAGTACCCAAATTAATTTTTAGACGGACTTCGAAAAAACCACTATTAAGCCTCATAAACATTTTTTAAGTTCTTATTGAAGCTTTTTAGTGGTTCGACTGAAGACCGCCTAGAGGCGGCACTGGGCACTAGACGGTTAATGATAATAAAAAAACATTTTAGGCATCTAAACGGCTTGTTCGGTTCGGACGGTGTCGGTACAGTAGTGGATAATAATTTAGTTTTCAGAAAAAAACACTGTGAAAAACAGTTCGAAACAAAAATAAACTAATCTTATTTTGATAAATTTTATTTTTTTTTTAATTTTTATTCCTCCAAGTTCATTTAAACATTTTTGGCTAGCTTATAATGTGTAGTTTTTTATATAAAAAAATCAGATTCATTAAAAGTGAGTTTCTTGAGATATTTAATTTATAATTATATTGTTGTGTTTTTCTCTAAAAAAGTTTCTTTTTGGTGTATTTTTTTCTGGAAGGGCAAAATTATTATCCATAACTTTGCTGAAGAAGTTATACCAATCAAACCAAATGTTCTGGTTATTTTTTTTTCTGGAAAATTCTAACCTCTCTATTTAACTTATTTTGTTTATAGAAAAACATGTTTTTAAAAAATGAGCTTTCATAGATAGTAATTTTCTTTTTTAACTCTTTTTCTCAAAAACATTTTTTAGAGTGCACACACAATACAATGTCTCCTTGAAAAAATTCCACATCATAATCCACAATGTTGACTTTCAATCTAATGCATGCAAAATTTGGAATTAAAACGAGTAAGCGAAGGTCTAAATTGTGTGCCTGGTTCACTTTTTAAATCCAAAAAGGCAGCTTCAAGTGAAAACAGCACTCGAAAATAATTATTATGCATATGAACATAATCACTCATCAATCATGGTCCATCAAACTGAAAAATCCCAAGTCCAAATACCAGATTCAGAATTCTAATTTAACTTTAAAATTTCAGAACGTGGAAATTTCGACACATAAATATACATACAGTCCAAAATGGCGTTTTCCAATTCCATAAGCAAAGCAAAGCAAAAGCAGTTTCTAACGTCAAAATAATAATTCACTATTTGCTCTGTAGAAATTAGCAGGCGACGTATTATGTCATGGTTTGTGCTCACACGATTGTTTTAACATGTGACTAGTATGATATAAACTTAAAACATGATTCTGGTACTCAGTGCTGGTGATCCAAAACATAAACAATGATTAGTTTTTGATTCTTCGTTAATTATCGGAATGTAAATGAGTTAAACTTGTAAATATGATAAAAGTGTTATTAATTATACTGAAACATGTTTGAAAACGTTGTTATTATCAAACTAAAACGAGCCATTTGTTATTCTGTTGACGGTTTGCAGTGTGCAGTTTAAATTTACATTTTTAAGGTCCGATGTGTGCCGAACACTTGTTGTTTCTCTTCGAAAGAAGGATACTCTGCGCAACTCTGCGTAGGATCGGACTAGATGCATTATAAAGCATTTTTTCTAAGCTATCTTTTAAAACTGGTGCCAATAGTGCCAAACAGTGCCTTAGAGATCAAGGTTTATTCATGTGTAGATGAATTGAATTAATCTCAGTGTCAGTACATTTATTCTCTGATGCAACTCAGTAACCTATGTTCATCGCAACGATGCGTGAATATCGTTTCTCATATTCAATGACAGAACAGTGGAATGAATATCAAAGGCCTCGTAATGATATTCAAAGAAGCTTCGGTGATTATCAATCCAAGTAGTGCGAATCTGTTCAGACGCTGTACAATGCCCAGTACAGTATAAATGGTCGAATAAGGTTAATTTTGATTTTCACTATTTTGATATGATATTCATTTTTGACGATCAAAATATCAACACGAGTGTTATAGTTTATCTTGTCGGTGTTCATCGGTTGTTTGGTATCATGAATATCAACAGCCGCATGGGTATTATGATTATCAATATAAAGACGGCTGAAAATCGCTGCGCTGAATATCATGACAGTGAATATTCTCAGCACTGGTGCCAAACCCTGCCGTCTAAACTTTGAACGCTGTTTTATGCAAAAAATACGTAATTTTTTGATTCCGCCTAATTTTTTTGAGTATTACAATGAGATTTTACATTGTCCAATGATGAGGATTTATTCTTCACTATTTTATATACAACTTTTCCTTAGACGTCATCAAGATTCAAGTTACCCTTGAGGCTCCAGCAGGTTTCGCAACATTGCATTTTTTCCAAGAAAACCTGAATTAATCCACCTAGTGGTGCAGAAACCTTTGTTATACTAACTATTACTTTAAACATATTAGGCCAGTCAATTACAAATCGTATACCAACATAAGTCCAATTTCAATAATGAATGAAATGAAATTAAAAGATAGTTTTCAGATGGTTAACCAAAGACGATCATTGAATTAAAGCTGGACGTGGTTTTCGCAAATAATATGAATGTTGATAAAAGGAGCACCGAGCAGGAGAAAATATCATCATAATATCACAACCAGATATTGGAAACTGAATATATTATAAATAATCAATAACGAACAATTTACACTTAAAAACTTACTTTTAATGAGATATTTTGAAAGCAACTCAAATATCTTATTAAAGGCATAGCGAGATATGATATCAAAGTTTTATGATATTTTCATAACCATGTATGAAACCTGAATATCTTTCGAATAACACGATAAATTCTCGTAGCTAAATATGTTATTGATGAGTTATGATTTTGTTATGCTCTTCTGCCCGGGTGGAGTACATAAGTCTTTTTTTTTTTATCACAAACCAATTATTAAATGCTGGCTAGAAGCAATTATTTTTTTTTAAATAATCGAACGTGGGGAAACAGTAATAGATAACAATGATGCTGATTTCACACTAGAACAGCAAGCATGTATGTTAGTTTAATGCGATTCTACTTATTCGCTTTATTTTCAGAAATCGCAGGACCTAGATTTATGAATCAGCATCAAGTTTTTTTTACGAATTGAAGCAAACTTCTACAAACCTGCTCTCGAAATATAGTTCAGAATTATGCAGGAAAAATATATAGCTATTGATGAAAGTTGTTAATTCAATTCTATCTCAAATGCATTATCTGAAAATGAAGGTTCACTACGATCTTTGAGAATTTTGGATTTCCAGAGTGTAGGCGACAACGTTATTCTTTTCGAAGGTCTAGGCTGTGTGAAAAAATCCGGAATTAAGACTTTTTGAATCTTGCTGCGATAACGAGAAGTGGAATAACATGGATACTCTGTTTGCACTTAGTCTTAAATTAGGAAGCAATATATATATATATATATATATATATATATATATATATATATATATATATATATATATATATATATATATATATATATATATATATATATATATCTTACATGAGCATATTAGGCCGTATGAATAAAAGAAGTTACTCTGCTTCTCCCGTAAGATTTGCACGGGCAGAGTAAAGCAAACGCTTTTATTCATACGGCCTATTGTATCATTCATAGAGATAAGTGACTTTTCACCTGCGCACACTAGTGAACGTGTATAGCCATGTAGAGTTGCTCCAACACTTTTTCCTTATTTTGCCGATCACGTTCACCAGCTACTTTAGATTCCTGGTCACAAATTTGAAACATAATATAAGTGTTCACCCGAAAAATTTTTCAGCTGTTCAGAACGTAGCATTGCAAACAAAACAGTGATTTATTTGTGTTTTTCTCAACGGGTGGCACTAACACATTTGTACGTGAATAGGTCTATACATCTTTGGTAAAGCTTTTCAAAATATCTGCATCGCTAATTGTTTTACATTTGCACACTGTGGGATCAGATTTTACTACAATGCTTGGCTCCCGAAAGCTGTAAATGTGTTTTACTCTTCGCAAATCAAGGTTCAACGTACAATTTAGTATGTATTTTATAAGAAGTGAGGACGGAAGCTTCGAAATCGAGAAAAGGAGCTAAGTAAGCATTACAGTTTCTTCTAAAATCTGGTTCAAACTTTCAAGAAAAAGCTAAAGGGTAATTTATTTACACCAGTTAAGACGCACTAGGAAGAGTGTAAAGATTATGAAAAGTTGTCCTGATTGTTGATTTCCTTTGAAAAATAAATAGCGATACGAAAAAAGAGGGATTAAGAAAAAGAAAGAAGAGTGAGAGAGAAAAACTATCCAGAAAGTAAAATATCCCATGTCTGAAATATACTACGGTCAAAATTCTACAGTTCAAGCAACAAATAAAAGATCACACTCAGTATGGTTTTCAAAGAACTCTGGGGCTTTCATTTGAGCATGCGAACATCAAAATCGGAATGAGCGTTCTATAAAAAGTATGTTTTTTTTTGTTATTTTTCTTTTTTGGGTCGATTTTGATATACTATATTTATAAACAACATATTTACACATACATACATATAGGCACACATACACAAACATACATAAATTGTTCAATTCGTTGATCTGAGTAAATTGGATCACAACACATGGCTCTCCGTGCCATTAATTTTGCCTTATAAGTTGAATGTCTCATATAAAAAATATTTTTTGATCCATATTTTAAAATCTAAGCCACTAATCAAAAATCCACTCGGTAGCATTCTGGGGGAGCACAGTAGCTTTCGTTTGCATATAAGATCATTAAAATCGGATATTGCGTTCTGTATGAAAGGTGCGTTAGTATTTTGCGGCACATACATACAGACAACATACATACATACACACACACACATACACACATACACACACACATACACACGAACAGACATTGCTCAGTTCGTCGAGCTGAGTCGAATGGTATATACGGTTCGGCTCTCGGGAACTTGGATCTATTTTGCGTTTTTCGACCGATTTTATAACCTTTGTTCAGTATAACAAAGGTAAAACGCTAAAAAACGATGACTCAGTACACTTTGAAAAATCATAGAAAATTCAAATTTTGTCGTAATGCTGTAAAAATTTGGATTCTGACACTTCAATAGTATACAACTATAGGAAAAATGTAATTGAAATGAAATTCACATTCTTAATTTTGGGTCGATGGCCAGCTATTCCCCACAGTGGACTAGCTTGATAGGCCAGCACCGTACCTCGAAACCATCTGGGAGGTCAGAGGCAGGTTTCCAATTCCATAAAGGATTTTAAAAAGGTAAAAATATTCATCGAGAAATATAAGCAAATGTTTAAAATAGGTATTTTCATCACTGAAATGGTCATACTTTAGAAATTGATCGTTTATTTGTTTCGCATACATGAATGCTGAATGCATGCTTACAAAATGTGCTGTATTATGAAATGTAGAAAATTTGTAATTTATTGTGGCTCGTGTCGTAAACATAGATTTCCATTTTCAGTTTCCAAACCTTCAAGATTGGGCCGAAACGTCGGAAGAAAAAATGCATCATATTGTTCAACGCGTAATATAACTTTATATGGCAATTTCTAAATATTTATACATTTATCTTAACTAACTATTTCTAATCTTTACTTTTTTTTATATAAATAATGGTTTATTTATCTTTGTTTATAAATATTCATCAAATATTGTAAATCAATTAGTTATTTGAACTCAGCGTAAATTTCAATTCTCCTACATCGATTCTGTTATTAACATTTGGATTAATAAAGCGAACGAGCATTGAGGTACTCTTCTTATTTTTTCTCTGTGTGGACTGATTATGCGACCAGAGACATTTGATCTATTATGGCCAGGTGTTTTCTGCACTCCTCACCTCAGAGACCTCACCTAACGTTCCTTTTTGGCCAGGTTTATTCTGAGGGGGACTTCTTACGTCAAGAGGAAGGAGTCTTCTCGAAACCTCGTTCTTCGTACCAGTTTTGCCAGTGACAATTTCCCTGGAGACGAAATTACTATCTGCAACTTTGCCGAAGGCGTCACACCAATCAGAGAAATTATTTAGACTTTAAAAATATTAAATATTTGTAATCATCGATAGTTTTTCTCCGTTTTTACATATGCTTCTATCAAAAACGAGTCGTGAATAAAAAAAACAACAGTACAAAATGGTATCTTTTGCCGATAAAACCATCTCTGCAAAATTTCAATAAATTAGAAATGATCGATTAACCCTCTGGTGCCCAGTGCCGCCTTTAGGTGGTCTTCAGTTGAACCTCTAAGAAGCTTTAATCAATACTTGAAAAATGTTTATAAAATTTCATAGTGAGTGAGTGACATGCCCATCACTATATCCGTACTTGTTTGCAAGTTGCTAGCTTACTTCCGTACTGTACCAGGCTTCTTTTCCTCCTGTCTATACTGCCAATTATTATTATCTGGAGACCTCGAGATTATTAGAGAAATTTATTTTGCTGAAGGAGTATTATCTAAACATCTTTCATCGTGCCAATGCTGCTAGTTATAATTCTCTGGAGAGGACTAATGCTGCTCTTGTCTTACTTACGTTACTTTTACGGCGACAGACCGATTATCGATCCAGTGCCGAATCCAGAATACATCGCCATGTCACTCGGTCTTGGGCTGCTATCCTCCAATCTCCCCTAACACCTATTTCGCGGGTTTACGAAAAAATTCAGGACCCTCAAAACTTAAAGCAGTACCGATTTGGTCAAGCTGTTATTTAACAAGGAATAATTTCAATTTCTTCAATGGTTAGAGAGAAATTAAATTTTGTGAAATCATGCATGTTTCTTCCAATAACCTTATAAAATGAAATCATGCTTCATTACGCTTTCCTTCAAAGAATGTGTAGATCTTGGCGCCATCAATTTCACGGTCTGCTAGACAGATTGATGTCATGATGTCATTTCTGATTTATAATTACTATGGGAAACGTATGTAGGCATGCATAAAAAGCTTGTCGCATCTCGTAATAACACACGCATTGCCGATATTTGATCGAAACTGGGACTATTCAAGAACAAACGAAAGAGAGAAACATTTTCACATCTTTGGCTTTAGAGAATGTCGCAAATTTGTCATGTGGCGGCATTCTGAATACCCCTGATGATTTTTCTCTGAAAAAATAAATCCTTTTTATCATGAATTTGGTCAGAGAAGTGTATAATAGTTCACTTCATAGAATTGTACAATAATTGCAGCGCGATGTTGCCAGAAGGAACGAGGTTTCGATGGCTTATTTCTCTCTTGAGAAAATAAGTCGCTCTCTTAATAAAACTAACCAACGGAACGTTTTTGAAGTCTCTCCAAAAGTATATGATTGGCGATGTCGGCAGAATGGACAACTAGGTTCGGTATAGTAGAGCAGTAAACCTAAAATGGAAGTAAAATTTTCACACAATGAAAAAAACAAGATGCCTAAAAATTGAAACGCTAAAATTTCCATTTGAACGGTACATGTATAAAAACGTACTATTGTGAAAATTAAGCTTCCGTCGTGGCTAGGCAGGGTTGCTGGAGTTCACTGACCATTAAGGGATAATTCAAACCAACTTTCAGAACCCATACATTATGGCATACACGAGAATATGACTGCTGCTGCAATCGGGCTGATGCTGCTGATGATGAGGACGGTTGGTGAAATCCTTCGCCATCGCGGAACAGGCCACGGGTTCGTAATTCAATATGGTTGACAAGGGCGGCGCGGGTGTACGTACGGTACAGCATCAGCACCAGCAAAACGGAAGAATAAAGCATCGGTTCGACGAGAACGACGGATACAATGTAGACTTGTTTGTTAAACAGAGTTTACATACATATGGATTTACTTATTTTATATTTGTAAATCAGGTTTTAGCATACTTCTTCGCTCGCTTCCCAGCTCAGTCCGGGTTTGAGCCGCAACGACGACGACGACGCGCTGCAAAGCCGTCCCGGCCCGACGCTTACCCGCCTGGTGTCGCTCGGAACGGATGGTGTGAGATTCGATAGGGTATTATTGTTATTAGCGTTTATTCTTTTCGCCATGCGGTCATTTCCATCTTCCGGACTGTCCGGGCTTAGGGTCCAGTGCCGTAGCACTGCGTGACCATCGCTGCGCCGCTGCCAGGTGAACGGTTGTTAGTCAGCTTACCTTACATTTCCATTCAGATTATATTCAGCTGATTTGATTTTCGCGTTCGTCTCCCGTCCCCTACTTCTTGTGGGGCCAGCCAGCCAGACCAGGCGCTTTGTTTGCGCTGCGAGTTCGCGGCTGTGCCCATTTTGGTCACCGGTCTCTCTCTCTCTTTGATGCGAAACAGAAATAACGAGTAAGAAGGTATGAAGATAAGCGCGAAAAGGCCTCAATCGGAACAACGGGAATATTGAAACCCACCATGCGAGCAGTGAATCCGTCCAAGGTAAGGCGCATTTTGTACTTGGAAGCGATCGTCGCCGTCCCCGTCTCTGCGGTCGGCCAAGTTTAGCGATTTGCGAATATAGTAATTTCAGCAGCTTTTGTCTTCCGCGCTCTTGCACCTCCAGCGCGCAGTCAGTCCGGCAAGGTGCGAGAGCTGATTCAATATTTAAAATTTATGAAAAGAATAAAATGTCGGATTAAGAGGAAGATATACACAAAAACACTTTGAGTCATTTGGGTTATCGGGGAGGGCCGAGACTCATGTCGTGCGTTCAACCGCGCTGTCGATCGCGGGTCGAGGGTGCACGACGGATCCACACCGGGGGCTATCCGCACTTTGATGCAACCCTCCCCCCGAGATGACATCGGAAGGTGCTAACGACGACGACCGCAAATTAGGTATTGGGCTTACTACGGTTTAAGTAAGATTTATTGCGGTATTATCATCGGTGGGCTAATGCAGCTCGCATGATAACGATGTCCGTTTTTATAGACTACTTCAATGAATTTACGGTTCAAATATGTATTTGTCCGCAGACATGAAGTCAGCGAAATGTTTTGCCGGTTGATTTATTTGCGATATTACTGGTTCGTTGATCCGAAAGCAGCGTCGAAACTGAAGCTTAGTGTTTTTTTAAGGAAATCGATTACCGTAGAATGCTTAGTGAGAGAGTTCAGATGTATTTTGCTATATAATTTTTGTAATTCCAATCATACTATTATTGCGGTCCTTGAAATAATTTTGATACACTTCACGATGTTCTGACTGTAAAATTTAGAACCGCCCGCAATCTAATAGACAATTTTTATGACCTACGTAAAAAAACTTTGTGAATACGACGTCTAAATAGGGTGTCCCAAAATAACGTTTCGTCAAAAAGTCTGGGGGCTCAACCGGAAAATGATTGGTTATGGTGTAGCAAAAAAACTTTTGTATGGCGACAACTCTGGATAATGTTTAGTCGTTGTGCTAATTTGAGTTTTATGAAAAAAATCAATTTTTCATGTTTTTCATTTTAAATTGATTTTATCACTTAAAAATCCTGTAAAACCAAACTCAAGCATATTTTTCGCGCATTCTACGAAGTCCACAGGATGCGTAAAAAATATATTTGGGTTCGGTTTAGCAGGATTTTTAAGTGATAAAATCAATTTAAAATAAAAAAAAACATGAAAAACTGATTTTTTTCATAAAACTCAAATTAGCACAACGACTAAACATTATCCAGTGTTGTCGCCATACAAAAGATTTTTTTTTGTTACACCATAACCAATCATTTTCCGGTTGAGCCCTCAGAATATCTGACTAAACGTTATTTTGGGACACCATACTAAACACGCTTCCCTTGCACAAATATCACGAACTAATACCAAATACAGTTATACCTCGATATAAGGCAACCTCGATATAAGGCATCCTCGATATAAGGCAACCTCGATATAACCAAACTCGATATAACGTAACTTTTACCTTGATATAACGTAACTTTTCAATGTATTCATGTATTGAAATTGAAAATAAATAATACAGCAACTGTTTTTGGGGTATAAATTGCTTCAAAAACTGTGCGTTTGTTTCGAAACCAATATAACCAATGCAAAAATTGTCCTAAATTGGCATAAAAAAGGTTTAAAAATACTAAGAGGTGATGGGAAATAGGTTTTCACGCACCCTTCAGTAACAATTTACAGTGTTGCATCAATTAAAAAAAAATTTTTTTGCTTGTTGAAATAATCTCTAAATGGGCATAAGAAATGTTCAAAATTAGATAGAGCTAGAGCTAGAGCTAGAGCTAGAGCTAGAGCTAGAGCTAGAGCTAGAGCTAGAGCTAGAGCTAGAGCTAGAGCTAGAGCTAGAGCTAGAGCTAGAGCTAGAGCTAGAGCTAGAGTTAGAGCTAGAGCCTAACTAGAGCTAGAGCTAGAGCTATAGATAGAGAGAGAGATAGAGATAGAGATAGAGATAGAGATAGAGATAGAGATAGAGATAGAGATAGAGATAGAGATAGAGATAGAGATAGAGATAGAGATAGAGATAGAGATAGAGATAGAGATAGAGATAGAGATAGAGATAGAGATAAAGATAGAGATAGAGATAGAGATAGAGATAGAGATAGAGATAGAGATAGAGATAGAGATAGAGATAGAGATAGAGATAGAGATAGAGATAGAGATAGAGATAGAGATAGAGATAGAGATAGAGATAGAGATAGAGATAGAGATAGAGATAGAGATAGAGATAGAGATAGAGATAGAGATAGAGATAGAGATAGAGATAGAGATAGAGATAGAGATAGAGATAGAGATAGAGATAGAGATAGAGATAGAGATAGAGATAGAGATAGAGATAGAGATAGAGATAGAGATAGAGATAGAGATAGAGATAGAGATAGAGATAGAGATAGAGATAGAGATAGAGATAGAGATAGAGATAGAGATAGAGATAGAGATAGAGATAGAGATAGAGATAGAGATAGAGATAGAGATAGAGATAGAGATAGAGATAGAGATAGAGATAGAGATAGAGATAGAGATAGAGATAGAGATAGAGATAGAAATAGAAATAGAGATAGAGATAGAGATTGAGATAGAGATAGAAATAGAAATAGAAATAGAAATAGATGTAGAAATAGAAATAGAAATAGAAATAGAAATAGAAATAGAAATAGAAATAGAAATAGAAATAGAAATAGAAATAAAAATAGAAATAGAGATAGAGATGAAGAAAGAGTGTGAGAGAGAGAACTAACATATACATACTCTTATTTATCTCTGAGCGTGTTTGTTGTTGAGTTACAGAAAAATCCAAAAATTTAGTTGTCACCCGTAAGACCTTCGTGACAGATGTAGTCCTACGTCAACAAAATTGAAAATTCTTTTAAGAACCATCCGAACATCAAAAACAACAATTGGTAGGATATTCCTAATTCACCAAAGTAACAACAGTAAATGATTTTCAATGAAATAAGAACGCTGAAAATTCAAATATTTCTTTTGAGTGAAACTGAAATTTTGTAACACTCAGCAGAACTAATAGTCCGGCTGAAAGTAATAATATTCGCTCATAAACATAATAAGAAAGCTATGCTAACAGGATTATCCTCTGGCAAAGCAAAATGATAATGGATAAATGCACTCTACCTTGCAATTGATGCTTTAGGAGGTTTATTTCTTCTATTAGACATGTCTGCAATAGCGTTTATTAACCAAAGTCATTCAGCTTAAATACAGGCTTCTTCCGTTCTCTAGATTTTTGCTCAAATTTCCCCCTCTACCTGCCAAACCCCTTGGAGAACTAGACTTTCTCTCACACAGAGTGAGTAATTATCCACATTTAGGCGTAGAGTATTTCAGTCGCAGAGTTCCTTTTCACTCTTAACCCTCTAGTGCCCAGTACCGCCTTTAGACGGTCTTTTAAAAAGTTTCAATAAGAACTTAAAAAATGTTCATAAAGCTTCATAGTGATTTTTTTGAAGTTCGTCTAAAAACTAATTTGGGCACTAGAGGGTTAATCATCGCGTGTTAGGGGTCACCATTTGTTTGCTCTCTCAGTTTAAGAGGGAGTAGTTTTCGTTAGCTTCTCCTTTACTAGAAGAGAAGTTGGCCAAATATCGAAACATTTAGGTTCACATTGAAGCCACATCCTAACCGTTTTCGAATTCAATATTATAGGACGATTCACAACTCACCATGGGTGCGTATTCTGCAGAAAGTTCGATTTTATACTGTTTTTGCTGCACCTCAGATCGATGAGAACGGTAACGCAATGCTCAGTTGATCGCCGAGCAATTTATTACACTTTTCTTGCGTGCGCGGATGAGCAATTTACAAGAGTTTCACTGGGTTTTTGCTCTGTCAGATTAGGAGCGTTTTTTTCGTCAGAGAAACTTTTACTCTGCGCTCTCTTTACAGCAGATGGTGTGATGCACATTGAATGTAAGCTCACAGTTGTTAAGAGGGAATAAAACTGTTTTCTCTTTAAGATGAAGACGAGCAAAACAAAGCCTGCTTAAATATGTACAAAAGGATTACTACATAAAGCTGTTGTACTTCTCGTTGACTATGCGGTCAATATAAGTCAATTAACAGTCCGTCAATAGCAACACACTGATTGAAATTCATTGATAATTTTAATGCAAAGCTTAATTGAAAAAAAAGTGAATTTTAAACTTTTGTTACCTTTCTTATCAACAATCGGGTAAAAACTTTAAGTGTCTATCTATCTTGTTAGAATGATTAGATTCAACATTTACTAAATTTGATAACTCATCGAACTATTATAACACACTGAATACTGCTGAATTCTGAACTGGCCCGTGCCGAAACAATAACCTAGCATTACGATGTTATTCGATAGTCCCAGCCAACAAGCATTGATATAAATTCTACCTTTAAAACATTGAATATTCACTGGGTGTGTGAGTGTCTGAGCTTGTCAAACTACTCCCGGAGATCTATTATCCACGAGTAGCGATACCTGCTGTGCCATTGGCCTCCGGTTATAAATTGTACCGAAGCTCAATATAATTATACCTGGGCCCGAGTCCGAGTCCTGCATAGTGAACAATATAATCTGCCCATAATTCAAAAATTAGCTAATATGCCATTTTTACCAAAATCGAGAAAACAGTTTCTCGTGATAGTACACACCCCCTAAACAAGGTCCCTACGGAAGCCGATTGTCAAAAAATGCATTTGGGAAGGCAGCAAACGTGAAACAATTTTGGCTAATATTCAAAATAATTGAAAATTTGGCTAATATCCAATATCCAATATGAACCTGTGGCATGTTCACGAACCAGTGAATTATTACTGAACTGTGTTTCTTCTAACTTTCGAAAGTGTGTTGTAGCTTGGTGGCTACTGGCGACAGGTGAAAAAAAAAGTCAAATTTGGCTCTTGCATCAAATTTGACTTTTTAACGAAGAGTATTTGATGCTACAAGAATTTATTTGTTGTACTGCGAAACCCAATGATCAAAACGTGTTACTGTTTCCTTCTGTCATAAATCTTCACATTTAAAAAAAATATATTTATCTCTTTGATTAGGAGTAATATTAATAAAAAGAAGATTCAGATTTCATTTTGGATTTGATGAGAAAAAATAGGAAAGTGGATTGTGAGATTACCTTGAATAATGATAATTCCGTTATATTATTATATTGCTGCACGGAACAATTGTCTCGTCGTCCTTTTCATCCTCACTTGTGCTTCCGTGTTGTTTTCATAAATTTAAAACCATTTTCATCACCAACGAGTACAATATAATTCACATCGTATGGATATTAGCCAAACTGCACACCGTTTTGTCAACTGACCTTTCGTTTATAATTGAAAAAACGGCTACTGTGTTAAATATACGTGGCGGATGGAGTTTTTGTACAGATTTCTCTGTTTCAACTCAACGGCAAGGTTCCAGAATATATGAAGGATGATATACTCAATAAAAAAGTTGTCATGAATAGTCAAAATATGTTGTACCGACAAAAAACTTTCAAATGCGTTTTTCTCGATTTGATGCCTATGGCATATTAGCCAATTTTTGAATTATGGGCAGTAATACATATCATAAGCCATCCGATAGCTAACCTCATGCATGGATAGAGACCGTTGTTGGCTTGCATCGTGATGTATTTATTTGCACATATCCAGCGGATATCTTCAAGCGGATCAATCGGTTGGCTGTTCTACTGGAACATTGTGCAGTTGACAGATGAAAATCCCAATCCCCATCCTGGCCCAGGTCCTCGGTCCAGACCTGATGCCATTCTCTTTCTCTCTGCTCCGGGCGGAACATGGCAGCGAACATGTAGCAATTGCAGCCACTCCGTCATGTTTATTAGCCTGTCTGCCACAAGGGAGTAAGTTGTTCTCTCCTCTATCTGAAGAAGCGAGATATTTCATAACAACTGCTAATTAATTTGATGAAATCTCTTGAAAAATATCTTCAAATCTCGTTTTCGTTCAGCCGTTCACTTTTCCGCTGACCATAACGAGATGTTATTTATACCGACCGACGTTCGAAAGTCCTCTTGACTCATACAGTCCATGTAGATTCGGGGCCAACCCGGAGCTTGGGTTGCAATTCATCGGTTGTTTTTTTTTTCGTTTGTCATTCTCAACCAACGAAAGGCTTTGATTCCTCGCTGATCGTAATTCATTTTTAATAAGAGGCGAATTAAAAACAAACGAAAGCCGAATCGCACCGCACGGTGGATTGCGGCGCTGGGGATTTTTTCCTTCGCTAATAAAAATAATTTTTAAAACTCCCGATAAGATCAAGTGCCGTTCTTTCGGCGAGAAATGCATACAATCATTACGACCGAAAGAGTGGTTTCCAGTACCTCTACCCCTGCTGACTGCGTGTTTGCTTGTTTACCTCTCTTTCACTCTCTCTTTCCATCTCTTGGATCAAAATGTTAAGTTTGAGATCACTTCTTAAAAATCTACGCTCCACTTGCGTTCGTTTCGCTCCAATCAAACTTTCCGAGCTGCTTGGGAAATTCCGTCAACATTTCGGGGCCTGGCTGGACAGAATCGGATCGAATTTCCTGCCTCGTTCGGGCCGGACTAGTGCAGGACCGATGCATACGACAATAACAATAATAATAATAACAATATTAATAATGATTACCGGGATGACGACGACGACAACGTTCGAAGGTGCAACCTCCGCACGGTAATCACACCGGCTTACGGAACACACAGCAAAGTGGGCTGAACTTTGTCAACGTTAAAACAACATCGAGTGTCTTCGGTTTCTACCTCCAGCCGTTCACCAATCGGCCAGCTGTAGCCAGGTTGGTTATGATCAATCTGTCCCTGCTGTGGTGGACCGTCGAGGACTGCATAAGCGAAAAAAATACCAGCCGGTAGTACCTTCAAGTGTTTTCAAAACTTCTTTATCACATCATTTACCCACCGGGGGTGATGGTGGAATGCGACTTGCATCGCTTTTTTTCACTCTCTCCTTGTTCTTGCTGCCGTGCTTTGTCCCCATGTTCTGAATTCAGTGCTCACAACCAGCGTCAATCGAGTGTTTACAAAGTAAGATATCAAATTACAAATATTAAATTAATCTACGGTGACAAATTACCACAGATAGTGATACTTCATCTGGCTGAAATTGGCGAGAGGAAGTTTTCGACAAAACTTGATCGGCCCCCAAGATGCGCACTCGATTGAGGGAGCGAGGAATCCATGGACAGGGGGTTTCAAGCCACCCGGATTGACACTATCAGCAACACTCAATCATCGTTTGCTGGTTGCTTGCTTCATTGGTGAATTTCTTCTTCTACAAGAACTGCTCGAACTGGCGTCGTCGTCGTCGTCATCGAGTGAGAAACTGTGTATGTCGAAGAGTTCAACAACCCGTCATGTTTTGCATCTCGTCGTGTACAACAACAAACAGTCCCGTGGCACTTCGCCACGAGAGCGTCCAAATCTGTCTGCGCTTCATTCACCTGGTTCTGCTGTGGTGAGTCCTCGTTTGAGTACGAGAGGCAAGAAAAAAAAAAAATCGAAGAGAAAAGGCATATGCGCATAAGTGCTAAGTCAACAAAATGATTGGGCCGCTTTTTGCTGACCCACGTTGATGAGTGGGCTTCTCAGTCGATCAATCTTTGTAACCTCTGCACGAACGGATGGACGGATGATCGAACAATGGTGTCGACGGACGATGTGACGTCAACCGTGTTTTTTTTTCGACTGATGCATGCTTGAAATGTTCACCAGGATTAATTGGTGTGTAATTTTTTACGTAACTAATGATATATTAACCAAAGGCGTGCAAAACAACTGCTTACAGGGCTGAATCTGCAGAAATGAAGCCGTAACAGCAATGTTTGACTAACCGATACAAAATTCACAAAAACTGGTAAAACTTTTCGATATATAAAATTTATTCGTTTTATTTATCGAAAAGTTTTACCAGTTTTTGTCAACAAAATAGGTAGGGTATCGGCTCTATTTTCGTCAGGTTTTACCTATTATCGTCCGGGGGGTTAATGAAGTCATAGAGAACTTATCTTTTGCAGGAAGATGCTCTGCATTATGAAGAACCATCATGCAAAAAAATTAACGCTCTAGGACATCATTTACCCCCCCGGACGATACACTGGGGTCGCTTTTACGCGGTTGGTTGTACAGCATTTAGAAGATTACATTAAATATATTCATACTAAACTTATTTGATACCGCGTACAAACTATCTTCCGAATCGAGTAGAAATAATCCGCGTTATTGTAAAAATATCACGTTCAAAAAAACGCATAAAAACAACCCGCGTAAAAGGCGACCCCAGTGTAATAGGTAAAAGCTGACGATAATAGAGCCGATACCCAATATGATAAAATGAATTACTATCGTCAACCGTTTAATGGTTGTAAAAAAATTACTTTTTTTCTATAAAACTTATAGTATAGTAATTTATTTGAACACTAACCACAACGGTTTTCTTAACTCTTCTTAAGAAAAGTAGGTGAATTTATACCAATTTTCAAATTCTGATCATATAAAAAGTAATTAAGGGGTTATATACCTTTTTAGTTCAGCTTTTTATCTTTTTTTTTTAATTTTCGTTACTGCATTCGCCGGTCCTTGAACGATCGCTTTTTGAAACATACAGTTACATTTTGCCGCAAAAAATTTTTTTATGCAGTTTTTAGCGCTCAAAACGTGCATTTTTTGGGAAAAACGTTCCTGTTTGTACTGAAAACAAAATACTCATAAAAGCGATCGTTCAAGGACCCGGCACACTTCTAAACTAATGAAATAATATGAGTTTTTTTGATTTCGGTTGACCCGCTGAGTCTCTATCAGGATCACCGCAAGCCTCTGCAAAAAAAATAGCGTTTCGGGGAAACGGCCATTACTCCAGTATTAAATGGTATATTTCAAAACCAAACGTATTTTTTGTTATTGATTAACTGTACTTTCAGGAAAATACCACTTTGATGCAATGAAAATCGTGCTATCCACTTAAAAAAAATCCAAACTTCCCGCATTTTTCTCGACCAAAAAGGTATATAATCCCTTAAATGAAATTAGGGGCCATCCACATTCCACGTGGACAGCCGTGGGGAAGGGGGGGGGGGGGTTCTGTGTAATGTCCATGGTCCATACAGAATTTTTAGAATTTATATGGGTAGCTGTCCACGGAGAGGGAGGGGGGGGGGGTAGTCAAAAGCATTTAAAATCTGTCCACGGGGAATGTGGATGGCCCCTTACATATTTTTATATCTTCCATTGTATTCATAATTATTTTTATAGATTCCATCGTTCACAGGTAACTTCAAATATTAAATCCAAAATATTTTGACATCAAGTTGAAGGTAATAAATGAGTTTTTAAGGAAAAATATCAAATTGTACTTTATATAAAAATAACCATGCGAAAGTTATGCTGCAATCGTTTTTTGCCGTCTTGGAGTGACATATTTCAATATGAAAGATAAAGTTTTTTAAATCTTCAATGCACCGTGCGTCTCCGTTGAAACAAGTTAGTGCAACGCAGTACAATAGAGTCGCTTGTTACGCAGTTCCTTTTACGTGGATTTCAGAATTTTCGCGTTTTTTACGTGGATTTCTCATAATAGTCGTTCTTAACGCGTTATGTTTTTAATGGTTTTCGTTTTCAAATCGTTTATTCAGAGTGATCGATGAGGTTACTCGATCCAATTACTGAATATTCACTGGTTTGGCTCAAGCTTTTCATATTTTTTCTTGGATTTCTGCTTGATTCGAAGGTGGAAATAACACAGCTAGTGTTTCTTTTTCGCAAGTATTTAGTAGACATGAATGAAAGATTTTAGCAAATAAAGTTCTTTTTTACGCGGATTTTAGACTTTGGGTGATATTTTGACGCTGATTTCGAAGTTTGCGCGGTTTTTTCGCAAACATTTCGTATTTATACGGTTTTCACGCGTCTTTTATCTGTTTTTTACATGCTACGAATCTCCCGCAAAGAAAATGTTAGGTTTATTACGATACAAAACGTATTCTGCCGTTTTGGAAAACTCAAGAAACAGAAAACCGTTTTATTTGATGATTTTGCTTTGCAGTAGCTGTTCCAATGAAGTCGCATGATGGTTTTATTGGACACAAAAAAATGAAAAATTCTTTTCCGAAATAAAAACTAAAAAAAAATTTTTTTTATGTGAATTTTCCTGAGCAATACAATAAAAAATCGAACGATAAGGTCTCTTGGGTCTCAAACCCTTGAAGGGTCAAACGTCAAACAATACGGTTTGTATCCATTAGATACATAGAGTTTGATGCAAAGTATTTAAAATCAATAAAACGGCAAAAAAAGTTGCAAATTTCTAAAAATTAACAAAAAAGTCGATTTTTGGGCAACCTTTTGACTAAGGGCAAAACAAAAAATGATTTTATGAAGAACAACTTTAGCGATTTTGAGTATGATAGGAGCAAAACAATGTCTGATTGGTATTTTTTGCATGAAATTGCTGTTTAAGAAATATTATCTTTATGAGACTTTAAAATAGAAATGAGACTTTGATCCATCAGTGTGCATTTAAATTGTGAGAAGTGATTTGAAGCCGGTATTTCAGCTCATTTAGAGCCAGGATGAATTAGAATGCCACAAATATTGGCATTAGTTTTTTAGGATTCAGACGGTCTTTTTGGGTCAGCTGGACGTCAAGTTTACAAAAAGGTCAGATGTCAAAAACGTCATTTGGGTCATTTAAAATGTCAAAAATGTTAAAAATGTCAAAAATGTCAAAATATAAAAATTTCAAAAATGTCAAAAAAGTCAAAAAAGTCAAAAATGTCAAAAATGTCAAAAATGTCAAAAATTTCAAAAATGTCAAGAATGTTAAAAATGTTTAAAACTGTCAAATATGTTTGAAATAGAAGCACTTTTCGCGATTCTGCGCTCAATTTGGGATCATTTTCCATTTTGGCCTTTTCTGGCCTTTAGAAGCACTTTATGGCGATTCTGAGCTCAATTTGGGATCATTTTCTATTTTAGCCTTTTCTGGCCTTTAGAAGCGCTTTTCGGCGATTCTGAGCTCAATTTGGGATCATTTTCTGTTTTGGCCTTTTCTGGCCTTTGGAAGGGGTTTTCGGCGATTCTGAGCTTATTTTGGGATCATTTTCTATTTTGGCCTTTTCTGGCCTTTAGAAGCACTTTTCGGCGATTCTGAGCTTATTTTGGGATCATTTTCTATTTTGGCCTTTTCTGGCCTTTAGAAGCACTTTTTGGCGATTCTGAGCTTATTTTGGGATCATTTTCTATTTTGGCCTTTTCTGGCCTTTAGAAGCACTTTTCGGCGATTCTGAGCTTATTTTGGGATCATTTCCTATTTTGGCCTTTTCTGGCCTTTAGAAGCACTTTTTGGCGATTCTTAGCTTATTTTGGGATCATTTTCCATTTTGACCTTTTCTGGCCTTTAGAAGCACTTTTCGGCGATTCGGAGCTTATTTTGGGATCATTTTCTATTTTGGCCTTTTCTGGCCTTTAGAAGCACTTTTTGGCGATTCTGAGCTCAATTTGAGATCATTTTCTATTTTGGCCTATTCTGGCCTTTAGAAGCACTTCATGGCGATTCTGAGCTTAATTTGGGATCATTTTCTATTTTGACCTTTTCTGGCCTTTAGAAGCGCTTTTCGGCGATTCTGAGCTCAATTTGGGATCATTTTCTGTTTTGGCCTTTTCTGGCCTTTGGAAGGGGTTTTCGGCGATTCTGAGCTTATTTTGGGATCATTTTCTATTTTGGCCTTTTCTGGCCTTTAGAAGCACTTTTCGGCGATTCTGAGCTTATTTTGGGATCATTTTCTATTTTGGCCTTTTCTGGCCTTTAGAAGCACTTTTTGGCGATTCTGAGCTTATTTTGGGATCATTTTCTATTTTGGCCTTTTCTGGCCTTTAGAAGCACTTTTCGGCGATTCTGAGCTTATTTTGGGATCATTTCCTATTTTGGCCTTTTCTGGCCTTTAGAAGCACTTTTTGGCGATTCTTAGCTTATTTTGGGATCATTTTCCATTTTGACCTTTTCTGGCCTTTAGAAGCACTTTTCGGCGATTCGGAGCTTATTTTGGGATCATTTTCTATTTTGGCCTTTTCTGGCCTTTAGAAGCACTTTTTGGCGATTCTGAGCTCAATTTGAGATCATTTTCTATTTTGGCCTATTCTGGCCTTTAGAAGCACTTCATGGCGATTCTGAGCTTAATTTGGGATCATTTTCTATTTTGACCTTTTCTGGCCTTTAGAAGCACTTTTTGGCGATTCTGAGCTCAATTTGAGATCATTTTCTATTTTGGCCTATTCTGGCCTTTAGAAGCACTTCATGGCGATTCTGAGCTTAATTTGGGATCATTTTCTATTTTGACCTTTTTTGGCCTTCAGAAGCATTTTT
Organism: Wyeomyia smithii; assembly: GCF_029784165.1. Taxonomy (NCBI): domain Eukaryota; kingdom Metazoa; phylum Arthropoda; class Insecta; order Diptera; family Culicidae; genus Wyeomyia; species Wyeomyia smithii. Next base: position 20,888,673 of record NC_073696.1, on the reverse strand, counting down.
CGGCGATTCTGAGCTCAATCTGGGATCATTTTTTGTTTATCTGCCCGCACTGTAGAGATAAATTGAACGGTCAATCGATCGGTGCTTATGTGGCTGATATGATAGTTAAACAACCTCCCCCGCATTCACAACAGTTAAATGATTTACCCGGTCAAGTGCAAAAACTCGCCGAGGTAGTTGAGGGGTTGAGTAAGAAAATTGACAACATGCCTCATAAACCACTAAATATTGATGGTTCTGCTAGCACCCCTATAAATTTATCAGCGACACCAGTGTGGTCAGCACGAAACCCTAAGCGCCGTCGTGCTGATCGTTTGCCAGTGGAAATTGCATCTGACCGCGGCACTAACACCATCGACATTAGCGATCTCACTGTGCAGTCTATCACTTCTGCAGCAGCACAGAAATGTTTTTGGCTTTATTTATCTGGCTCAAACCCAAAAATAAGCGACGGCGATTTGCAAAAAATTGTATCACGTTGCTTGAATGGAATTGAGCCCATTGCAGTAATTCGATTAGTGCAGCGAGGTGCTGACACAAGCAATTTTTCGTACGTATCGTATAAAATTGGTTTAGACCCGGATGTGAAATCAATTGCCCTGGATCCTACTTCTTGGCCAGCTGGACTGTTATTTAGGGAATTCGTCGACCGTCCAAAAAACTAACCCCTGGAAGCAGAACACAGTCTGCTACATCATTTGCTGTAACCGACCATACTATTTTGCGTTCTTTCATTGACGGTGGGAGCTTACGGGCTCCCGCCAGAGGCGAGTATTCCGTAAATTCTTTTTCGCCCCCTGTGCTGTATGGCTCGTCTTTTCAGAACACCGTTCGTGATGTGACCAATGTTAGTATGTACTACCAGAACGTGCGTGGATTGAGAACGAAGATTGACGATATCTTTTTGGCGACCAATGACTGCAACTACGATGTGATTATGCTAACCGAGACGGGATTGAGTGACAGTATACTCTCACCACAACTATTCGGCAATGCTTTCAACGTATTTCGATGCGATCGGAGTCCAATGAACAGCAATAAACGTTCTTTCGGAGGTGTTTTGATCGCGGTCGCACGGCAGCACACTAGCACAATCTTCGAATCTGTACATGCAAACTGTCTTGAGCAGGTATGCGTAAAGGCCTCAATCCATGGCCTAAAACTCCTACTATGCGCGATATACATTCCTCCTGACAAGAGTAACGATAGTACTATCGTTGACGCACACGTCGCTTCCGTTCGAGACTTTTTTGCGAGCAGTGCAGTCGATTGCACGTTGATCGTATGCGGCAACTACAATCAACCGCGTTTAGCATGGGATAACTGTAATGGTGTAATTAAACATGATGAGTCCACGCAGCTACCGAATGCAAGTGCTACTCTCATTGACGGGATGGATTTTCTGAATCTAAACCAGGCAAATTTGACTCGAAATCACCTTGGACGCGTGCTTGATTTAGTGTTTTGCACCTCGGATTGCGAAATTTCCGTAGAGGAGTGTGTTGCCCCGATGCTGCCCGTTGATTTACACCATCCTCCATTGACAATCTCAACTCCCATCACAAAAAATGCTATCGCTGGTTCTAGTCTTCCTTCCGCGATGCGAGTATTAAATTATAGGAAAATTGATTTTGAAGCTTTTAATGCTTTTATATCGAACATTGATTGGTCAACACTGTGGCCAGACAGTAACGATGCGGACTCGATGGCAGCAAATTTTTGCGCACTTGTTGGATCATGGCTTGCAGATAATTTGCCATTTGTTAGACGACCATCTTCCCCTGCTTGGAGTAATCATAGTTTGAGAGTTTTGAAACGTGAACGAAACGCATGCTTGCGCAAACTCCGTCGCTTACGGTCAGATGAATCGAAGCATGATTTTAAACGTTCAAGTGAAGAATATCGACGGCTGAACTCAAGTTTCTACAAGTCATACGTGTTGGGAGTTCAAACAGACCTTCGCAGAAACCCGAAAAAGTTTTGGAATTTCGTTAATTCTAAACGGAAATGCTTCTCGACCCCAAGGGACGTGTATTTGGAGGAAATGGTATCCTGCTCGGATTCTGATTCTTGCGAACTTTTTGCGAAGTTTTTCTCCTCTGTATTCGCCTCCGATTGTGCCTCGAATGACGATGCTGCGCGCGCCGCTGCGAACGTGCCAGCAGATCTTGTTCATCTTGATATCTTCGAAGTTACACATGATATGGTTACTGCCGCCGCAAAGAAACTCAAATGTTCGTACACTGTTGGTCCCGATGGAATGCCGGCCGTGCTTTTGTGCCGTTGCATTAATATTCTAGCCACTCCACTTTGCACCATATTCAACAAGTCTCTGGTACAAGGGAAGTTCCCCGAGGTCTGGAAGCATTCCTATATGTTCCCGGTCTTCAAAAGTGGTGATCGTCGCAATGTCAAAAATTACCGTGGAATAACCAATTTGTCTGCCGCGTCTAAACTTTTCGAGATTATTGTAAGCTCTGTTGTATTGAGTAGCACACGCAACTACATTTCTTCGGACCAACATGGTTTTCTCCCCGGACGATCTGTGACAACGAATCTAATGCATTTCACGTCGCATTGCATTTCAGAACTCGAACGTAAAGTACAAGTCGATGTCATTTACACAGATCTCAAAGCTGCTTTTGACCGAATCGACCATAAAATATTGTTAAACAAAATCTCCCGTCTTGGTGCTTCATCTCGGTTTGTTAAGTGGCTTGAATCGTTCCTGCGCGATAGAATTTTACAAGTCAAGCTGGGATCAGGTGTATCGTCTGCGTTCACGAATAAGTCTGGTGTACCTCAAGGTAGTAACCTTGGGCCGCTTCTCTTCATTATTTTCTTCAACGATGTCGCTGATGCTCTTGGGATCGGTTGCCGATTAGTATACGCCGATGGTTTAAAAATATACTTGACGATTCGCAACATCGAGGATTGTTATCGTTTACAATCACTTTTAAATTCATTTGTGACGTGGTGTAAACTATACTCTCTGATTATATGTACTACAAAATGTGAAGTGATAACATTTCATCGCACTCAAACGCCAATCATTTTCAACTATACTGTCGATGGAGAAGTGCTGCGTAGAGTCGATTGCGTAACTGATCTTGGGGTTATTCTTGACCGGAAGCTTACTTTTGATAAACATCGTGCTGCAGTTATTTCGAAAGCAAGTAGGCAGTTGGGATTCACCGCTAAAGTTGCGCGTGACTTTAAGGATCCTCACTGTATGAAAGCACTGTATTGTTCGCTAGTGGGCCCCATACTTGAAAACGTTAGTGTGGTGTGGACTCCACACCAGCTGTCATGGAACCTGCGCCTTGAACGTGTACAAAGACGATTCATTCGACTGGCCCTGAGAGATTTACCTTGGCGTGATCCTACCAACCTACCACCCTATCCGAACCGCTGTAAGCTACTTGGACTTGACACTCTAGAACGCCGCCGTAAGTTACAGTAGGCTATATTCATCGCCAAGATCTTGAATGCTGAACTGGACTCCCCGAAGCTGCTGTCCATGATGAATTTTCGTGCATCTCAACGCATGCTGAGGCCCTCTTCTGTTCTTGTAAACCAATACCATCGTACAAACTTTGGTTATTATGAACCTGCTGCGTTTAGTGTGAGAACTTTCACGAGTGTAGAGCATTTATTTGAGTATGGTTGGCCAAGTCGTATTTTTAAGCATAGAATAACTAATAGTTGAAACTTTTAATGGCTCTTTTAACATTCATTAAGACTTTACGTCAGATGCTATAAATAAATAAATAAATTTTCTTTTTTAACCGTTTCTGGCCTTTAGAAGCACTTTTCGGCGATTCTGCGCTCAATTTGGGATCATTTTCCATTTTGGCCTTTTCTGGCCTTCAGAAGGGGTTTTCGGAGATACTGAGCTTAATTTGGGATCATTTTCTATTTTGACCTTTTCTGGCCTTTAGAAGCACTTTTCGGCGATTCTGAGCTCAATTTGGGATCATTTTCTTTTTTAGCCTTTTCTGGCGATTCTGCGCTCAATTTGGGATAATTTTCCAATTTGGCCTTTTCTGGCCTTTAGAAGCACTTTATGTTGATTCTGAGCTTAATTTTGGATCATTTTCTATTTTGGCCTTTTCTGGCCTCTAGAAGCACTTTTCGGCGACTCTGAGCTCAATTTGGGATCATTTTCTTTTTTAGCCTTTTCTGGCCTTTAGAAGCACTTTATGGCGTTTCTGCGCTCAATTTAGGATCTTTTTGTATTTGGGCCTTTTCTCGCCTTTTGAAGCACTTTATGTTGATTCTGAGCTTAATTTTGGATCATTTTCTATTTTGGCCTTTTCTGGCCTTTAGAAGCACTTTTAGGCGATTCTGCGCTCAATTTGGGATCATTTTCTATTTTGGCCTTTTCTGGTTTTTAGAAGCACTTCATGGCGATTCTGAGCCTAATTTGGGATCATTTTCTATTTTGACCTTTTCTGGCCTTTAGAAGCACTTTTCGGCGATTCTGAGCTCAATTTGGGATCATTTTCTTTTTTAACCTTTTCTGGCGATTCTGCGCTCAATTTGGGATCATTTTCCATTTTGGCCTTTTCTGGCCTTTAGAAGCACTTTATGTTGATTCTGAGCTCAATTTGGGACCATTTTCTATTTTGGCCTTTTCTGGTTTTTAGAAGCACTTTATGGCGATTCTGAGCTTAATTTTGGATCATTTTCTATTTTGGCCTTTTCTGGCCTCTAGAAGCACTTTTCGGCGATTCTAAGCTCAATTTGGGATCATTTTCTTTTTTAGCCTTTTCTGGCCTTTAGAAGCACTTTATGGCGTTTCTGCGCTCAATTTGGGATCATTTTCTATTTGGGCCTTTTCTGGCCTTTTGAAGCACTTTATGTTGATTCTGAGCTTAATTTTGGATCAGTTTCTATTTTGGCCTTTTCTGGCCTTTAGAAGCACTTTTAGGCGATTCTGCGCTCAATTTGGGATCATTTTCTATTTTGGTCTTTTCTGGTTTTTAGAAGCACTTTATGGCGATTCTGAGCCTAATTTGGGATCATTTTCTATTTTGACCTTTTCTGGCCTTTAGAAGCACTTTTCGGCGGTTCTGAGCTTAATTTGGGATCATTTTCTTTTCTAGCCTTTTCTGGCCTTTAAAAGCACTTTTCGGCGATTCTGAGCTCAATTTGGGATCATTTTCTATTTTGACCTTTTCTGGCCTTTAGAAGCACTTTTCGGCGATTCTGAGCTCAATTAGGGATCATTTTCTTTTTTAGCCTTTTCTGGCCTTTAGAAGCACTTTTCGGCGATTCTGAGCTAATTTCGGATCATTTTCCATTTTGGCCTTTTCTGGCCTTTAGAAGCACTTTATGTTGATTCTAAGCTTAATTTGGGATCATTTTCTTTTTTAGCCTTTTCTGGCCTTTAGAAGCACTTTTCGGCGATTCTGAGCTTAATTTGAGATCATTTTCTATTTTGGCCTTTTCTGGCCTTTAGAAGATCTTTTCGGCGATTCTGAGCTTAATTTGGGATCATTTTTTGTTTTGGCCTTTTCTGGCTATTAGAAGCACTTTTTGGCGATTCTGAGCTTATTTTGGGATCATTTTCTATTTTGACCCTTTCTGGCCTTGAAAAGTCAAAAATGTTTAAAATGTCAAAAATGTCAAAATTGTCAAAAATGTCAAAATTGTCAAAAATTTTAAAAATTTTAAAAATGTCAAAAATGTCATAAATTTCATAAATGTTTTAAATGTCAGGTATCTCATAAATGTCAAAAATGTCAAAAATGTTTAAAAATATCAAAAATGCCGAAAATGTAAAAAATGTCATAAATATCATAAATAGTATAAATGTCAAAAATGTCAAAAATATCAAAAATGCCGAAAATGTCACCAATGTCACCAATGTCAAACACATTAAAAATTTCAAAATTGTCAGAAATGTCAAAAATATTGAAATGTCAAACATGTCAAAATTGTCAAATCGTCAAAAATATTAAAAATGTCAAAAATGTAAAAAAAATCTAAAATTTCAAAATAGGCAAATGTATCATTCATGATAAAAATGTCAGAAATGTCAATAGTGCCAAATATGTCCAAACAGCCAGGAACAACATTAATGTCGAAAATGTCAAAAATATAAAAATTATCATAATAGTGATAAATTTCACAAATGTCAAAAACAACAAAAATGTCAGAAATGACAAAAATGTTAAAAAAAATTGCCTAAAAGGACGGTCGGCTCTAGGTTCTACAACGCTGGAAATTAATCGAATTATGCCTTTCTCTTGTTTGTTTTCGGGAGCATAGCAACTCCAGGATTTTAAGAAGAACACCTCCCTAGGCAATAGTGACGCCGGATAGGGGCTTGTTCAATTCCCCATCATTGCAGTTTGCCAACTGCAGATGATAAGGGATGATACTCGTTTCATTATTGCGCCGATGGTCGACTGGAAGCGAAGCATTTTTATTGTTGATATTATTCTTTATGCGAGAATCGATGTGTTTCGCGCCGCTTTATTTTCAGTAAAATATCTTTTATATCTCTAGTAGCGTTCTCCGTCAATTCCAACATTCTTGCAGCACTCCAGCACCAACGCACATAATTTCTATTATGCAGCAGACGATGACGGGATTGAAGCTCAGCCTGAGATAAACGGAACTTTCTTTTCCCTTTGACTTTGACTTTGCCTTTTGTGACGGTGAACCTACCTGTAACTCGTGTGATTGTTTTTTATAATCTTTTCTTTTTTGTTGTATGGACTTCTTCACTGCGCCCAGAATCATTGATCTATTGTGAGATATTCCCGGGTGTCTGCTAATCTTGCGCTCATATTATTTACAATACCAATATTGAGAAGTGGTATGCTTATTATTTATCCATGCTTACGTGTAATGATTGTTACCCTTCCGTTTAACACGCGCGCACTGCTCTATTATACCGAGCTTCGTTCCAAATATTGCCATTCATAATTCCCTGGAGAAGATTCGATGTGCGTCCTTCTGGACAGTTTTATTCAAAGATGGACTCATTATGTTTTTGTTAAGAGGAAATCACAACAAGGTATTATAGAATTCTCGCTGAACTTTTCAAAAGGACCTAGGTAACAATGAGAGATTCTTTCCTCTCTCACTCTGTTTTGTTAATAACAGTGTCATTATAAAATTTTTCAACGATTTATTGCAACAATTCGAATGATTATAATATTGCCTAGCTTATTATGCTAAGAGTGTCATGGAAAATGTGAAAATAGAGAGCCTCTCAATGTTACTTAGGTCCTTTCAAAAAGTTATGTGAGAATTCAGGAATGGCTAGTGGTTGGAAATGCCGAGAGTAAACCCATGCTTAAGTTCTTTTCGACATCGAATGGCCTGCTTCTACTAAGATTCGAACCTACGAGTCATGACCATCCGCTTGGCAAAGTGGACTCTGTAACCTTGCGGCTACGCAGCTCCCCTTCAATACCTACAGAGAGATTTAATGCCACAACGCAGCGTCGCGTAAGTGATGGAATGAAGGAATGTGAAAAAGAGGACAGACTGCGCTGCACACTATTTGTTGGTAAACACACGAAAGTTGTGCGTGACGTACATTAGTTTTTCGTTCTGCTCCACTTGTGCTTACGTAGACGAGTCGTTGACGTCTTGTACACAGCATGCACTGCACACTAGATCAATGCTTGAAACACAGTAGAGCAGAAAATCGAGAATCTCATTACATTAAATGAAGGCGCAGCTTATTGCTTTTAAAGTGAAATAGGTGCTAAACAAAATTGAAAAAAGTGAACAATTTTTTCATCAAATAGGGTAGCTCCTTAACTCCCTGTATTTGAGTTTCGAACTTTTTTGAATAATGCATATTAGTAAATTAAAACTCGCGAAAACCGTTTGATAACAAAGTTGGAAGAAATTCTACCGAAAATAAACGAGTTACCATTCTCGCACTGATCAGGCAATCAACAAACTTCCTGCGTCTCACTATTGTGACAACACCAATGGCACTATTTAGCGTCCCTGAATCATTTATTTAAAATTGTGAAACAATGTTTGTTGAACTGAATTCTGGTCAAAGAAAATCTTATGTAAAATTTTAAATTTCCATTTGAGTTCATTCACAAGATTTATACTCTTATTATTTTCATTTCAATTATTATTATTATTTTCATTTCAATTATTGAAATCAACAAGGCTCTACATTTTTCAATCGTACAATGGTTAGCATGATGAATCCAAATTTTCTGCATGTTGCTAACTAATATATATATATATATATATATATATATATATATATATATATATATATATATATATATATATATATATATATATATATATATATATATATATATATATATATATATATATATATATATATATATATATATATATATATATATATATATATATATATATATATATATATATATATATATATATATATATATATATGGTGTGTGTCACAATAGTTTGCCATTTGTCATTTGCTGATGTCATGTTCGATTTTAGTTGTCTTATTATTTGTTCACTCACAGACTGCTAGCAAACAATCAACACATATCGGATAATTTTGCCTTGTTATCAACTCTGATTGGTCGAAATATGCATTTCATAAGATTGTACATGTTTTAATAGTACAATAGTTAGGATCACAAAATCACAATTTTCTGCATTTTTGTGCTCGTATATGCATAGTAAATTTTTAATCGACTGTTGTAATAATAGATGAAATACGTTTAAAATTGTCTAAGTTTAAAGCATTTAAAGGTAAACGATTTGTAACGCCCTTGATGTTTTCGGTTTTCCGATTTGCACCCCCGTATTGCCGTAGGACGTAACTCTACGTCAAAATGTTCAAAGTATCAAAAGTGTCAAAATTATCGCAGATGTCGTAAATCAAAAATGTGTCGAATTTTTAAAATATCAAAAAATGAAGGCTGACAAAAATGGCATACGAAATGGTTAATCTGTATTTTGATATGAGTCATTTCTGCTTCCCTAAAGACAGGGATTCTTCTGTTGTTTTTTCTTCATATTCGTCAATTCGTAGTAAATATTTGAGTTAATTTTGTATATAATTTTATCAGGTTTTTATCTGATTCATGTATTTGATTAAACTAGTAGTTTTGGTTTCGAATTTTTATGTATTATGGCTATAAATGTCTCCACAGATTCTCATACACTATTCCACTTTGTAGTCGTCAGTGTACTTTATTGCCTTATTCCACTGATTAGCAAAACCTCATTCGTTCCAGGTTCCCATGTAGATATTCATCCAACGATTATTCGCTGCTCTGGTGTCTATTCAAAAGCTCAATAGATCATATCGAACATCGCTTTAAATGCCGTTGCCGTTGCTGAAAAAAAATAAATAAACGCAACCCATTCAGCAAAGCCAACAAAATCTTACCCCGATCGGAATCAACGAAACTTACAAGCACCGGTGTCGTTGTACGAAGCTGCCGTAAATGCCTATTTTTTCTCTACCTTTTTTTTTTCTCTCCTCTGGAAAGTGTTTTCACCAAAATGGAGCTTCTTCTTTCGTTTCCCCCGGATTATTGCCGGATCGCTCGCACCCTTTGCGAGCAGATTTACAACTGCAAGCGACCGGAAACGGCAACGCTATCCATGCCGGTCCAGGCGGTCGGTCGGGCCAGTTGGACCAATTGTAGATCCCTATCCGTACAAGCAATTCTTCAACGAGGTACAACGCATTTGCCCTTATTTTTAAGGGCTCCACATTGTGCAAAGAAAGAAGGGAAACGAAACGCGATGCCACTCGGGCGCGTTGCATCCGTGGCCAAGTGCGGCACGTGTGTTTATGTGTGTGTGTATTTTCAGAAGAGGAAATCTTACATCTTTGCGTCCTCCCTGAAAGCTAATGCACAGAAAAAAATAGCTACACACGGCAACCTTTTGCGAAACGCGATGCAAAATCCCAGACTTCGTCCCGAAATGCCTGCGGAGGGCAAGTTACCATCTTCGTTCACATTACTTATATTTCCAGGCAGGCCGCCGCTTGCATAACTTTGCTGCTGCTGCTGCTGTACCAGCCACACCAGAGCAGAGTGTTCGGGGCCGTTTATGCGCCAATCGTCTGCCCTGTGTGCAGCCAGAGTCAGCGGACGACCGACCGCAGAAGCGCTCTGTGGTGCCGCAAGAGAAAAACGCGAGAAAACGAAATACGAGATGAAAATCTAATTAAAGAATTCGCCTGAAATCGATCTGATAAGCGCGTCTCGGTCTCTCTGCGGTTGTTGGCTTTCTCGCAGCCCGAGAAAGGTGCCGGCCAGTGTTGCAGGATATCGCATGACACCGACCTGGACGACGGCGTTTTGTGAGTCGGTGACTGCTATAGAAATCGCCACTCTCGAACACCCGTCGTGCTACTTTCAAAATTATTTCCGTTTTTAGTGATTGATTAACAATAGTTTGACATGCATAGCCTTAATTCCGAGAAGGTGGTGCCCCTGAACGGGATGTATCTGTAGCTGTCTAACTGTAGAACAGGTTCTAATCTATACAGTTGAACGTCGTGAAGGCTTTCGGACGGCAAATTGGCAACTCGGTCAGGTGGCGCACGTTCGACAGCTGAGCCACAGGGGCAAATAAAACACGCACCTCACGGGATGTGAATGTACTTTTTTTCGTCTGTGTCTTTCTCTATCAGAACCCGGACTGGTCGTGAGCTTTCGTTATGTGAGGTGCAGTATCTACTCCGCGGCAGTAAGTGCAAAACGACGCATTTCCCAAATGTGCAGTTGTGCCAAGAGTACTTTTACGTGCGGGGATCAAGCGAAAAATGGTAAAGAGGATACCTAGCTCGAAGTGCGCACACACCGTAATTGATGATTATAGTTGTGCAATGCATATCAGGCATCTCTCATCTCTTTCTCATTTCTCGATATGCGCGCGAACATTTTTCCGTCCCAGCGGTGCCTCCTTCCAAGCCAAACCGAGCCAGCAGCAGATCGCGCGTTCCACCGGGAGACTCCAGTTGCGGTCCATTTCCATTTGCGCGCATTGCGCTTATTGCCAGCCAACATCAGCAAAAAAAGATCTCGTCTTGATCGGAGTTTCTTCTCTCCGAAAGAAGCCGAGAATGAATTGTATAGTATGTGTATATGATTTATATGCAGACTTTCCCCGTAGCCTCAAGGCCACCCCCATCCCATTCCTGAGGTCCAGGCCCGTCGACAGGCCACTAAAACCAGCGGCAGCAGCGGTGGCGGCAATCCCTTCCCGAAACGGCCACAGTCAAAGTAGAGGCCTGTTTTCTGGTGAACGGCCATCAGCAGAATCAGGAATGCATTTCTGTGGAAGAAGGTTGTTGCATCGGAATGTGCGCGCTTTGGCTGTGGCCAGTTCACAACCGCGCATGCATGCGCGCTCCCTCGGTAAAGTTTGTGTTTTCGAGGAGGACAACGACGACGACGACGGCGGTTAAACTGATTGGCGATGTGCGATATACGTGTGCGCGCGTTTTCGTGAGTGTATAGACGGTTTAAATAATTTAACTTTTCTTGAAATGAAAGGTGGTAATGTTGATTGGTTTGGCTAGTGTAGAAATTTGAGAGAAAATATGTTTGCTTTAATTAGATAATTTCTTTTTTTCGATAACTTTTGGCTCGGAGTTCTGATGTCCAAATTGTCCAAACTCAAACATATCACGAACTAAATAATTACGCTACCAAATAATTACACTGTGCTACAAATGAAAAAAAAAAAAAATGCAAGAACTTCTGAAGTCACCTAGTGTAGGTTGTAGATCTTGTTGAGTGTAACATTCGCTCATACTAGAAATTTTCCAAACACCCTCAAAATCTGAAGTTATGGTCAAAATACGGTTTTTTGGACCACAGGGCATACATTTTTTGAAACTCAGTCATTTCTCAACCGATTTTCAATATTTAGGCAGTTTTGGAAAGAAGATAAACAGAGCTTTCAAAACATCTACTGGTTTGTACTAATATCACTGAAACATGTTGAGTAATTTGAGTTTAAATATAATTATTTAGATTTTTTCACACATAAAAGCACTGCCGGCCAGTGGAAGATTAATTGTAAACACACACACACACACACACACACACACACACACACACACACACACAAATATAATTATTTAGATTTAAACTCAAATAACTCAACATGTTTTAGTGATATTAGTAAAACCTGTAAATGTTTTGAAAGCTCTGTTTATCTTCTTTCTAAAACTGCCTAAATATTAAAAATTGGTTGAGAAATGACTGAGCTAAAAAAAAAATGTATGCCCTGAAGTCCAAAAAATCGTATTTTGACCATAACTTCAGATTTTGGAGGTATTTGGAAAATTTCTAGTATGAGCGAATGTTACACTCAACAAGACCTACAACCTACGTAGGTCACTTCAGAAGTTCTTGTGTTCTTTCACCATTTGTAGCACCGCGAAATAATTGTGGGATAGAAGCCAAAAATTCTGGTTTTCTTAAAAAATATATAACTCAGTCAAATATTCACCGATTTTCACAAAACCACTTTTGTTTGATTCGTCATTGAATGTTATTTCAGAAATTTAGTGTATTTGTAGTATCTTTCTCACAAAAACAGGTGACAAATTTCAAATTAAAATGAAAAATTGCATGAAAAAAACTAAAAAATTATATTTAAACTCAAATAACTCAACATGTTTAAGTGATATTAGTACAAAATAGTAGATTTTTCGAAAGCTCTGTTTATTTACTTTCCAAAACTGCCTCAGTATTGAAAATCGGTTGAGAAATGACTGAGTTAAAAAAAATTGTATGCACTGACGTCCAAAAAACCGTATTTTGACCATAACTTCAGATTTTGAGGGTGTTTGGAAAATTTCTAGTATGAGCGAATGTTACACTCAACAAGACCTACAACCAGGCCCGGATTTGAGGGGGGGCAAAGAGGGCAAATGCCCCGGGCCTCCCGATTCAAGGGGCCCCCCTAGTTCTGGGGCGACCTTTTTTTTTTTTGCTCGTCACCTTCCAAAACGTTACCTCTAAATGTTTCAAGAAAAGAGGGCCTCACAAACAAATTTGCCCCGGGCCCCCCACCGTCTAAATCCGGCCCTGCCTACAACCTACACTAGGTCACTTCAGAAGTTCTAAATCGCTGTAGCACAGTGTTATTGATCTCTTCAGTTTACAATCCTAATATTGGAACTCTAAAATGTTTTTAGCTATCACTTTTAACGATAGAGTCTAAACTTAGAACTTTTATTTACGAGTTAAAAAATTGATGATTATCAATTTAGCTCGGAATTTGATTACCTAATTTTTATTCCAACCACTGCATGCCAAACGCAAGCTTGAATCTTTAATCTTATTATCAAAAATTCGAAAATAACAACAGATTTTTTACCTGAAAGCTTCTAAGCTTAAAGCTTAGTACTCACTCTTAGCGAAGAACTTCAGGATCTTAGGGGTCATCCACAAATTACGTAAGGGTTTAGGGGGAGTATCCAAATTTCTTACGAATGCTTACGAAGGGGGAGAGGGGGATTCAAAAAAATCTTACGTAAGATTGAAAAATTAAAAAAAAACTGAAAACAAGTTTAAAAAACTAAAAAAAATAAAAACAGTTGATTTATTTATCCCTGCGATCTTAACAGTTGAACCTTGGGAAAGCAGTGAATTCGCCGTCGCTAGGTGATTGCGTGCTTTACTTCATTTTTACTGAATTTTGAACTTTGTTTACTTTAACATAGCATTAACTGTATTAACTTGTTTTGTTTTTTCCTCTACGAATATGCTATGTGTAAAAAAATGTTTTACCTTCGAAAATATTTTTTTCCCTAAAGAGACAATCTTACGAAAGACTTGTTGGGGGGGAGAGGGGTAATGCAAAATCTTACTAAGCCTTATTTTGGTGGGGTCGAAAATTTCGAAAAAAATCCTTACATCTGAAAGAAATGTGGACACAAGACTTGCGTCATACATTTCAGGAGTTTGTTTAGAGTTTAATAGAAAATTGTTTCGAAAACCAGTTAGAATATTTTTTTTTGTCTATTTCCAACGTCCATTGTACTAACGAGCAGATTGATTATCGTTAAGACTAATACGATCAGTTGGATAAAAAGTCAATGGTTTTGAAAAATTATAACTTTTTTTTCTTGATTTTTCCATAATCGGACCGGTTGCATTGTTTAGGTGATCTGTTGTAGTATTTATATAAAAAACCCAAATTAATCCACCTAGCGGTGAGACCCAGCCTTTCTCATTCGAACTTATTATTTGTTAAAATAGAATTACACAAACGCTTCAATTTCCAGAAAAAATACACCTTGATAATAATAAAATAACAAATTTTTGGTAGTTAACAGCGAAACTATAACGAAGATTTAAAACATAACATTCAAACACATATGAACATACATTTACACATGCAAATAACATGAAGTAAACATGTTTCAAATATATGACGTAAATTTTTTTTTGATCGTGGTATAATCGAAACTCACTGTAGTCATATTTAGGTTGGACTCGATTATACATCATTCGATTAAATATCATTTTAGAATCGATTATTAATAGCAGGATTTTGTTTCTCTTTCAAATACGACATTCTTTTCACAACTTTTGAACCACGTGTTCAATCATTATAGCGTAAGCACGGTATATTTCGTAGATTGCAGACTGATGACCAACGCTTCCACTCGGATTGTATGAGGTACAATATTTGGGAGTAACATTCAAACCAATCTGAGTTGAAGTAGGCCCGATAGTCATCATTGCTGGCCACGCCCATCTTTACCGTAGCTTGGGGATATTAGAAAGGATATTGATGATGTAATACTTACTTAATGAGAGGCCACCGACCCAGTGACACTCTCGTAAGTACTACGGAGTTCGATTAAGGGGTTGACGCAAAAACTATCATTGAAAAACTGGCAAAATTTCACGCATCCAAAGCCCTTAAAGTATATAAAAATGCAAACATGCACTCGAGCCAAAACATGGTCCTAATTTCGATCTCAAACCACCAAACTTATCATAGTACAGTTGTCGTGTATTCAAGTCACGCTGCTACAACGATTATTTATAATTATAAAAACTATTCAGCTGCAACATTTAACCAAAAGCTTGAAAAATCGAAAAACAAAAGCTCACAGAAACTTTGTTCTGAAAAATTTCGAGAAAGCATCCAAACATATTGTCCCATATCGTAATGAGCAATGGTATGAAATTATATATTAAGTCAAATTTTTCTCGGCTTGCTCAAAATACTAACGGGACCGACCCGCCATGCGCGGTTAAACAGTTAAAAACATATATTACAAACACTCAAATTGCAATTTAAAGTGAATGGTGTTATTCAATACAATTCTACGAAATGTCAAAAGTGTTATTGTGTGTTGCGTCCTGCGCCTCAAATACGAATTGAAACAAAATTTCAACACATTATAGAAAAACGCACTTGTCGATTACTGGAAACAAACGCGCAGCGCATAATTGAAAACAAAAAAAAAACGAGATTCATCGCACCCGGCAACCCAGCTTAGCAGCTTGGCAATAAAAAAATGTTCTACATTCCTAAAAAACTTCGTACGCCAAACAGATCATTCACACATTTTCACATTCATACATTCTTGCCAAAAGGGCAAGCCGAAACCCGCTATCAGCTACCACACAAAACCGAGTGCCTAAGCATTCTTAAAAAAATGAGACACAAAACTTATACTCATCTAGATCATATTGATGATGGTGCTTTGTCGGTGATGGTATGCACACCGAGCAGCACCAAGCAACACCATAGCACAATGCTATCCAACTGCCATCTTCTTCGCTCACATCACCACGCAATCTTTTGTACGTGCATAACTCACCGCTAGCCAGAGCGACACACCGAGTTAGCACTAACACTTGCACAACTTTCCTGGCTTTGCAATTTGGCAATTTTTGAGAGTGGATAAATTGGCCATTCCAACGCTAGAAACACTCGCATTTTCACTGATACTTCATTACTACAGCGTTATAAAAACATCACTGATATCTTTTCTTCACTTTTCAGCAAATTTGCTTGCATAAATTACTTGAAATTCAATAATTTAACGGAGAGGTTTCAGAGCACGTACCATCAATCAACCGAGCTGCCAACTCCTCCCTAACCGCCAACGAATTATTAGATTAAAGTAAAAAACTCGAATCCGATTCTAGCTACTTCTGGTGTCTCCCAAGGCTCTTATTTAGGACCTTTTCTTTTTATCTTGTACGATATCGACATTTCCTCTATTTTCAAAAATTCATAATTTTTAATTTATGCAGACGATATGAAGCTCTTTTTGAAAAAAAAAAAAAAAAAAAAACTAAAGAATACATTGATGAATTCCAGAATGAAACACACGTATTCTACACATGGTGTGGAAAAAGCTTAATAGAACTTCATGTAAAAAATGCAATATCTTCAGAAAATCAACAACACAATAATACACAAGGCTAATAACAAGGCTTGTACAAGGTCACGGTATAACGACTTTTCACTGCGATAGTCGCCTTTTAAGCGTGCTATCAGATTGGTTGGGCAGTTTCTCTTCTTGTGCTTCTGACGGTGGCAAGGCTCACTGTCTAGATACATTCATGAACAAACATGTCAAATGACTACTCGTCACCAAGATGTTTTTTCCTAAACGTATTTTGACATTTTTGGTAGAAATGAAAATTACGCACGTTGTATGCGGGATCTTTAGGAATTACTTATGTCATTGATCTTGTAACAATACATCTCAACTAAAAAAGGATTAAGTAGATAGAAATAAAGGAAAATAATATCACCGAACAAATAAAAGTATGCATCTTTTCGATTTGCGAATGTCAATTGACTTATTTTGCAGTCATCTATAATCAGGTTTCCGAGGTTTTGGCATCAATCGATCAGAAATTCTTTTACGGTTAAATTTATGTAACAAAAACAAACTATTGTTTGAGATACACTTTTGAAAAATTGGTAATTAATATCGATTGTCTAAATCATACCGCGCAGCCAATCACTACCTCTCTTCCCAAGCACAGTCGACACTAACGGATACAATTGATCTGACTTTGTTGTTATTGTTGTTGTCACTTTCTGTTTCCGATGTTTATTTGCGTTCCTTGAATTTTCTGTTTCACAAAATGCTGCTGCTAGCGGAATAAACCTTGCAAAAATGCATGTTTGTGTTGATGTTAATTTTACGACAGCGCTAGGTGTTAGCAGCTGAAAGGAGGAAAGACAAAATAGTACCGGTCGTCTCGTGCCGGTTAAACCCGTAATGCTGGTGGCTGTTAGTAGTAAATGAGCCGTTGAGAGCAAAAGTGGTACATGTCCATACTGTGCATGATAGATGAATTGTAAGTCGAGGATCTTAGGATATAAAACAATCATGTCTTCAGCGAAGTTGGTCAAGTGATTGAGTACTTTCAGATGAAGATCTGTCTGCTTTGGAATTTTCTCACTACGTGGCGCTAGTGTACCCGTGATTATTTTGTAACAGCAAAGCATTTTACCTATTTCAATATCAACTTGTCTGCTGTTACCAAATACATATACATTAGCGCCACGAAACGACAGAATTCCTTAACAAACAGATCATCATTCTATAGTACTCAATCACTTGGACAACTCTGCTGAAGACATGAATGTTCTATGTCCTTAGATTAGAGAGCTATAGTGCATCCTTTAGGCTCACACTGGACATGTACCACTTTTGCTTTCATCGTTTTCTGGTTGTCATTATTTTTCCCATAGAACAAAAGTGGTACATGTTTTTCCATTGAAGTTTGTGTAAGTTTCTCAACCAGAACTCGTTATGCTTTCATGTGCCGTCTTTCGAAACCTTTCCAGCAATGATTCAGTGCAGTTATGTTGGAAAAAAATGTTGAAAATAATTTACTATTTGAGTGTTTTCGTTTTATGCGTCTCCTGAAAAATTTACTTATTGGCACATGTACCACTTTTGCTCTCAACGACTCAAATGACTACTGCAAAATACTAAAATGACAGGAATTCTGGAAGGACTAACCAGTAAACGAGAATAAACGGCAATTGGTACCTTTTGGTGCCTCGAAATTTTGTTACAGAAGCGGCTAATTGAATTTTCTGTTTTACAAAACGCTGCTGCTAGCGGAAAATACCTTGCAAAAATGCATGTTTGTGTTGGTGTTAATATTACGACAGCGGCCGGCGCAGCTTTCAAGATACATTCTTCTCTACCATTTCATCATCTATGTAGCCCCTCCTTCTTTCTAACTAACTGATGAAGCCTTGGTATAAAATGTACCTTTCGAACATTTCACTCCATCAGTTTCATTATCAAACCGTACCGGATACATACGGACGCTAGGTGTTAGCAGCTAAAAGGAGGAAAAACAAAATAGTACCGGTCATCTCGTACCGGTTTCACCCGTAATGCTGGTGGCTGTTAGTAGTAAATGACTATTGCAAAATACTAAAATGACAGGAATTCTGGACGGCCTACCAGTAAACGAGAATAATCGGCAACTGGTACCTTTTGGTGCCTCGAAGTTTTGTAACAGAAGCGGTTAGTTGAATTTTCTGTTTTACGAAATGCTGCTGCTAGCGGAAAAAACCTTGCAAAAATGCATGTTTGTGTTGGTGTTAATTTTACGACAGCGCTAGGTGTTAGCAGCTGAAAGGAGGAAAAACAAAATAGTAACGGTCATCTCGTGGCTGTTAGTAATACATGGCTACTGCAAAATACTAAAATGACTGGAATTCTGGACGGACTAACCAGTAAAAAAGAATAATCGGCAACTGGCACCTTTTGGTGCCTTGAAGTTTTGTAAAAGAAGCGTTGCATTTCCCTCTACTATTTGTTTTAATGGAATATAAGAATACGGTAGTCAACGTCATGCGGTCGTGTCTTGAATACCACCCTCCTACCCTTTTTCGAGCGGAAGCCCACTGCGACGTGCGCTTACGAAGTAAAATCAAATGAAAGTGTTGACCGTTTACAAGCTTGGGCCCATATACCATCAAAACACTATATATAGCCTATGTGAGATCAATACTGGAATACTGAAGCATTTTATGGTCAGCCTTTACAATTTTTCAAGTTTCTTCATATCACTAGTTATAAATAAAAAATGTTTCTTTAAAGATAAGGGCAACAATTGTTTACAGAAAAATATATATAGGAAAACTATCAAAAGATACCACCGTGTTGGATAGCGTTGCGATTGCGCATTGAGCTAAAAACATAAACATAAAGTCAACTGATTGTAAACATATTTCGATTTTGAAGTACATACCTGGTAGTTTCTGTACAAAAACATCGTCACTTAAAATGGTTTAACACATTTTTTCCTTACGGTTTCAGAAATTTAGTGCGATCTTTTTCTATTACAATCGCCCAAAAATATCATCGGCAAAACAAATTCATCCTACAAACCACACCTACACAAAAAACTTTTAGGTTTTGTTATTTCTGGGTTTCTTCAGTTGATGAATAGGAAAATTATAATGCCTAATACTAAGAAAATTAGATAAAATAGCTCAAAACACAACTCTCCTCATAACTGCGCACCACACAAGTGAAATTGTTTGGGTTGACATCGAAGTTTCGTGATTTTCACATATTTGATTAATAACATGAAAACTAAAAATCCGATTACATTAAAATGTGATAGGATTTTATGAGGCAGCTAGCCCTTTGATTTGAGAATTTTTTTGTGAAAATCGGTCCAGCCATCGCTGAGAAAATTGAGTGAGATTGAAAAGTCGCACATACACACACATACACACGCATACAGAAAATGCTCAACTCTCTGGACCACTTTCATACCTTCGGTTTTGCCAGTGATTGCTATACCTTTCTAAGAGAAAAACAGAAAGTTATAAAAGAAACAAAAATAGAAAAAGATGTGTGAAAAATATCAAAAAATAATTAAAAATAAATGAAACTTTTATGAAATTTTCACTGTTTAACAACGGAATGGAATCACAAAATTGTCCATCATTTTATCAATCCAACGACATATTGATCATTGTGTCTAATCATGTGGTTGAAATCTTTCATTCCGACGATACACCTTAGTTTTAGTTTCCGCAGAATGTATCTCGATATAGTGCGGTTAGACGTAGTCTTACGTCAAAAAGGATCCAGTTAAATATTGTTGAAGTTACATGTAGTATTCACAAGCATTTTGGCAGAGGAGATTTCATAAACATCTCATATAGGGGAAAGTAGGTAAAGACGGACACCCTAAGGTTTAATCTAAATAATTACTTAGGTATTACTATTTAGATCGCAGTAGTCATACAAATTGAGACTCAAGGTCATTTGTTTTCATAATTATTTTTGGTATTAGTGAACTTCCTCCAAGTTTTATGTGTTCTGGGTCTACAAAAATAAGACTGCAAATTGCTGTTTTTTGACATGGTTGGGAAAGACGGACACTTGGGGTGGGTAAGATGGACACTACGAAGGTAAAGGTGGACACTCACAAAAAAGATGTAGTACGTTAAGTATTCTTTTGATTTATGTGTTAAGTGATGGCCATACATTACTCTACGTTATTAGAGTCCATCTATACATCACGTGAACAGTGTGAGAGGATGGGTTTCGATAAAGGCGAAAATTCTCCGTCTATATGGCCTGTTCTAACTGCTAAGTGATTAATATCTGCTGGTTTCACTCGCGGCTGTACTTTGTGAACATCTGTAGTACACAACAGATGCTACATGTGAAAATTCTTGGGAAATCCGTGTGTCCGTCTTGCCCGACCTGGTTGTAAATTTTTCAAACGATCGTAGCGCTTCATCGGAACATCGAAAATTTGCTGGATTTTCACTAGAAAACCGAGGAAAGGCTAATAAATCACTTTACTATTGTGAACAAATGAAAACACGTAAGTTTCACGATTTTTTCACTATTTTTCGTGGAATAAAAATTACATCAAATAGCGCGTTCACGAAAATATTCTTTGTTTTACTTACAAATTTGACAGTTTGCTTGCTGAAAACCGATGATGCAACTCAAAAGCATTAACACACTATAAAGAAGGTATTCGCATCACTTAACTATCATAATACATTCTAGTTTGTGAAATATTAAAAGTGTCCATCTTACCCGCAGTGTCCGTCTTTACCTACTTTCCCCTATTCAATGCACTTTACATGTATACTCTCAATGTGCTCTTTAAAGATAAGTTTTTTCATCGTAAATTAGTCTTAAGTTTCTAAACTTATCAGATCATTTAAAATAGTCTCACTCATCTTGATAGCGTGATTAATCTTTGGTTTGTGAGCAGAAGTTCTAGGATTATGAGGGCAAATGATTATTTGTATTTTAGAAGCATTGGGAGAAACTTTTCTCTTTTGCATGTAGGAAGAGAAAAAATTTAAACTCAACTCTCTAAGCTGCAACGACTGCCAATGACACGAAGACTTCCTTATCACATCACAAAACAACGATTTTGTGCATCCAGGAGACTGAGCCCTAGACTGAACCTTGAGGTACACCTGCTCTGACAGGAAATCTATCAGGTTTTCAAACCTGATGAATTCTGGTTGTCAACCCACAGAGTTCGATTAGTTGAATAAATAAATTAAAAAATTGCTCATAAAGAAATAAATTCACGAAGAAGTTTTGACCGGAAACGTTTCACTTTCAGTGGAAAACTTCCAAAGACATTCTTTCTCCACAACAACAAAGTTCACGGGGGTCAGTCGTAAAGGAAAAGCCCTGGACAAGTTGTGAACATTCGAAATCCAAAAGTGAAACGCTCTCTAGCGTTTCGTTGCTGAATTAAACATCACGACTATCGCCATACCCACCGAAGCGTACAGCATAATTACCTTCCCCATTCTGGTGATTCGTTTTCTCAATGAAACGAAAGAAAGAGCGCGGTGGTGCCGTAAGCGCGAAAATGACTAAATAGTTTGATACGAGGTCTGCTCCGTGCGGCGCTCATCTTTATGATAATTTTATGCTCACGAAGCCGTTTAGCAGTGCGGAGTGCTTTTATTAATTTCTGTCTAATTTAACAGCTAGTTTAACATATTAATTCCTACCTATGAGTTCATTGCTGGCCGCAGCGTAGCAAGCCGACCTGACAACCCAACCAGCGGGAATGTGATCTGCTGCTGCTGCTGCTGCTGCCACCACCGCCGCCTCAATGGTCTATGAGGTCTCTCGTCACGCAGATTTCTTGTCCTCGTCTACAACACGCTCCGATGCTCCGCTCGCAATCACTCACGACGACTCACAACACAACACGGGGTGCGAGGCGCCCTCGGATGAGATTTAGCTGGCGGAATTTCGTAGCCGTTTTTTCATCTCCTCGCTGTCTAATGTCTAGCCAAGTTCGGGTTGGCCTCGGCTGCCGACCCGCGAGAGGGCGGACGGGAAATTGATGGTGTTAGTTTATGACTTGATTGCCGGGCTTATTTGTTACTGCTTCGCTGTTCCCTGTAGCTTGCGGTCGCCGCATGTGGGTGTTGGGATTTTTAATGATTTAATTACAGGTGGTAGCGGCTGGCAGGATTCGGTTAATTATTGTACGTATTAAATTTCACTGCCCGCTGGAATTCCTCCGTACTTTCTAGCCGGGAAGATCTGCCGAATGTGTGACTGTTAGCAGCCGCATATAATTATTGTTATCAGTGATGTCAAGATTATATTACGCGGGTAACTATCAGACATTAAAGAACCGCTGGGAAATATATTGTCTTGATATTCAAATTTGTTTTTTTCTGCCCAGATCGATGCTCAACAGTAGTTCTCGCCGTCCGGGTGAAAATATATGTCTGAATAGCGGTCTGGTTAGCTTCAAATTGTGAAACCCAAAACTGCTAGACTGCCGCTCATGGCAAGTCCGTCCCATTTGCGTTTTGGTGCTGACGAGAAAACAACAATTGAAAATCGTAACGCTTTGGGTGAAATTTGGCACTCAAATGCTTTTTTAATCAAGACCATCAACAGAATTTAGTACTGCAATGACAATCTAACACTTTTACATCATAAAACTTGTATAAACACCGAAATTTGACTAAAATTTGTTGAAAATCATAAGCTGGGACTCGCATGCGATTACTTTTACGGTACGTAGCCAGAATGATAGCAAGTCAGTCCCATAGCCGGCTACGACCGGTGATGAAAAACAAACTACTGCAAATCAATGGCGGTGCTATAGCTTGCGTTTGGAATGAATCCATCGCTGGTCAATTCATAAATGACCTTCTCTCGTGCCTTATTAAACAAGTTTTTTGTGAGAAGCATAACATAATGTACCAACTGCGCCGCTCAGAATAAAATTA
The DNA here is from genome assembly GCF_029784165.1 of Wyeomyia smithii. Taxonomy (NCBI): domain Eukaryota; kingdom Metazoa; phylum Arthropoda; class Insecta; order Diptera; family Culicidae; genus Wyeomyia; species Wyeomyia smithii. The sequence goes on along the minus strand of NC_073696.1, from coordinate 20,865,444 downwards.
GATTTTGTTTTTACATTTGATACTACTGATAAATTCGAAATCAGTGTAGGTAACTTATTCTAAATTTTCCTGAGAGCGGTCACACGTTCGTGACGGCGGACAGCTTCGACGTAGCAGTGGAAGCAAATATGAAAGAACAAATATAGCTTAGGAAAATGTTTGCTCCGTTAAAAAACAGTAAGTAGCGTACCGAAGTATTTAATATGACTGACAAATTCTTCAAAACGAAATTCACGACAATAATGTTACAATTCTGGCCCAAGTCTTTACATAAAATACGGATAAAATACGAAAAGTAGTATTTACTCAAGAATGCTTTAACAAACAATACAGTGACACACCTGAAGCGTTCATTGTCAACAACCAACATCTGAAAAAAGCAACTGGTGGAAACTTTGTCTTGAAGAAAACATTGTACTATCAGCTAGAGCCACACGATTTAGAACGTGTAAAATTCAATCAAACCTCCTATCGAATATCACTTGGTACATCCAATTCTAAACCTGAAGACCATAAGTTGTGGTAAATATCACATTTTTCATAATCATAATTGGCTGTGGGGTTAAATTGCGAAGATTTTTGCAATGGGACCGACTTGCGATCACTTTTGCTATGGGACAAACCGACTTGCTATTTTTTTCATAGTTCCTCAGAACGAAGTATTCAAAAATATTTGTTCTATCGAAAGTAGACATAAAAAGGAATTGATTCCATAAATAAACTCAAAATTGACAAAAATGCAATTGGGACGGACTTGCCATGAGCGGCAGTAGATATGTAGTACATTTTCTACAGTTCATCATTGAAAAAATAAAAAAATAAAAATTCTGGCATACTTTCATTAACAGATTCAGATTTTAAAGAAGAAATAATTATTGAAGAACTTATTCGTCGATATCTCTTTATAATCAATCCCATAATATATATTATAACGAACTTTATATGGGAATATATATAGATAGAAAATTCGCGCGTACAGTGGATATCAATAGAATCTGCATCTATTGAAATTTAAGTTTTATAGTGCGTAATGACGCCGAAACAAACTTTTCCTCATCAAATTATACATGATACTATTCAGTGGTAATATTATATTTAGAGGCCACATTATAAAAATGATTGGCATTTGGAGTGCAGTGGAGAGTAGAGCGTTGTCTCCACTGTGAGCTCCGTGAACACGCAATAAACCATGGCATCTTTCACAAAAACTTTGCGATAAGTGGTAAATATTAATGGCCACTTTCAAAGTAAAAATTCTTATTATGTGTTAATGAGAGTGTTTTTTTCATCTTAGTAAAGTAAAATCTTCTGCCGACTTTGCCTCGAACAGGGCCAAGCCATTTATTGTTATATGAGAGATGTTGTCGATACTTTTTTTTTATGACACCAATCAAAAAAATCGTCCACAACTCGGTTTGGTTCATTCCAGATTGGAATTGACTACTCGTGCTACACCAGCTGCAGCGAAATATTTTCCAGAACATAAACTTACTGCGTAAGAGTTGATTTCTGCAGTCAATTACATTCTAACATAATGACATGTCTCCGTCAATGATACGATTGCGTATCCGAAATTTCGCTTTCACGATTTTTGATGCCAGAATCAAATTAGCAGTAATTTGGCCCTGATTGACATTCGAAGCCCTGAAAACCGTGCACCAATAATTTCAAGTAATTTTGATTACAGAATCGACAATTTACTGACACCTCAATATGAGAATCGTGTAATTGAGAACTTTGTTACGGAAAGACAATAGAATTAAGTATAATAAAACTAATCTAAAACATGTGCAAATTACACATCTTCATTCTTGATATGTTGTTGTTTTCAAGTTCTGTTCCTCCCTTCTCATCTCGCAACACTTGTACGTACTAAAGCTGTGTTGAGGAGTAAATGACAAGAACCAGCGCGGTTCGAAATGACGAGGTGAAGTTTGCTGTCCGCAAAAAAGTATCATAAAAGTTAAACGAAGTTAAAGTTAAACTGCCACCGCATCAACTTTGGCATGTAATTTTGCTGAAAGTCGGAGCGAGTGGAATGAACGACAATACCGTGCCTGATCCACTTAGTGAGATTATTAACATGATGTAAGTTGTTACACTGTTTTTTGAAGACTTCAAAAATTTTCATTGAACTTATAATCTTCAGCTATTGATTTAGACTTCATAACTCCCAGTTTGGAGCTCAGATTTCAGAATTTGGTATAGGATATGATTTTTAATTGGAAATATAAGATCAGAATTCAGCTGAAATCAGAGTGCAATGCCCTAATCACTTATTTAGTTTCCATAAGCCGGAAACAAATTAATAATAAAATGCTTCAAACTGAAGAAAAATCTGAAGCAACGATTTTTGAAAGCTGTCCGATGTTCGAATTTTTGTGCTAATCAAAATCAGAAAACTACAATATATGTTAAAGCATTTTTCGGAAAAATTAAACGAAAAACAATTTTAAAAAAATCCGAAAAAGTTATATGTAGTTCAAGAATTCTATATCTAATTAAGTTTTACGTTCAGATTCTACACTCAAAACAAATGGAGAAAAGTTTATGGGTTTTGAGTAACTTTTTATAACTTTTCGTGTCTTATAACCACCACAAAAGAGTAACGAAGTAAAAGATAGCTACGCGCTTGTACAACCAAGAGCCGCAGTGCATGTGTTAGTGAGCTTATTTAGCTGGAATTGTATTAATGCAACGATCAAGTTTTAGGTTTTTCATATAAAATTTTCTCAGAAATACGATTGATATGATTGTCAAGTTTGAGATCGGAACGCTTAAACTATGATTTAACTTCTTGCACTTAAAAATCAACGAAAAATTAACTTTCTCATCAATCTTAAAGGTTTAGCATGTTGGTTCATTATTTGTTGCTGCAATTAAGTGCTATTTATACAGATTTAAACACATTTTGTACACGAACACAAGGAGAATTTAGAAAACGGCCTTGACTCAAATTCCGAACACTGCAACCTTATCGCTAAGAGATAGACAGATAAACCGGCTGAATACTGACTGTCCCTTTTTCCAACGCCTGCTGGTTCCTCGGAAGGGGGGTAAAGACTTATACATCACTGAGTGAAGGACATTCGAAGGAATGAAATTGTAGTGTCTTGTCCATCCATTTTCTGGGTTTTCGCCCATCATGATCGAAACGTCCTTCTCACTGAATGTTAATCATACGACTGACTTTTATTTTTTGTTGTTTTTCCTACGCTCTCTCTTTTGTAGTCTATCTTTCTCTCTCACACTCTCTCTCTCTTTTCTTTTCTTTTATCCTTGTTCCCTACAGAAATGATATATAATAATCATGTTTTTTATTAAACAAGCTATAATAATTCGATTTTTATTGTAAAGTGTTCGCAGTTCGAAGTTCGAAATGGCTCATTTGCCGAAGAATGCCATTTATTTTTAACTTTACAAAAAATATATGTCAACACTGCCATCTTATATAGATAATATTTTTGTTGATTTTTTGACTAATTTCCTGCAAAGTGATATTCTGGAATGCTCTTTGATATGAAAATCTGGAGATATGAAAAAACTCTGAAGAAATGATTGGTTGAAACTAAAAAAAAAATGACTTCATACTTCTACATCAAGATTTGCTCATAATACCTCAGAGTGTGTGCCGTGTCGAATAAACTATTCTAAACTAAACTAAACGTTGAAATCATCGAATACTTATTTGCGAAAATAATTTCTTAGTTTATTTCTTCACATAATGCATTTGTTGCCACCATTAAAAGAATCCGCGTGAATAAAACCGCGTAAACTCCGAAATCCGCGTAAAAAAACCAGCGTTAATTCTGCAATCCGAGTGAAGAGAAACCAAAATTCGTACAAAAATAAATACCGCGTAAATTCCGAAATCCGCGTAAATTCTGGAATCCGTGTAAAAAAAGCCGCGTAAAAAAATCGCGTAAAAGCGACCTTAGTGTACCACGCAATATGAGTGTTTCTTTAACCAGAATGACGCTCAGAGGCCAGGAATTTTCTTCTAATGCCATTTTGAAATCAAAAATGGCGGCTTCCGGTTTCTGAAAAAAAAAAACAGTGGCAAATGACCAACTACCACCCAATATGGGTATTTCCGGGATTGTTATGATGCACTGAAGCCACAAATCGACCTCAGACAACATTTTGAATTGTAAGATGGTGACTTCCGGTGTCTGTAAAACAGCCGCAAATGGCCGATTTCCATCCCATGTGAGTATCTCCGCAACCACTATGCACACAAGCTAAAAATCGATCACGGACACCATTTTAAGTTCAAAGATGGCGACTTCCGGTGGCTGGCAAACAGCCGAAAATGACCAAATACCATTCAATATGAATGTTTCCGGAGCCAGAATGACACCTGGAGGTCATAATTTCTGACCTTCATATACCATTTTTAAGTCCAAGATAACGATTTTCGGTTTCCGAAAAACAGCCTAAAGTGACCAAATACCACCCAATATGAGTATCTCCGGAACCAGAATGATACAAGGAGCTGATAATTGACCGCAGACACCAATATAAATTGTAAGATTGCAGCTTCTGGTTTCTAAAAAACAGCCAAAAATGGCCGATTTCCATACAATATGAGTATTTCCGGAACCAGAATGATACACAGGAGCTAGAATCGACCACAGACACCATTTGGAATTCTAAAATGGTGACATCTGGTTTCTGGAAGATGGCAACTTACGGTTTCTGAAAAATATCCTAAGGTGACCACCACCCAACATGAGTATCACCGGAACCAGAATGATGCAAGGAGCCAAAAATTTACCTCAAACACCATTTTGAATTGTAAAATGGCAACTTCTGGGATACAGCTGAAAATAACCGAATACATATGGGTATGTCCGTAATTGAAATGATGAAAAGAAGCCAAGCATTGACCGTGGACACCATTTTGAATTCGAAGATGACCACTTCCAGTTTCTGAAAAACAACGAAAATAACTGAAATGCACCCAATTTTTTCCGGAATAGAGGTAATGTACAAAAGCCAAAAGTCGAGGATGTTGTCATTCCGACAAAACCAATCATTTCAAACGATATATAGTAATACAAGCATGATACTCATTCTCAACAGATATAAAAGAAATCCGGAATACAGTAGACACCCTGCCTTTATTATAAAAATTTTAAAATATCGTTTCTAGTCGTAGTGAGAGGTTCATGGAGGAAAAAATATCCTAACTTTTCAGCAGTTTTCCCCACATGTGTAAAATATGGTTTTTCTAGATTGACCCGAATTCTGTATCAAGCAATCTAAATCATTAGCACATTAAAATTTAAGTCATCTAGAGGAAAAAAATATTAAATGCAGAACTTGAAATCAGTTTTATTTCCATAAAACGAGGAGTCTGTGTTTTCAACATGGCTTGAATCCGCTTGCGAGAAAGCATTTTTTTGTATTTAAATCTAACGCAGTTTATAAATTGTGATGTGGTGGTAACAAGCATATGAAGGCTTTGAAATTATTACCATTCGTATACTGAAATGGAGAAAAAATGTACCTAACAGTTCTTGTCACTTTTTTGTCTCTACTAACTAAAACACATACACCGGATAAGTTAGTGCCTTATGTGTTCTGGCGTTGGCCCACTACTTGAGCGATCGTTGGAGGTGATGGAGCGGCTGAATATCGATGTGGTACCCTAGTTGGTGAACCTCCCCAAAGTCCCGTAGCTGCGTTCCATCGAGGATTTCTGGCACGGACTCTGTCGCGTAAGATCTACTCCAACAATTTGGTCGCAAATATTGAGACGTAAGTTGACGCATTTCTACACCGGCTAGAGGCACCCAATTTTACAAGAATAATTAAAAAGCCAATATATTTCTAGGGCGACTATTTTGAGCCTTAGGGCCGCATTTTTTCGTATTTATTGACTAGCGGTATCGATACGGACATTTCCAAAATACGATTGCAAAAAAGCTGTCTGCCATACTATACGTTAACTAAGTTATGGTAACTAGAAAAAAATGGAGTATATCGGCTTTCCAGTCATCTGCTTATCAAAACGAAAATTTATTTTCTATTTCCGACGTTTCGATTTAATATAAAATCTTTTTCAAGGACTCTACAAATATACAAGTTGTTACAAAAATTCAATAATCAGAAAACAGTCACTTACAGAAAGGATATCGTTTTTTGTCTAATTACTTTATGTTTTGAGCATCAACGGTCAAAGATTTAATTGTGGCTAGCATTCGTTTACTGTAACCGGGTTGTGAGGACAAAAAAATATAATTATAGGGCAAATTTAAAAAAAAAAAAGTATTACCGTTTTTGCATTTGAAACAAAATAAACTTGAACTGAAAAAATATATCACTCTAAGCTGAATTCGTAGTAGCACTTCTCACTGCGTATAACTGTATATTCAAATTGTTAAATTCTAGTTCGGTGAGCTGGTTTGGTGAGATGAACTGTGTGAAAACCACAGTATACTGTTGTGGATTATAATTCTGATCTATTGCCTATTTTGGTCTTTAGTGTGTGTAATATCCCTGCGTAAGTCGAACTAAGACAATCGACATCAGTGCGTTTGTTTACGGTATGCTCGGTGTTCACGATGTGACAAACTTCGAGAATAGGAAGTGCAGACGGTCGGCGATGATGGTCCAGAATTATTGTTTTTTCCAGGTTAAACCGGTGATTGCTGTCTATGCTGTGTTGAAGAAGTGCTGTTTTCTCCTTCAGGTGTGCTATTTCGTGAGTGTTGGTGTCTCTAGTGTGTTCCTGGTTTAGGAGTTGTTCCAGTTTGTTAATGTTCGAACGGTGGTTGCTAAGCCTTTTCTTGAGCTGTGTTGTCGTAAGCCCTACATAAGAGGCCTCACAATTGCCACACGGAATACGATAAATCACGTTGTATTGGTTTTCAGCTGCTAATTTGTCTTTCATATTTGTGAACATAGCTCCTACCGTGCGTTCGTTCCGTGTTGCTAAAGTGGTGTTTGGCAAATCTGTTCGAAACAGCTTTGTTAGTCTACTGCAAAGATTCTGAACATAAATCAGTGGCTTATATGTTTTGGGCGAATCTTGCGAGTGTGGTTGGTTGATTGGTAATGATCGTTCGTTGATTCTGTTGGTATATCGGTTTCTCAGATGGGTGGGATAGTTGTTAATTTTCAGATGTCTATCGATGATTGTTTTAACTTCCTTTGGTGATAAATTAGTGCTAAAGTCTTTCACACGTCGCATAAAGTTAGTGACAACATTATTTTTCATGTGCAATGGGTGGGTAGAGAACTAATGTGAAAACCGTCCTGATGCCATAGGTTTGGCATACCATTCGGTTTTAACGGTCTGATCAGGCTGTCGAATTAAAACCACAATGAATTTGGTCGAATTAAAACCACAATGAATGAATGACAATGAATTTGGTAGCCGAACAAAAAGTCATTTTAAACACTACGCAAGCAACACAAGAAAGCTTGCCAATATGATTAGTCGTAAAAATTTCCTATTGAGATGTCGACGACAAGGAATTTTTCCGTATCATATAATCAACAGTTTCAAATGCGTGTACCCTCTTCTCGAAGAAAACAGCCCCTACTTAAAGGACCTACAGAAGAGCATCAACAAATTTAAAAAAGCGCTATTGAACATCGAAATTAAACAGACTTTCTACAAAATTAAACGTCTGGAACATGAACTGTCTGAGCTGCAGAAATCGATCACCGAATCAGTGTCAAGTGACACGTGTCAGTGTCAAGTGACGTCTTTTATACTCAAGAGAAGTTTCCAAGAGTTACTTGAGCATCATGTCTACTAAGACCAAGAGAAAATTTCAGCAGCTCCTTCGTGTATCTGCGGCCCACACCAACCCACCAACACCTACCTGCAATGCCAAAGCTATACATAATGCTACCACAGTTATCATACCACCGGAAACCGAAATTCTGCTTAGTCTCGGTCCACAGTTTGCCCTACCGTACACATCGCTACATAACATTCCTTTCTATCATATCATCGCTGACATAGAAAATATTCTTACGAGCATCCCTGAGAAAAACATTAGAGAATACAAGCGATGCGACGCAGTAAATATCATACAAAATTTCATTCATAGTTTTATTGATAATCCAAGAGACTCGCTATCATGCTTTCTACAACATGCATGCAAAACTACTAAACGTTTTATCAAAAGTCATCCCGATATAATCATTGTCAACTCAGATAAAGGTAAACAGACAGTCGTAATGTATGAAAAGGAGTACGACAGTAAGATGTGCGAAATGCTATCAGACCAAGTATATATAAACCTATCAAACAGAATCCCACATCGGGTTACCAACAGCAGAACAACTGCCTTGTAAAAAGGCTGCACAACCTCGGACTAATAGACAAGAAAACAGCAAACCAACTTTCCACCCAGACAGCCCAAAGCCCACGAATTTACGGACTCCCCAAATCACACAAACCGAATCTCCCACTTCGACCAGTTGTGCCCAACATAAACGCGCCGTCATATATGCTATCCAAATTCATTGGCCGCATACTACAGTCATCGATCAACAGCCGCTATAACGTATCAGACTCTTTCTCCTTTTGCCGTTTCATCAACTCCGTTCAACTACCTGAAGTTCATATCTTGGTTTCATTCGATGTTGTGTCACTATTTACATGCATTCACCGGTTTAACCTGGAAAAAACAATAATTCTTGACCATCATCGCCGACCGTCTGCACTTCCTATTCTCGAAGTTTGTCACATCATGAACACCGAGCATACCGTAAACAAACGCACTGATATCGATTGTCTTAGTTCGACTTACGCAGGGATATTACACACACTAAAGACCAAAATAGGCAATAGATCAGAATTATAATCCACAACAGTATACTGTGGTTTTCACACAGTTCATCTCACCAAACCAGCTCACCGAGCTTGAATTTTACAATTTGAATATACAGTTATACGCAGTGAGAAGTGCTACTACGAATTCAGCTTAGAGTGATATATTTTTTCAGTTCAAGTTGATTTTATTTCAAATACAAAAACGGTAATACTTTTTTTTAAAAAAATTTGCCCTATAATTATAATTTTTTGTCCTCACAACCCGGTTACAGTAAACGAATGCTAGCCACAATTAAATCTTTGACCGTTGATGCTCAAAACATAAAGCAATTAGACAAAAAACGATATCCTTTCTGTAAGTGACTGTTTTCTGATTATTGAATTTTTGTAACAACTTGTATATTTGTAGAATCCTAGAAAAAGATTTTATATTAAATCGAAACGTCGGAAATAGAAAATAAATTTTCGTTTTGATAAGCAGATGACTGGAAAGCCGATATACTCAATTTTACTAAAGCAATTATCAGTCGTAAGTTGTTGAATCTCTTTCAAAATGAGGTAACTAGAAAGTTGTTCAGGAAGTCAAATGTTTGTGGTCGGCTGAAGGGTGGTTCGGAATTTTACCGCAACGTGCACACTAGCATGTAGTTTTGAGTGTTATGAAATAAATTTATATCTTGAATCCGAACATTTAAACAGTTGCCGGTTTCAGCAAAGTTGTTCAGGATTTCATGGGCTTTTTAACATCATATATCTCGTTAATCTGACAACCAAAAAAGATGTGGATTCCAGTAATGACGTACAGAAAGACAATACTTTCTGATTGGTATACAGTTTCGTATGAAAATCAAACGTTACTAGTGTGCATGTAATTTTGAGTACCTAATTTAAACAGAATCAATCTCATGAATTCAACTACTCAGAAAACTACAGTCTTTTGCTTCTGGCTGGCCGAAAGTTTAGCTCGGAGTTCTGTTACAACGTGGTACGAGTGTGTACCAAGCTTTAAGTATTTTTTTTTTGTGTTATCCCATGATTTCAACCGCTTAGAAAGTTGCGGTCTTCAGCAAAGTTGTTCAGGAGGTCTAGGGCTTTTGGTCAAAATTTTGGCTCTTGCCTCAAAATAAGACTTTATGAACTAAATTTATTCGAAAATCCAACTGCTCAAAAAATTTGCCTCGTTAAACAATTCAACGATTCGGGTTCTCTTGGATTTTTTGATTTTTCTTTTTATTTACGGTTGATGACATGATGTGTTTACAAGACTACATGATAACAAGTTGACATGGAGTAAGTATTTATTTTGCGATGTTTCCATTGCAAGCACTCTCATAAGTCAGGCCTACCTCAATCGATTTAGCATAAAATTTTCTTCAACAATACATACAGATGTGGTAGTCATGCGATATGTATGACTACCACATCTGTTTTTAGGCAGTTTTTCAATTTACTCTCGATTTCTCTATTTTTTCTACTGTATATTGGCTTGTGCTGTCTATAAGAAGTGCTTTCTTCGAGCACGATGCAACGGGTAGCATTGAACTGTATTAGTTTCATTATTAGATCATTTTCTGGCCGTTTCTCGTGCAGTACTCTGCTTACTCGCATCGACTGAAGTCAACATTGCTGCATTGCTTGTGATGGTTTTAACAGCTTATAATAAATAACACCGACCAAGTATCACCAAATACACAGCATAACCTTCGCAGTGTGCATATTCAGCCAAGCCATCGACTTAGAGACATGACCGGACAGTCTCCATGACTTTATTTACTTTGAGTTGTCGTAATGAGTCCATTTTTTATCACAGGTTATGATGCGATGAAGAAAACTCTTGCTTCTTTCGCCACTGGAGGAGTAAATCACAACAAACCCAAGCTCCTTGTTTTCTTTGTTCGACTTAATCGCATAAATAGCGAAAACGGTTTGGCGAGTAAATCTTTTTACCGAGGCAAGCTGGTACTGCGTTTACCATGGATCCTCATCGAGAAATTCCTCGAAGACAGCGTCTTCGAAGGTCTTTGGCCTTCCTTCACACGGACATTCGTTGACATCGAAATTACCGTCTGCAAAGTAACATAATCAATTATGGCTTGTTATTTCACTTATACCAGCATTTACGTGAACTTTCATTAACTCTCGGTGCGCTTCAGCCACCGTTCTCTTTGAATGAAATGAGAAAAGTAACACTTCCCGCAAATAATGATTATTGGGCACGGAACTGGACATTTTTACACAACTGAAAGCGTATAACGCCAAAAAGTATATGACGCCAAAATCAACCATCACCTACTGCACAAAAAGCGAGAAATTAGTTGCGCACCTAATATCACTGTAGATTTCTGTGTTCAACAATTTGAGTAGTCCTACGCCAATGTTGCGATTGTGACACAGAAAAAATCCTCTAATTTTCCCGGGCTACATCATGTTATGTCAGAGTAAGTTGATGCTAGGCTCTTGGATGTAACGTTATGTATTTTTTTTATTCTCAAATTTCCAACTTCAATTGTGTAATCTAAATTTAGTATTCAGTTAATGATTTGGTTATTCTCGATTGATTGAATTATTGTATTTTAAATTCCAATAAATAGACTTTGGATTCGAAACTACGGACTCGGAATAAAGGTTTCTAGAATATAAAACCTCAATTCAGAGCTATGGACTTCAAATAATCAGTTCTAGATGATGGATTTCAAAGCCAAATATTGCAATTAAAGTTGTGAATTATTTTCAGAGTAGATTCTCTATACTATTTATAGTGAATTTGAAACTTCACTGTTACGTAAAACCGTTTCAAGATTAAAAATCATTATGTAATATAGATTCCTGATGCATTTTTTGGCTCATGTCATGCTCATGTCTTGGCAAATTTTCCGCTCAATCTTACAACGCTTAAACTGGTTGAAAGTGTACTCACTGATGCACGCAGAATGTCTCTTCTTTTCCATTCACCTCGTTAAATTGTAATTCCGTTGCCCAAACATTTTACCCTTTCTAATGGGAACGGGAAGGGCGGGAGGAAAAAAAACTTTCCAACTAGGATGACTGCACTACAGTTATTTTAAAAGCATTCGAACAATTTTACCGGGATATCATTCCAACCGCCACCATTCACGAAAAACTCGCACTGCACAATAACTCGCATCTCTCCAAGCAGATCAACCAGCCAGAAGTGGTTGGAAGATATTACGCGAAACGGGGGAAAATTTCAAAAAAAGCAAAAAAAAAAAAACGAAAAACGCAAAAGCCCCGCACGACGAGTTGCATTTTCCACTGAAATGCATTCCAGTGACTGTGTGCCGAAATCGCGATTGTGCTCGCGTTCTCGTTACCGCGAAGGACGTAATTTCCATGTGACTTTTCCCCTTGGTTTCGGTTCCGTGACGGAGCACACACATAAAATATGTACGCTGGATGGGAATGTCTCTCAAAATGGGGAAAAACCAATGCGTGCTACTAGCTGTGCTGTCTGAGGGCACTTGAAGCAAACTATTTGCTTGCTAGCAGCTAGAGCGCTAGCGGGGCTAAAAATGTGTTTAACGCTTCATTAGTGTCTACATAAATTAGCTGAATCGATGGAAATTGCATTAGAAGATACATTCTTCACGTCTGCGGTCGTCCGGCAGCGGTAGTTTTGAATAATTTGGAACTTCACTGGTTGGTGGACGGACAATCGGACACTTTTGATGGCTAAGTGAAGCGCAAATGTAATGAAAAAAAAAGTCGAACTGAGTATCGTAAAAAAAGCGACACCTTTTCGGGGAAGTACGGAAAAGCTATTCCGCTCCGGCATTAGGGAAGGCAAAAGTTCACAATCTTTTTTTCGGCTGAATAAACAGCAACTGTACCAAGTTATGCAACCTGTATTTTCCGGTGCCGAATTACATACCAAAAACCGCTCCAAGGAACATTCGGATTGGGACGCGCTTCCAAATCCGTACACCCTGCAGTTACAGCACACGCCTATAAACGGCGTTCCTCCTCATCACATCAACGTTCAAAGTTGGATATATATATATATATATATATAGAGAGAGAGAGAGAGAGAGAATAAGCGGAAAGCCGAAGGAAGCGTAAAGTTCGTAAATCGGATCAGAATTAAATGCTGAACGTAGACAAAGTTTACCCACGTGTAACGATGGAAATTGTGAATTTGGAAAGCGAAGTGGAAATTTGGCTTCCTAGCCTCGGTGCACCTCATCGCTCGCACTGACAGTGCGACGCTGTTAGCGGCGCCGATTGTGCAAGCTACTACCCGACGGAACATCGTAACTTTGGAAAGGAATTGCTGTGCGTGCGGCACGAGTTTTGTGCGATAACAAAGTTTGATGAGTGTGCGGTAAAATGTGTGTAAGGTGTGCGAATCGGAGGGATTTTGAGCATGTAATGCATGATGTGCACCACACACCAAACCAAGCGAAGTTTAATTTCATAAATAGTCACTTCTCTTGCGTGGAAGCTGCTGGATTTCTTTGCTTCCTAAAACCGGCGTAAGTGGGCATTATCATATGATGCATATTAAAGTTTTTAACTTGTTTCTGGAGAAATTTGATGAACAGCAGTTGTATAATGAATTCAAAAAAATAATAACGGAAACAACATTTTCAGTAGTTATTTCATTCCTTGAGTTCTTTTACTCTTTTTTTCAATTGCTTGGAACTATTTGATTGTTTGAGTTTTGAAAACATGTTCCGTAAAGAAATGATTAAATTTATACAATTTGTTGTATCATTAAAGAAAAACATTTTTGTAGTTTATTCAACCTGCAAACTACCATTGTTCGAGGTTCGCTATCATAACTCATTTTTAGCTCTTGGGCATTCCTGAAAAAAAAACTAAGCTCCAAAACGCGCCATCTATTTCCTATATGGAAATTAAATTCTTCGCCAATTGGTTGACGAGAAATCTGTACAAAATACCATATGCATTCATTCATTCATTCTCTGTATCCATGATATTTCCTGTCTCGAGTGCGGTCACAAGGTATCCCGGAGAGTGCCAGTGTCTGCTAGCAAGTGTACGTACACACTCATCTTTTCGTGGTGAAAATTTCCCAGCCCCAAAGCTCCCAGGCAAATGATAAATGCAATTAAAGTTAGCAAATATGTCAAAGTTACTCTTGCCAGGAATCCTTCCGTTGCCATGGTTCTCGGAGCCGGCAAACTTACCTAGTATCGACCACAAACCGTTCGTTTTATCGTTCTGTACGCTTTTAATTGCTGCTTTTGCTTTCGATAATGGAGAGTTATCCTTGCGTCGGGTTGGAAGAGGTGGGTTTTAGATTCGAGATATTACCACTAATTCCGTTGTGAAGCATAAAGATTGTATGATGCGAGGAATTGAGTTTTCCAATTGGTTAGCGTCACTGATCGTCACGAACTGGCAATGAATTCTGCTTGAAAAGTTTATCGATTGTTCCACTGGTGGTTATTGGGTTTCTAAACAAATTGTCACCGAAGAAAGTTATGCAATTTAGTGCATGTGCGTTATCGGACGCATTTCGTTTAGGGGAAAAGCATTTTAAAAATAAATGCTTTTTTTTCCTACAACGATGGAAAGCGTAACTGGAGAAACGAAGAGTTCCTCTAAGTGCATTGGTCGTGTTCTAGTCTGATTGATTGAAGTGCAATTAAACCATTTTCCTATATGAACAGTAGAAGTATCCATTTCATCAGGAAGCCAGCATTTGGACATGACTCCCACGAAAGACGAACCGCACCGCTAGACCATTATCAGCATCAATATAGCCCATCGCCATCTCTATAACCATCGACATCATCATCAGCACCATCATCATCATCATCAACCCCGACCCCGAGAGCAGGCCATTAGAGACCAATCTGTGCAAACCAGCGATAGGTGATATGTCCAAATTCCCCCCCCCCCCCTCACCGACCCACATTTCACGGTGATACTGTTTCCTATATTTCCCGATTCATATGTGCAGCACCGAGATTGAATGGCCACTCTGGGCTAGCGAGTGGAGAATGCGGGCAAAAGAAATCCCATTTTTTCCTTCCAACGGCCGCTCGTATTACTAATACCGTGTAGTGTACTAAAAATGGATAGCGTGAGATTTCCACATCGTGACGCTATATCGATTCCACTTCTGGACGATCCAATTCATGTCGATTTCCTCCTGGCCGTATATATACCGGACAACTTCCTCGCAAGTAATTGCAAACCTCTTCGCACAAAACGCTGCAACGGAATGGAATCGGACTGGACGGGGAGACAGAAAAAGAGTTTTAATGTTGGTTTTTATTGACGGAACAGCATCAGGAAAAAAGGACACACTGGGAGTGAGAAATCCGGTGACTAGCCGGCCAAATGAGCGCCGCACTGCTGCTGCTGATGCTGATGCTGCCGCTGCTACTTGATTTGTGCACGGTGTTTATCTTGATAAATGAGATATACATGCATCGCTCAGCCCAGTTCGGATATTCCATAAAGTACCGATAGTGCTGAAAGCCACCACCCGTAAATAGAGCAGCCCGTGGGGACGATGAGGCGATATCGATAGGTGAACGGGGACGAGAATCCCACCGTTCACGGTGGGGTTGAAGGCTGAGATGGATTCGAACAAAAAATATGGTCTGATTGGTAGGTCGATTCAGAAAGCTGGGTCAACCCATTAGGTTAAAGTATTACATTATATGTGGAGTTCAAAAATTTTCAACTGTTTTTCATCTTATTAACTTATTAACTATTGACATTGACTTTTCGTTTTCGAATTTTTGAATTCTCTCATATTACTAATGTATAACCTAGCGTATATACACTGAAAATGTTTTTTCGTTATTTTCTGCACGCACGTTTCGTAAACATGGAATTCGTAGATTGTACAGCACTTTTGTTGATTGTATGGAATATTCGTATTGCAAGATATCGAATAGATTTGCAACATTAAGCATAATTTGTACAATTCACGGATGTACTTTCGTACGAACGTGGATAACAACGAACAAAAAATTTCGTAAAATGTATATGTTATTGCGTAGGCTTACTAATTTTTCGTACTATTTACATTATGCAGCGTTTGTTTGTACGAATGATTGCGCTGATTTTTAAAACCTTTCGTTACGTATACGAACACGTACTTTGACCCTCATATTTATTACGCATTGGTTTCGTTGCAGAAAACAACAAAAGGTTTTGTATATAATACACATGTTTTCGTGGAATAAACTAAAATATATTTTCAGTGTGCTTATTTTTCGTAAGGCTCTCGCGTTCGTAACATTCCTGCGTTAAACTTTTTAGTGTTTTTTTTTTCGATATTTTGTTATACTACACTAGGGTTAATTTAACGTGTTCTTTTAAACGCGATGTTTTTACAATAACAAACATTATTTCTACATGATTTGGAAGATTTTTTGTACGCGGTATCAAGTGAATTTAGTATAGGAAAATATTATCTAATCTTTTGAATGCGGTACAATCAACCCCGTAAAAAAAGACCCCAGTGTATTCTGCTCTCGTTTTTTTTTCTCTTCTGTTGGCTTCTCGGACTATTTCATCTCTTCGGTTGTTAGAATTACTTGATTTTTGTTTATGTTTGATTTTTTTGTTTCTATGAACTTGTTAACCATACAGCTTTCGTATCTGACTTTTGAGAACACCTCAGCAAATGGTTGAACCGATGATTAGTTAAAATCTTGTTTTATTCGCTGGTACAGTTTGTATTTGTACTTGAAAACAGTATAAATTTATTTCCAATAAAACAATTTGGTAACTTCTCCCAATTCAATGACATTTTCGTTGATTTGATTTGTTTTTTTTTTTTTTTTAATTCTAATATTTATTTGACCCAACCGCAAAGCATAACGGGGCCGAATATCTTTTGGAGTAGGGAAAAGCCAGCTTGAGTAGAGTTTGTATCCCGACTGCTCTTCTTCAAACAGGCATAAAAACCCTCTCATCTTTTCTCTTTTATAAATACAATTTAAAAATACGTGTCATTTAAACCTACACGCAAAAGCAGCACAAATTTTGCACTAAAATCGCACAATAAATGTGTGAAAAGGATAACGCAACAGTTGTACTGCGAATACATTGACAATTGACAATCAGAATATCATCAGAATATATCGACACTTTATTTCCCACATCGAGTGTATTAGTGACTGCTATTCATGGAGCAGTGCAAGCAGCGAACAACAACTTGTGAACTCACTAGATTTATATAGATCGATCGATCGATTTATTGCGATGGATTTGGTCATTTAAAAGTACCATTGAATGATTTGCAAAAAATAACGCAACAAAATTCTGTTCACAACATTTTGTAATCAACGCTAGCTTACCGAAAACCCTCCATTCCACAAAGCCACAGAAGCGTTGCTGAATTTTTATGGCAACACTTGTAAATTGTGAATAATTATTATTTGTCATCCTTTGCACGCGCTATTTTCTCAAGCGACGAGAGAAATTTCTCTCTCGCTCGTAGAATTTTCATGTACGAGCGACGACACTAGACACGTCACATACTATTTGCAGGTTGCTCTTTTGCTTTTCTTTCGTTTCGGATTCTCGTCGCTTTACGAAATGAGCAAGACACCCGTGCTGTACATACTTGATACCAATGTTGTTAGTCTCACTTATACTGTCGGTGCGTGCTTGCTGCTACTCTGGGGAATGTATGAAAAAGAAAAAGTATCATGAAGGCGTCTGTGCAAAAGACTTGAGAAGCGTAGCATATGTCTCGTTCCCAAGCAGAACTTTTACTTCTCGCTCGCTTTGCAATGCTGCTTGATACCAGTTGAAACTGTGTAAGTGAAGTAGTTTGGAGCTGCCAAATACGTCGAATGCCCAACACGCAATCATTGTACTGGTTCCAAATTACATCAACAATTGCGCTAAAAACGCACAATTTTATACTGGTTTCGCACAATCCAACTTTTGCGTGTACGGCTAACAATAACATTATTCTTCTCTTTATGAGTAAATATCAATTCTTAATACTATTCGTTGAGGTGTGATGGTTCCTTATCTCTTAGAAATCAAAACTTATATCTATGTTCGGTGGATCATGTCTCTCAGAAAGAAGCGATGATTCATGTGTTGATTTGATTTGTTGCTTCACGTTTTCGGCTCATTTGGTTTTCTTTGTTTCAGATTTCTATTTATTCTTTTTGTGACCTTTACTGAACTTCAGATTTTTCGGCGTTTATGAGCTTTTGACTTTTCTTCTATTAGATGCTTGACTTTTTCAATTCCTCTGTTATAAATTTTATTTATCTTTCCAGTTTATTTCTGCATGACTAGTAGCTTTCAATCTTTATTACATATTGACGTAGACAACTATTGATATGTTCAAATATTTGAAGAAAACTTACATACTGAGTGGTTTTTTGGTCTCTGATCTTTGTATTTCTTTTCTAGATATGTGGATTTATTTTTCCAAATTTGCTGTTATTTATTAGCACTTTTTCTTTTTGTTTTGATTAATTGACCTTGGGTTTCACGAATATTTTGTCAGTTCGGGTGTTGACTGTGAGAGGTTTTTCAAACTCTTATTTATATTTACTTTGTTACTTCTTTATTTGGATTTACTTCCGTTTACTTTCGAATTTCCACTTCTCTCTTTTATTAAAATGTGCGCCCATATTCAACTTATCTATTAGGTGCGCAACTAAGCTCTCGCTGTTTTTTAAATAAAAGTATTAAACTTACTAATCTCTAATCTTTTTTTTTCATCGGCCTTATCATCGCCTCAAGCATGTTACTAAAGTGGATAACATGCTATGATTGGATGAAATTTTCGAAAGTTTTTTCGTCTGGAGAGAATTTTTGGTGTGAAGAAGTCCCCACGGCTTTCTTTTCTTCGGGTCGTTCTAATGAATCCATTTTTTATCGCCCGTTATGGTGTAATGAAGAAAACCCTTTTTTTGCCACTAGAGGAGTTGTTTACTGGCGCAAAACGACGGCCAACGATCTTTGGCTGCAAATCATAAGGAACCCAAGTTCTTTGTTTTTAAATCATTCCAAAAGCATGCAATGCTTGGTGGGTAACTTCTAATAACGGAGCTCCTGCGTTTGGCATGGATTCTCATCGAGTAATTCTTCCAGTTTAGCGTCTGCGAAGATTTTAGCCTTGCTTCGCGCGTACAGTGTTTTTTATTTTTTACACTTTTTCGTCTATAGATCTTCAAAATTTTCTTTATGGGTTGATCCGTTTTGTTAGACACCCCCTCTTCCTTTCCTCCAACCGTTATGTATTTTATGAACGTTTTTGTACGACATTTCTGCCTTAGATAGGCAATACAGGTCGGACTCGATTATCCGGAACATCAAAAAAAAAATTCATTCCGGATAATCGAGTTTTCCGGATAATCGAATCACAGAAAAAATATTAAAATTTGCGATTAAAGAACACAAAATAACCATTAACTTTTTTTTTATTTTACTTGTATGATGCAGTGGCGTAACCAGAAATTATTTCTGAGGCGAAAAGGGGTGATTTATCAAGATGCATAAAAAAATAAATTGGACATTGATTATTTTCACTTATTTCGAACATGTCCCAAACATGCCGGAAGTGACATGAATGGTAAAAAATATGCCAGAAGGGATGGCAAAGGTAAAGTTTCGAATAAAAAATTGAAAACGAACACTAAAAAAATGAAATTCCGGATAATCGAGTCTAAAATTCCGGATAATCGAATTCCAAATAATCGAGTACTTACCTTACCAGTCAGCTCCAGGCCGAAGTGTCCCTTGCTGTTCGAAGAAGTCGTCTCCATTCAACTCGGTCCATGGCTGCAGCTCGCCAGCCATGTCGTCTGCGGAGGCCCCGCAGGTCGTCTTCCACTTGATCGAGCCACCTTGCTCGCTGCGCGTCCCGTCGCCTTGTTCCAGTCGGGTTGTTATCAAGAACCATTTTCACCGGGTTGTCGTCCGACATCCTAACGACATGCCCAGCCCACCGTAGTCTCCCGATTTTCGCCGTTTGAACGATGAGTGGTTCTCCCAGCAGCTGATGCAACTCGTGGTTCATCCGCCTCCGCCATGATCCATCTTCCATCTGCACTCCACCACAGATGGTACGCAACACCTTTTGTTCGAAAATCCCGAGGGCGCGTTGGTCCTCCACGAGCATAGTCCAGGTTTCGTGGCCGTAGAGGACTACCGGTCTGATCAGTGTTTTGTAGATGGTAAACTTCGTGCGGCGGCGGATTTTATTCGAGCGGAGTGTCCTCCGGAGTCCAAAGTAGGCACGATTTCCTGCCATAAGGCGTCAACGAATTTCTCTGCTGGTGTCGTTGTCAGCAGTCACCAGTGAGCCCAGGTACACGAACTCGTCTACCACCTCGATTTCATCACCGCTAATATGAATTCGTGGCGGGAGGTTGACACTGTCTTCTCTGGAACCTTTTCCTCTCATGTACTTGGTCCGGAAAGCCGTAATCGTGCATAATCTGCCATAGCTGGTCTCGAACGATTGTGTCGTATGCCGATTTAAAATCGATGAACAAGTGATGTGTGGGCACGTTATACTCACGGCACTTCTGTAGGACCTGCCGTACCGCGAATATTTGGTCCGTGGTGGCGCGGGCACCCATAAATCCCGCTTGGTATTGCCCCACGCATTCCCTTGCAAACGGTGATAGTCGACGGCACAGAATTTGAGGGAGTACCTTGTAGGCGGCGTTCAGCAAAGTGATTGCGCGGTAGTTGCAGCAATCCAACTTGCCGCCTTTTTTGTAAATGGGGCACACTGTACCCTCCATCTACTCCTCCGGTACTACCTCCTCCTCCCAAATCTTGGCAATAACCCAGTGTAGCGCTTTAGCCAGTGATTCACCACCGTGTTTCAACAGCTCGCTGGGGAGTTGGTCAGCTCCAGCGGCTTTATTGTTTTTCAGCCGGCCAATCTCCTCTCTAACCTCCTGGAGGTCAGGGGCTGGGATTTTGTTGTCATCTGCGCGTACACCGAGATCTACTACCACTCCGTCGTCGTCCTCTGCAATATCGCCATCAAGGTGTCAGGTGTGAGAAGGTTGCCGCCCAGGTCCCTGCACATATCGGCTTGTGGCACATAGCCTTTGCGGGAACAGTTCAGCTTCTCGTAGAACTTTCGTGTGTCATTCGCACGGTACAGTGCCTCCATCGCCTCGCGATCTCGATCTTCCTCCTGGCGCTTCTTCTTCCGTAAGACCGAGTTTTGCCTGTTCCGTGCGCGTCGGTAGCGCTCCACGTTCGCCCTCGTTTTGGTGTTGCAGCATTCTCGCTCGTGCTGCATTCTTCTCTTCCACTAACTGTTTGCACTCGTCGTCAAACCAGTCGTTTCTCCTGTTCGGAGCCATAGTACCAAGCGCCGCTACAGCAGTACTACCTATGGCTGATCGAATGTCCCTCCAGCCATCTTCAAGAGTAGCTGCGCCAAGCTGCTCTTCCGTTGGTAATGCTGCTTCCAGCTGCTCCGCGTACTCCCGTGCAACCTCGGCGTCCCGTAGTTGCCCGATGTTTGGTCGCGGTGGGCGACTTTGACGCGTGTTTCGCACCGTCGAATGTTTTGAGCGCATGCATACTGCAACAAGGTAATGGTCCGAATCAATATTCGCACTGTCGTTGTTGACGTCAGAGAAGAATTTACCATCGATTAGAACGTGGTCGATTTGGTTCTCCACTTGTAAGTCAGGTGATCTCCAGGTGGCTTTGTGGATGTCTTTGCGGGGGAAGAAGGTACTTCTGACTACCATACCGCGGGAGGCTGCAAATTTCACACATCGTTGGCTGTTATCATTTGATGCGGCGTGCAGGCTATTCGGCCCTATCACCGGTCTGTACATTGCCTCCCGTCCTATCTGAGCGTTCATATCACCGATGACGATCTTAACGTCCCGTTGCGGACAGCTATCATACACCTGCTCCAGCTGCGCATAAAACGCTTCTTTCTCATCGTCGGCTCTTCCTTCGTGTGGGCAGTGTACGTTGATGATGCTGTAGTTGAAGAACCGGCCCTTAATTCTCAACTTACACATCCTCGCACTGATCGGCTGCCACCCGATCACGCGTTGGCGCATCCTACCCAGCACTATAAAGCCCGTTCCAAGCTCGTTGGTAGTGCCACAGCTCTGCTAAAAGGTAGCCTCTCGATGTCCGCTTTTCCATACCTTCTGTCCTGACCAGCAAAGTTCCTGCAGTGCTACGATTTCGAAGTTGCGTGGATTTAGTTCATCATATATGATCCTGTCGCAGCCGTGAAAGCCTAACGATCTGCAGTTCCATGTACAGAGTTTCCAATCGTAGTCCTGATTTCGTCGCCTAGGTCTGTGCCGATTGTTCCGATCCGTATTAACTTCTTCGATATTTGCAACATTTGGTGTTTTTCGGGGCGGCTTGTTGGGCCTTCCCCAACCCCCTGTCTCGCCGGAGGGCCATCGTGTCAGCTCTGATTAGAGTCCCACGCTGACACCAGGACGTTGATCAGCCGCTACTAACATAGAGATCAGACGCTGTTTTGAGCCGCACCACCCTGGTGGACAGACGCTCGGGTTGGCGAAGCATTTCCTCTACCGCCGAAATATGGTTACCGCGCCAACGATCGCGTCGCACCTTCTCAGTTAGCTATTGTCGGATGACAACATTGCCCAGGCAACGCCAGCCAGTTGTGTCCATGTTTTAACTGGTAGTCTATTGTATCATATGACTCGTGGAGGCGTGAGATAGGAACTTGTGAGGACCGGAGCTAAGTTTGACGCTCCTTCCAAGTTGTCGACTCACCATTTGAAGCCCATACCGAATAATCGAGTCCGACCTGTATTTGAAATTGAAAAGCAAATCCTACTATGCACATACTATCCTGTCTAAAATCATTCATAATTGAATCATATATAATCGAGTCTAAGTGTAATCAAAGGCAAGATAACAAGATACACAAGTGTCAGATCTTCTCATATACCTTGCGAACCTCCCAGAAACATTAATGGTGAATGTGTGTGTGATGTGCTTAAAGCTTGACAACAACAACTACAGAAATGTCTTGTCAAACTTGCCAAATAGATGACACGCATCATACAGTTGATGTGTCTTGGACGCGTTAAGGGCGTTTCGACCTTGTTTACAGTCACATGCAGGGAGCTGTGGGTCTTGTTTTTTTATTTTTTAAAATTTGTGAAAATGTTATGAAGTTTGTGAAGTTGTACTTTAACATAACGCAATGAAAAAAATTCGATTTTTTGAAATTTAGTTTTCAAAAAGTATATAACTTCTTAATTCCGGACTACTTCGTAATAAGGGTGAATCGTTGCCTTGTTTCTAATTTCGCCCTAATCACGAAGTAGTCCGGAATTTTTTATCCTTCACTCCACTACTTTTAGAGATTTAGAATATGGGTCATTTCATCTAAAGTGACCGAGGAAATGCATCAACCATCTCCGACTGCTACCAAAATTTATGAGCCGATGTATTTTGGGCCGGACCAATGGAACTGTCTGCACTTTTGGCGAATCGAACAGAACGGTTGTATGCAAAGCCACAATCGCAAGGTTGGCGTAGAACTACATAAGAGTGTTTGTTACATTACAATCATTGTTGTTTTGGAGAGTGATCAATCGCAATAACTTTTATTTAAAACTAAGAAAATAACTCTCTTCAAACAATGTTCCTTGAAAATAGCCAAAGATGGTCAAATACTAGCTTATATAAGTATTGCCGGAACCTGGATTAAATTATTGGGCCATACATCGATACCAGTTACCATTTTAGATTTTATATTTCCACAGATTTACACTAATAAATAGTGTTGAATAAAAGATATTAGCATTGATAAGATAGTCTGTCGTCACTCCCTAATTGCAATTCCAATTTGCAACGAACCGCTACTGTTGCTAACCGCTGCTGCTTAGTTAGGACCGTCTTAGTGGCCATCAACTAGTAAACTGATTGTTTTGAGCAGAGCGAGCTCTTATATAACCCGAAATGAAAAATTACATTTGCACTACATTTCGCTTTTGAACGGATGCGTAGATGATTCTTCAATCGATTGTGGCAAAAACTAACTGAACTAACCGACTAATTAGCATTTGAAATTGGAAATATTCTTCTGTTTTTACGTTTTAAGATTTCCATTTTACACCCCTATGTAGACGAACTTCCTAAAAGACATAGTTCTACGTAAAAAAAACTTTTTTTAAAGATGTTTTGGGAACCTAAATAGCTACAAGTGATCTTGATATATCATTTTAAAGAGTTTTAAATGTAGAATCAAACTGCGTGGTGAATTTTTTCCTGCAGTGTTGCCAATATTGCGCTTTTTTCGATTGGCAACTTAATTAATATATTCTACATATCGTTTTTTTGAAGTAGAATACTTCTCTCAGAAAGTTCGGCTACATAGGGATGTGAAATGAAAATCTAAAACCGAAAAAAGTGAAAAATATGTCTAATTTCAAATGCTAATAAATCGGTTAGTATTCGATGGATTTCTTTCGTTCTTGCAGCAGTAGATTGGAAAATCTTCTAAGATTCTTCCTAACTGAAGATAAATGTAGTTTTATTATTCAAACTATTGTAGTATTGAAAATAGTCAAGCCTTGTCAAAACGAAAAATTCGACCTCTGATTGGTCGTTATATGATTGCTCCCCAAGCACGGTCGACAGAATCATATACCTTGCAATTAAGAATATGCTACTTGGCCTATATAAGAGCCTGTTTCAGCCGAAGCCAGTCATAATAGTTCTAGACAGCGACAACAGCAGTCATCCCTTAGCAGCAGCAGTAGCAGTGCAGTGGATACCAGCGATAGCGGATAGCGGCCACAGCTGTGGCATAGCAATGGATAGCGCACTAGTTGCAGTGGATCTCAGCATCGATAGCAGCTAGGCCAGCTGATGCAGGGGCAGCGGATACCAATGGCAGCATATAGCGGCCACAACTGTGGCATGGCTACGGATAGCGTAGCAGTTGCAGCGGGTATATCTGACCATGAAGCATTTATGCAATAATTGAATAAAAATTGCAATTGCAGCAATCGGCCTTTTTCAAGGCTACTAAATGTTTTTTGAAGAGCATACTGAATGGTTATTAATAAACTGCAACTGAGGTTTGATGCTGCTGTAAATACACAGCAGTGTGATGTTCATTACGATTTGTTGATACTGTGCTTAACAAGCGGTATATACGAAACAAATCCAATTTCAAAATGACTGACACGCAAGCAGCCGGGTTATCTTTCTTTTAAAAGTATTCTACTTCAACCGTGCGGTCGTGGCTTTGCACACAACCCTCCTGTGATTTTTTTTGTTTTACGTTAGGACTTCTCAGTATTTCGATTTATTTTTTATAAATCATTTTTGGTTTTTAGAGCTTGATGTGTGACTGTTTCGACCTTTTACTTATTCGATTTTGTTTGTTTTACTTTATATCGGGGTCCACTTTTCAGATGTTTTTTTTTTCTATTCTGATCTGTTGACTTCCATGTTTTTTTGTTACTTTGGTTGTTTATTTGCTGTTTTCGATTTGCATATTTTCATTATCTTTATCAATCGTAAATATTGAAATAACTAAACTGAAATGTTTACTGTTTAGCATGTTTACTTGATGGTTTAAACGCAAGATAGTTTTTGTGCATCGATTCAATTTTTTTCAGTATTATCAAATTTACTCTTGACTCTTCCGAATTTGTTAAAAATTAAACCATCATGCTCGATCTTGTTCGTTAAGATTTTTGGCAGTTTAGTTTTTGAACTATTTAAAGTTATTTTCTTTCTTTGGCTATTTTTTGTGTTGCCCAAACATGTTGACTGTTTTTGATTTCTTAGTTTTTTATGCTTGATTCCGTGGCTCCAAATGGTTCCAAATGTTCTACTTTTCATTCAAATATTTAATAATTTGTTGTTGTTCGAATATTTAATGTTTTGTTATCGTTCTGTATCTTTGTGTCTATGATATTTGTTTTATTTCTGTGTTAGAACTTCTCAGCCCCTTTTTATTTTTTGTTTCATCTTATTTAATAATTCTTTTGACAGTTAACTTTCTGAGCTAGCTTCTGAGCTGCTGAGCTACACCCCTTCTTTGGTTTCCTTAATTTTTCATAACCTTGAGTTCTATTCGTTGTCCCAAAGAAATCTTGTATATTCCCTTATTTTTGGCCTTCGACTTTTATTTGTTTATTCATTTATGTTTTTGTCGAAATACTCTTTCGATGTTTTCAGTGCCTAAAAATGTTGATCCCTTTTGATTTCTCATCTTTTAATTTTTTACTGCCTAACTTTCAGAGTTTGAAAGATTGAACATGTACAATGTAAAATTACATTTCCTGTTTCTTCACCCCTCTTCGATATTGTTCCTTTTATTTTGATTTCTCGAATTTATCAATTGTTAGATGAGTTAGACATTTTCAGTTTTTATAACATTTTTAATATTTTTGTGAGATGAACTACACATTTTTAATACCAGAGCAGAAAAACATAAAAAAACCATCAACACCCAACACACATTTCTTTGAAAAACACAGTATAAGAAACAAAACTAGAAATTAACGTAGTCGGAAATAATCAAATAATTCGTTTCAACATTACAAGAACGCTAAGCCGAAATATTCGAATGTTCTAATATTTTTGTTTTTTTTTCTGCTTTAATAGACAATCGCCGTTAGATTTGATTGATGTTTAAAACGTTTGCTTCTCTTTTTGTAATTTAGTTTTTGAGCTTTTGTTGTGTGATATTTTCCAACTATTCGACAAAGAAGATGATTTTTCACCTTTCCAACTACAGGTCGGACTCGATTATCCGGAGACTCGATTATCCGGAAACTCGATTATCCGGAATTCGATTATCCGGAATTTTATTTTTCTGGTGTCCGTTTTCAATTTTTATTCCGTAATTTTGCCTTTACCATTCCTTCTGGCATATTTGTTACCATTTAGGTCAATTCCGGCATGTTTGGGACATGTTCGTAGTAAGTGAAAATAATCAATGTCCAATTTATTTATTTTTTTGCTTCTCAAGATTTTACCACTTTCCGTCTCAGAAACAATTTCTTGATACGCCACTGCATCATACAAGTGAAATATAGAAAAGAAATATTTATTATATGTTCGTTAATCGCAAAATTTCAGTGCACTGGATTCTCTTTTTACGCGATTGATACGTGCGCGCAAAAAAAAAATCGCGTAAAAAAAAATCGTGTAATTTGGAGCAAATCGCGTAAAAACAGATCGCGTCGTTACCAGCTTTCGCTATGTGGTAAGTGTGTGTGTGTATGTGTGTATGTATGTCTATGTATGTGCATGTATGTGTGTTACATCTTGGCTCATAAACAATATTTCCCATGTCACACATCGCGTAATTTCAAGAAAATCGCGTTAAAAAAAATCACGTAATTTCGAGAAAATCGCGTAAAATAAAATCACGTAAAAAAAAGTCGCGTGAAAACAGAATTCAGTGTAGTTTTTTGTGATTTGATTATCCGGAAAACTCGATTATCCGGAACAACGACTTTTTTGATGTTCCGGATAATCGAGTCCGACCTGTATTCCATACTTTCGAGCAACTTTTCTTTTGATTATTGGATTCTTATGATCTTCATGATGAGGAATAAAGATAAGGAAATTGGACTTCTTATTACTATCTGAATCCTGTGATGTCCCCAAAATAAAAGATGATTGTAATAAAATGCTTCGAATGTACAAACCAAAACACATTTACCTTTCAGTCGTTTAATGTCAATCTACTTCTAAAATGAGAAAATGCTCTACAAAATTGATAGAATTACAATTACTGTTAGACTTATTTGCGCAAGTGCTTCCTATGTACATCGTGACAGAAAAGTCTGAAATTTAGCAGCAAACTTCAAGCTCCAAACCCCACCGTTGATTTCATTAACGGCAACGGTTTCCACTAGATTTGAAATAAAAGTAAAATCTAAATTAATGTGTGAGTGTGTGCTGCTGCATTGATGGAAAGAAGCCTCCTAGTGGCATTCGATGTCTCACAGCATCCTCCACTTCACGGTCGTTTTCCACCTAAACTGGAGGTACTAAAAAGAGATAGAGAAAGCGATGTGTGATCCATTCCGGGCATTCCCGCCCCTGGACGGTTGCATATCCAGGTCTTTGTGAGTTCTCACCCGTGCGCTGTAATTTCCCATTTCCCGTACGTACTTCCCGGGAGAGTGGTGCGGGTGTTGTTCGCCTTCGCCTTCGGTATCAAGATGTCTATTAAATCCGCACTCGCTGCTGTAGACCGGGTACCACAAATGTACATTATTTGTTTTCTCCTGCCCTGCCTTGTCCGTCCGTCATACCATCGAAGCCGCGCTGAACCACACCGGAAAGAAGCCGGCTGAGCCGAGTTCGAGAAAGACTCGACACTCGAAACATTCCAATAAACATTTACTCACCTCCTTCCCAGTTGACGACGACAACGATGTTGATGTTGATGTTGAGGATGATGATGATGACGACGACGATGAAGCCACGCGGACTGTGGGTGGTGCAAGATTCGATGGTGGCACAACGGGAACTTCTGCCACTGCTGGAGCGAGAGTTGGCTTGTCTCAATATCAACAGCTCGCAGTGCCTGTCACGAGCAGCAATTGGTAGCAAAGTGGGTGGATCCGTTCCGAGGGGCAGAATTAGGAACCGAAGCAGCACGCCGACGGGGGCAAAAAAGATAGATAGCATTTATGAAGATATAGAATTTCTAATTGATGCATACATGGTGTTAGCGGCGGGAGGAAGCAGAATCGACCGGAATGTGTGTGTGAAGTCCCCGCAAGCAATCAGGCGTGAATTTGCTCGACAAACGTTGCTGCCGGATTCGGTTTCACTTCACAAGAAATGAATATCAAATTTGCAATAAAGTAAGATGTTTAGCAGAAGGATTATATCTGCTGGAGTTTGACTACGTGCGTTTACACTTCTAGCGCACGGAGTGGCAGGAGAATTTACTCGGTTGACTGGTGTTGTGTGTTTTATTGGAGAATTTTCTGCCTCAATTCATCAGCTCAGACTCTGGACTGCTGAAAATCGTCATGTTGGACCGGAATTCTGTTGATTTATGTTAAGCCTTCAATTGCATGAAAAGTATTTTGTTTTCGGACGTTTATATGGTGTGGTAATAGCGGTACGACAAAAAAGTTATAATGAGTTTGCATGATGAGAGATTTTACGCAAGAACACTTGGATTGTTGGTAGCATACTTCCAAAATATATTACTTTTTAATGTTCTACAGTCAACGCATTGTGAGACGTCTTGATTTTCTTGGATAGTTCGAGAATCGCTTAAATTACGTTTCACCAAACTGACAAATGTTCGCCCAAACCTTCCACTTTGCATGAAATTCCTCCAATATGGCATGGAATAAAATTGATTTATTGAATCTCAAGTCGCCAAATCACGCCACTAGAAAAAAAAGCATTGAATAAAAACCTCCGCTGGTGATGATTTGTGTCACTCATAAAACAAAATTTTCTTAGAAACGACAATTGTTCACCCATCGCTGGCCCTTGCAATGCAGAGGAGAGGCATGAATCTCCTACATTGTAGAGGAGAGTATTATTGAACGACCGCACAAAAAATAACATTTCGATAGCGGGAGATAATCCTTCATTGGAATAAATTTGAATCGTGAACGATTTGTGTTTGTGAAGTGCTTCCTTCGTAGCGTGGCGTGGACCATAGAAAGCGATCGAAGATTTACGAACTGTGCAAGTACGGGAGAGATGAAAAAATAACACGTCACTTCAATATCAGATCAACAATGTTGCACAATGGATGCCTCACAGAATAGTGGATAAAAATAACAAAAAAGTGAAACGTGGTTCAGGAAAGCATCGCTCGACTTCAATGAGATACATCTTATTGTCACGCTTTTTGAATATTCAGTTCAATACCATTTTCAAAACGATTCGCAAATCGTATGAAACCACTTTTCGACTACGAGTCATCATTAATCGCAGCGTGAAAAAATAAAACTTATATACAAGCGACAATAAAGATGAAACTTTATTGAGCCGAGTGTGGAACGTTGACACCGCCCGCGGCATCTTCACTCGCAGCGGCTTAAGTTGGCTAGAGGAATATTCAGATATCGAAACAATTCACCTTCTTGCCTGCTCGAACACCGACCGCGTGACCGCCGCGGTCCACCAAATTAGCTATCTGCCTAGCGTGAGACAACTTCATCCGAGAGGTGAGCCATCAAGGGGAGCCTCCGAATGAATGGGAGAAAAAAAGGAAAAAAAACCTTTACCTTATTGATAATTATCTTGTCAAGCTACGCCAATGTGTCAAAATTATCGACTATTGCGCACACAAAAGCAAACACGGAACTGGGCACACAAACGCACAGATCGACGGGCAGGAAGACGGGTGGGCGGTGGTCCGGACAAAAGGCCGAGCCGGGCCGGGCAGGAAATCGTGACTAAATTTCCGAAGTCGCGCGGTGCGTTCCCATATTTGGCCGCCAATCGGCCGCGACCGATCGGTATGCCTTATTTTCTAAACGGATTATGAGAGCGGAGATTGGATTTCATAAAGCCCGAAAATATCTTAAGCGGCTCATCCCGCGTAGAGCCGCCGCCGTGGTTGATGCCGCCAGGTGCTGCGCGGGTGCAAAGCCGGGATGTTGGCGGTGAGGCGCGCTTTCTCGATAGCATCACGCGCCATCCCCTGCAGGCGGATGGTAGCGGGCCGAAGGTGGGGGCCAAGTTTTTTGGACCGCTCTGTTTGGGTGTTTTGTTAGGGTTGGAATTTATTTATTAGCATGTTGGGGATTTTGATTTGACTTTAACAATGTTTTGCGATTATTATTGCAATTTTATTATTCTAGGATAATAAGTTAAAACAAAAATTTCTAAAATATCCAATAACAAAAAAACAAGGATTAGAAACATGTTTCAAATTAAGAATGTTTTTCCAACATGAAAAGCAAAGCTTATTCGGAACTTGACCTTCTGTTTATTATACAGACTACGCAGCCAACTGTTTAATGTGTAGGACAATTGCGGGGCTAGTGCTACGATTCTACTGACACTAACAGTCTCTCCCGAGCCGAGACTCGAACCTACGACGACTGGCTTGTTAGGCCGGCATCGTACCTCGAGACCATCTGGGTTTTTCTATTTAACTATTAGCAAATCGAATATTTTGAAAAATTCTGTAATATGTAAGTTAATAATACAGTAAATAACATTAAATTATATCGACAAACATGGTAGCATTCTGTTCGGGTCGCTTGTCAATGCAATGACACTGAGACTGCCGAGTTGGCAGAATGCGCGTTGAGGACCTTGCGGTAAATTAGTCCAGCTTGGGCCTTCAGCTCACGAACATGTAGCTTTTTGATGGAAAACGTACCGGACAGTCGGGGATAGTAACTTAAACACTAACTCCAAGTTCACCTTTAGGCCTATTTGGGGCTTCATAAAGTTTAACAGATTTTTTTCTGAGTCAATTACTTTTTTGCTTCATCACAAATACACTTAAAGGGTGTTTCGCTCAAAAATTGACCAGAAAAAAAAAATGAGTGTGAATCGGTCATTTTTTATTGAAAAATCAAATCATGTTTCTTTGTGTGAACTTGACAACTCGTACAGAATAGAGGATAAATATTGCCTCAAGCTTCCTTGTTAACAAATGTGAATTGCCGGACGTATCTCTTGGCTCCTTCCATCATGTTTTGTACAGCCTTCTTGGTCAGTTTGTTTTGTTGGCCTAATGTGCATTGATTGGATGGCCTTTGTGGAAAGGTTTTTGTAGTTCCCAAAGCTTCTTGCGTATTTGGTAAACTTATTGTTCTCATGCAATAAATCGTTATTTTTTCCCACTTTACTAAATTGAGGAATGAAATTGTGAGCAAAAATTACACGGAAATCTAACAAGAACAATTCTGAGTTTTTCTGAGATCCACGATTAAAACAAAAGAATGCACTTTTGAAAGTAATCAAATAAATGAATAAATTGAATGAATGCATTACTTGAATTAGTTTCAGTCAGATTACAAGAATAACTATGTTGATCAATCGCCTGTGGCTACACGAAGCTCTGGCATCAAACCGAATTTTCCAAATTTCAAAGCAATGTCGACACAGAACGCTATTCTTTATGATTTGTACTCTTCATTTTCTATTCCATCGAAACGCTTCGCTTTGCAGTATTGATGGAATTGCTTTTCAGCTGAATTCAAAAACATTTCTGTGCGCAAAAGATGTCATTTTGTGCTAATAAGTAGTATTTTCTTTTAATCATGATTAATTTTCGATAAGGGTTTATGTAACAATGCACGATGGTCCAGAAACCGAATTTAGGGAAAAATTCGGGTCCAGAGCTCTATAGCAACATTTTACAGAAAAACTTTCTTCTACAAAGTTGTTACATATAATAATGCGCTCATTGAAAAATTATCAAAAGTTAAAGTGACCAACATTTTCGATGCAATCAAGTAACTAACTTTTTTATCTTTGTAGATAGAAGAAAAATTTGTTCTACAATGTTATAGCTCCATAATTTTAAATAACTTGGTAAAAAAATGTTTTTCCCTATCTTTGAAAACATCCGATTTATATTGAAAAAACATATTTTACGCTCTAACTTTTTTTATTTCAAGTTTCATCTCAAAACTGTCTTTGAACGACTTTTAGAGCTTTTCAAGAGAAACAATTTGCAACATCGTAAATATCTCAATTTTACTAAAAGTTATTAATATTTTTCATCAAAAAATATGCGTTTTTCATTCGTATGTCATTCATTTCGGGGCAAACATAAAAAATATCTCTTGGTCTCATTTTGAAGGGCATATTTGACTCTATAAATGGAGGAACTTTTAGAAATATGTTATTTTTTTTAAATTTGAGTAATTTCAATTTAAAAACAAGCCGAAAATTTCAATAATTTTATACATTATTCATATAAAAGCACCCAGATTTATTTTGTGGTATTTTTTCTTATAACTAGACGTAATTACCTTTAATTTGATCTAAAAAAGATCCAAAATCGATCAACTGGTTCAAAAGTTCGTCTATCTACAAAGATAAAAAAGTTAGATACTTGATTGCATCGAAAATGTTGGTCACCCTAATTTTTGATAATTTTTCAATGAGAGCTTTATCATATGTAACAACATTGTAGAAGAAAGTTTTTCTCTAAAATGTTGCTATAGAGCTCTAGACCCAAATTTCCCCCTAAATTTGGTTTCTGGACCATTGTGCAATGGTATTGATGATCACAAATAGTTTTGAAGACAGCACGGTTTGTTTGATAATTGTGATGTCTTCAATAAAGTTGTAGATAATAATTTTGTCTTTTCGAAAAAATATACACATAAAAGCAAATTAGCAAATTTTTTAAACAAAATAAATCAAAAAAACATAATGAAAAATTAATTTTTTTCAAAAGCAATTTTTTCCAATCCTTTTTTTTTTTTGAAAACTTAGATGAATGAGAAATGAACAGTTAAAAATTTCTATAAAAAAGAAAATAAATGAAACCAGAAGGGTTTATTTGATTGGTATGATGTCTTCGGCAAAGTTGTTGACAGTAATTTTATCTTCCTGGAAAAACATTCTCCGTGCCTTTATAAAATATGGAACAAATTTACTGAGCTGGACGCATATTAATAATGAAAATATTTTAAGAGTTGAATCTATTTAAAAAAATGTACACTGTATTTTTTTTTGTCTAACGGTGTATAATTTTTCTGTTAGGTCAAAATTACTCTCAAAACTTTACCGAAGACATTACATAAATCAAGCAAACCATTCTGATTTTTTTCTAGAAAATGATGACTTTTTTGACGTAGGATTACGTATTACGGCAACGTATTTGGAGTACAAATTGTCTATTTTCACTGCTTGAAAGTCAGTCAGTTTCTAATGAATATTCTTCATGCTTGAAGCAATCGATTGGAAAATTAGCTTTGTATCCACCAAAATGAGAAAAATTCATTTCTTTCTTTTTACAATGATTGGTTTCAGTTTCGGGTGATATTCGGCCACTTAAGTTTGTTTTCTTAAACTGGAAGACACTATCTTGGAGTACGAAATCGGAGGTCGATTTGGTTTTAGGCTGTTTTTCGGAAACCGGAAGTCACCATCATGAACTTCCATATGACGTCTGGCGTCGATGTCCGGTGTGAGCTTCATTGTGATTTCGGAAATATCCGTATCGGATGGTATTTAGCCTCGTTCTCAGCTTTGATCGGTCGAAATCTGCGTTCAAAACAAGGTTCTACGTTTTCCATGGTACAATAGTTAACATCACAAAACCATCATTTTCCTCATTTAGTCGACGCGTTGGTAATTGTTTTGAATTGTTTTCTGTAGACATGAAAGAAATTCGTTGATTTTCTACGTCAAAAATGGCCCCAATTACGTTGTTGTGTAATGTAATTTTCTTATCAAGTGCTTTTATTATTAGTTTTTTTTCTGTATAGACTTGCTCACTGTGACCAGAATCGTTGATCTATTGTGAGATATTGCTGGGTGTCTGCTCTGTCTATGATTAGAAATACCGCCTATTGAGAAGTGGCATGCTTATTATTTGTTATCCGTGCTTATGTGTAATATGATTCAACCCTTTTCTTACACGCTTACTGCTCTACTATGCCGAGCATCTTTCTACCAATGGACATTTTTATTATAATAGGAACTCATTTTGTTGAGAGGAAGTCATATCAAGGGATTAAAGATAATTCAGCGTAAAGGAAGGGTGAGTTGTGAGAGAGCCCGATAATAAACCCATCTACTGAAGTTCTTTTAGGCATCGAACGGCTTTATTCTAAGATTCGAACCCTCACCATCCGCTTGACAAAGCGGACTCTGTAACCTTGCGGCTACGTGGCTCCCCTTTATTTTAAGTTAAAATTGTTGCTTATTCCATAGCTGTAAACGTTTTGAATATTTTATAGAATGCAATCATACGAAAAAAACGAATTTTTAGAAATTTCAATAGGTCTCCCAGCTAGTCTCGAGGTACGATGCTGGCCTAACAAGCCAGTCGTCGTAGGTTTGAGTCTCGGTTCGGGAGAGACTGTTAGTGTCAGTAGGATCGTAGCGCTAGCCCCGCAATTTTCCTGTACACTTAACAGTTGGCTGCGAATTCTGTGTATAATAAACAGAAGGTCGAGTTCCGATACGGAATGTAGCACCAAGGCTTTGCTTAATAGGTTATTGTGCGCTTATGGGTATTTACGCTGTTATAAAGTGACTTTATTAAAATTGGGTAATCTCAGTTTAACTGCTTTAATTAAAAATAATGGTCGCTCTTAAAAGGACGATAGGTTTTAGTTTTTACAAAGCTGCAAGGTAATGGAATTGTGCCTTTTGTCCTGTTTTCTTCCGGAGTGAAACAGTTTGGATGTTCGGCAAAACTCCTCCGTGGGTAATAATGATACTCCGGTAGGGCTTGTTTAAATCTTCGTCATCGTGGAATACCAACTGCAGATGACGCTGGAAGAATCTTGTTTTAATATTATCTCTTGCAGCGTTCGTTGCCAATTCCAACACATCTACAGCAAGAAACTCCATAACAGCCGCCAGATCGACTGGTACTCCAGCACCAACGTGCATAATTTCCACTACACTGCAGACGATGAATTCAACCTATCGTGAATTGAAGCGCAGCACGAGATGAACGGAACTTTGTCTGTCTCTTGACTTTGCCGACCATGTAATGTAACTTGATTGAGTTGATAGTTCTTCGGTAACTGTATGCCGTCAACAAGCATAACGTCGAAGGCACAGAAAAACATTTCTAAAGGTGACCAGATGGAGAAGAAGTATCATTGTAAGAAGAGCTATGCCAGTGAAGTTTCGACTTTCGTATGTTTACTGTTGCCAGCAAAACTAACCAAGCATGATAGGTCCAAAGCTAAAGCTAAACACTAGGTAGCTCCAAGTAAATTGTTTTATTCCCCTTACCAAGCTCAAATTACAATCGGCCTTTCTCACAAATACATTTATGACGCGATACTGAATTTTCTTAATAATAAATATTATTTATTTATTTGGTATATTCACCAACAGGCAGGCAGGTGCCCAAATGGTGTAACTTAAAGCTAACAATGAAAATATCTTCAGAGAGTCAATACAATATTACATGTTACAAACAATATAACATTTGAACTAGTCAGATCTTGAAAAAAATAAACGATGTCGCCGACGAAGAAGCGTTGGAGGTAAATTAAAGTCAAATAGAGCAGATACTCTGTTGAACAACCTTTGGAGACCAACCATTGCGCCAAAAATGCTGTAGTTAGTTCGTTGAGCAGGCAGTCGTAGCATCGAATTGTTTCGCAGAGCACGAGGCCGCACGTTTATATTTACTTGTTCCAAAAGAGCGGGACAGTCTATGCGGCCTTGTAAAAGGTCAGTGGTGAACAATGCCCTGGCTGTGTCTCTACGGACAGACAGAAGTTCCAAACGAATTAATAAGCAGCGACTTTCATAGCTCGGTAGACGGAAGCGATCCGTCCATGGCAGTTCACGAAGAGCGTATCTCAAAAAGCGCCGTTGAACTGATTCTATTCTTTCCACGCCATTGTTGTAATGAGGAGTCCAGAAAACCGAGCAGTACTCCAGTATAGAGCGAGATAATGCGCAATGCAATGATTTAAGACAGTAGATATTCGTGAAGTCTTTAGCGATCCTGAGGATGAATCCCAGAACTTTAGAGGCTTTGTCGACAGTGAACGAAATGTGAGGTTTGAAAGTGAGCTGGGAATCCAAAATTACCCCCAAGTCTTTAACTTGGTTTATGCGCTCGATCTCAGTTCCTAGCAAAGCGTATTTGTAATGTATAGTCTGTTTTTTTTTCGCGAAAATGATATAATCGAGCACTTGGATGGATTAACGTCCATACGGTTCAGATGGCACCAATCGGCAAAAACATCTAGCTGACGTTGAAGAAAGTGACAGTCTTCAATTGTGTGAACTTGAAGATAGAGTTTGAGGTCATCCGCGTAAGACAACCGTGGTCCTTCAATAACTAGGTTCACGTCATTAAAATAGAGCAGGAAGATTAGCGGTCCTAAGTGACTTTTCTGCGGTATTCCAGAGGTAGCGTCAAAATAAGAGGATTGGCAATCCTTAATAGCAACGGTTAGACGGCGACCGGTAAGGTACGATTGAAACCATAGTAAAATATTCCCGTTGATTCCAAGATTGTCAAGTTTTGCAACGGCTATGCGATGATTCAATTTATCGAAGGCAGCTGTCAAGTCAGTGTAAATGACATCCGTTTGAGCACGTTCCACCATACTGTCACTGATGTACGAAGTGAGGCAAAGTAAATTAGTGGCGGTGGAGCGACCGGCTGTGAATCCATGTTGGTCAGTGTTGGACAGATAGCTGGAAAACATGCAGAAGCGGAGATATTAGGTTATTAATCTGCGTTTTAAGAAACGTCGACGGAATCCCGTCTGGACCTGGGTTTAACGGTGTTTTGAGTTTGCAGCAGGCTCTAGAAATCATCGTCGCGTCTAAATGAAAAGTGTTCAAAGTTTGGCCGGACCGTGGGGTATTACTGGCGGCACGTTCTACGTGATGATCGCTCAGTGTCTCGTCAGTGAACGCGCTGGCAAATTTCTCGGAGAAAAGCTGACAGATGTCCTGCGGGGTGGTTGCCTCCTTACCGTTGAATGTCATAGAAGAGTGTATACCACCTTCATGTCGTTGTTTATTGACGAACCGCCAAAACTGCTTGGGACGAGACTTGAGCTTTCTCTGTAAATCTTGATGATATCGGAGAAAGCATCGTATCGCAACACTTTTGTAGATGTGGTTGATTCTCACGTAATGACGTTTTAGGGACAGTGTACGATGCTTAGTAATTTTTTTCAAGGCCGCTCTCTTCTGGGATTTCAACTGCCGATGTTCTCTCGTTTGCCACGGCTGTCGGGGAACAGGATGCTGGCACTTCTTTGGGACGTATCGATCGATGGCGTGGGCCAATACGTTGGAGAAAGTTTGCAGCTCTCTTCAAATCTGGCGCCTACGAGGCTCCTCTCCCAATGAAAGTTAGCTTATATAACATTTTATCGTCATTTGTCGTCTATGCTCGGATTGTATTATACGGGCACGCGATTGGTTGGATTATAATCAAATTGGCTATGAATTTCAACCACTTTACAATGAAAAAATGATTCCATGAAGTAGTGTAATTTTTTCTCTATCTAACGAGTCATTAATAATCAAAACTCGTTCAGTGGTAACAAATTCATAAACATTTGAAATCTTTTATTCTTCCAACCGGCATGCTTGTCTTTTCTCCTCAGAAAACCTCTAGAGTGCAGGAGAACATCTTGCACTGCGAATACAACTGCTCTCACACTAAAGAGCAAATCAACGCACATGCTAGAAGAGAGCGACAAACCATTTTTATCTGCTGAGCTTCCTGAAAGCACTGCGGTGAAACACTGCAGAGCTATCTGCGGTGCGTTTCACAGTTGGTTTCTTGAGCATGGCAGAAGAGGAAAAAAGATTGGGAGAAAAAAAATAGACTGCGTTGCTCGTGCCGGTCGAATTTACTCTGGTGGAATTCGAGGACTACACTTTTGCTCGGTAGGTTTTTTTTCACCTTCCAGACTACTCGCCAGTGGACACAGTTGTGTACCTCTGCGTTTTCTCTGTAGAGTGATTCACCCCTCTGTGTGTTTGTTTCTCTGTAAGCTGGTTAAGACACTTTGGAGTTGAGAAAGAAGCAGTGTGGTGAAAGCTTTTGCTACACGCAGGCACATACTGGAAGGAAAGTTCGTGGTGATTTTTTTCTCCTCTCCTTTCACATACTGAGGAGAATGACAAGCATGCCAACCGGTTCACTCCATTCATAATACTACGTCAAAATTACTAATAGTACAAAATGACATTTTTAGTAAATTTTAAGCCAAGTGGCGAATGATCTTAAGGATTAAAACCACTATAAAAAATCAGCCCGATCAAAAATGGCCGAGTAGAATGGCTGCTCCATTTTGCGTGGAATTGCACCTTAATGCTGCAAACCTATCGATAGTCTTGGGAGCCGTCCCCATTCCACGCGGGCAACTTAGGGGGGAGGGTGGTTGGGGTAACGCAAATGTCCACGCCTGTCCCAGAGAGGGGGAGGAAATAATGGTAATCGCACGACGTTTCGCAACCATTTTGAGGCGAGTTCTACAAGAGTTTTTATCCATTTTTAATTAATTTAATTTTCTTTTTAGAGTAGTTTTTAGATACTAATTTGAGATCAATGTTGTTTATTTTTGGTTAAAGAGTTTCTCTGCTGCTTCGAGTGTTTTTTTCCAATTTGAAACTTTTTTCTGTTGTAACCGTTTCGCTATTTTTTTTTTTGCTTTCGTAAGCTTTTTAGGTATTTTAACTTAACTTAATTTCAAGGTGCATTTTTGATTATTTTACTGCTGGGTTTTGAAGCTTTTAGGAGTATATACTTCAGCTAAATTAAAATTGTTCTGTTCTTTTGAACGCTTGTGGTGATTTTCAGCAAAACTTGAAATCATGCACTTACCTTTTTCAGAAATGCTTCAGCTTGGTTCCAGCTGAATTCGGAGTTGAAGTTTGAAATGAAGTTTGAAGTCTGATAATATGTATGATAATTTAGGAAATGACAATCGTGTTTCCTAGCCCTTTCAGGTTGAATTTTGATGAGATTCTTTTCTGATCTAGTTGGTATGGACTGAGTCTAATTTTTTCATTGCTATTCTTTGCCGACATTTTTTATGACATTTTTGGTGACCTAATCACTAAATAAACCACAGAACCTAACTTTTTAAATATTTTTTTTGTAAGAAAATGTCCACGTGGGCAAATAAGAGGGAGGGGGTTTTGTCAATGTTCACGGTTTTTCACGGAGTGGGTTTTTTTTATTGTTTTATAACAATATTTCTGTCCACGTGGAATGTGGACGGCCCCTTATCTCACCGTTCGTTTTAATAACAGTAAATAGGTTTATTTAATTTTTAATGCAGCTTATGTAGTGAACGAACATAACAAGAAAGACCAGACATGCATGATGATCGTACCAATAGGATAGACAAGAGAAACATAATAGACAGAAATTCAAATAGGACAGATGGGCCCAAAATTTAAGATTTTTTTCTAGAATAGGGAAATTGCTCCTGTATACATCTTTTGGTATGCCTCTTAACTGAATCACTTACATGCATGTAAGACACTATGGTTCTGTTCCAATAATTTTTGATTTCATGCAGCAAACCATTCAGATAACGCTAGCTTAAGGTTGAGATTTGAGCAATGATCACTTTCGCCACGTGGGTAATCGAGTATAATACATGTAACGCGATAGGTCACCATTGTGTGCTCATCATTATCACAATCACAGTCATCCTCACCATCGGTCACAATCATCGATCAGCAGGATCTTGCCCGAAAAATTTCCTAACTCTCTACCTCCAACACTGATAGCCAGAAGGATAATGAACGGATAGAAACACATCGACAGCTATCAGTTTCATCCTCATCGTTAGACCGGTTATTCGGTCTATTTTTCGACCATTAGTCCAAACGATAGCCAACCGGAGTGAAGGTAGAAGGGGATGAAGAACATCATAGCCATTAGACTGATGCACTGTCATTGGTTGGTAATTACGTAATTCTAACACAGCGAAAATATCAAAGGTGAATTTGTAGAAGTTCTTTTAAATCTAGATCGAAACTAATTTTTAAGAAAGCGCAGAAAATTCTAATCGGGTTTGTCGCTGAAGAAAGTCTCCCGAAGCAAATCCCTACCAACATTATACCACCAAACGACTACTCTACTGGGAGAAATAATGGATTCCATTGCAAGCACAAAAAAAAAAAAAACAGAATAAAACCGCGGCATCATGTCTGGTTATCCTTCCATCTGATTGCGATAACCGAAATGTACACCCCGCCGAACAGAGAGCGAGCGCCAAACAGAGCGAGGCCACGTCGTCGTTATTCAAATTCTGCATCACGACGACGACGACGACGAAACTCTGATTGTTATTTAGTAGCTCTTTTTATTTGCTTTCTCCCGACAATGACGAAACGGCGACGCAACTAACGTGTTCACGGTAAGGAACTCCAATTCGGGTATAGCGTGAGTTCAATCTTTCCTGAGCCGCTCCCGGCTTGGCTCTCAGCACTGAGTGTGGTCATTCGCGAAAATCTTCCATATAAATACCCCACGGACCGACACCGAGATCGAGGCGGCTCGGACTTGGTGTAATATTGGGCCGGGAAGGTGTGGAATGGAATGGCGCGCGACGTCCAAATAGATTGAGAAACGATACGCGACCCCAAAGTTGGGATCTGGAGGAAAGGGAGGCGGCAACGAAGAGCGCACTATTGTGTGAAAGTGTACACAATACAGAAATTATTGATTGCTTTCTTTTGAAATATCGCTTTTTTCGGATGAATTATTTTTTCGCTGTTCTATCATCCTCCAGCGGGAGTTTGGCGATGGCTTTGGTCAACCTCAGTTCGTGGATGGGCAGAGGGAACCGGGGGTACGAGTGACCGTTTCGATCAGATATTTATTATACATGCATTTAGGAAGTGATACCTTCTCGTTTGTTGATGGTACTAAGCGGCGGAGAGATTACAGCAGGCGGCGGGTTCGGCCTGGATTGGGATGGAGCACATAGATGGAAGCGTGGGAGGAGGAAACGAGGCCTCGGTTCTGTGTTGTTGATGGTGATTCACAGCATTCTTTTGTGATGAAGGTCCCATCACGTTTCAATAGTTCAAAGTGTAACATCACGATACGTTTGTACTTCGTTAATGATTTGGGGCTTTTTATTTTTTCATTCTACATATTTTTCATGTGATCATTCGCTGACCGGCGCGAATCGTAGTTATTCCAATCTTCCAGCGTTGGTGCGGGCATGATGATGCGGCTGAATTTGGCCAGCAGATATCGAATGCGTTTGGGAGATTTGGGATAATCTGCTAGGATAGGATAGTAGATACGTAACTAAAACATTAAACTTCGTACAATTTGATAATCATTTGTGTTGATCACATGACGTTACTAAACGAGTAAAGGAAGTCATCTTTGCATCCAATCATTATTCCTAAAACTGGTGAAAATCTGATGAACATTGCAGTAGGGTTTGATATTGTCTCTGCTTGGCGCATTGCATTTGTATAGGAAAACCTACTTTTTCGGTTAATTCTAGTTAAATAAAAAACAGAGCGATTGAAGCCCTTGGTTGCCAAATAGTGAAACACTTTGTAGAAAAGTGATTTTTTGGCAATTCTCGGTAATTGTGTCAAGCTATATTTGACGCTGAAATTTGTCATGACAACCACAACCAAACAGTAGATCATTACAAACAAGAATGGTAAATCATTAATTTGAGATTTACCACTATTCAAGGCATAAAGATTTCAGAAAAATAAATTGAGTAAAAAGTTCTGTTTTTTTGTGATGTCTAATATGGATTCAGGAATTCATAAAACATACAAATTTGTTACGGTAATTCAAACAGTTTTACCGATATTTTAATTTTAAAGAAATTATATAACAATTAAAATTTCATAAATTTATTAGATCCATGAACATATTATATAAACTGGTTAATTTTGTGAATATAAACTCGGTTTGGTTCCGCCTTCTTTTGAATAAAAGATTTCGAAGGCGCTGATTTGGGGTAATCGATGGAGGATCCATGCCAAACGCAAGAACAGCTTGCTTCGGTATGAAAAGTTATCCTCGAAGCTATTTCCTAGCGATTGCATGATTTTTCAAAATAACGTTACATTTTCATTAAAAACAAAATTAAACAGTTGCGCGCCTTATATAATTTATATTATAAATCATTTGAAATTTAAGAATTTAAATAAATTTCATGATTTTTTTTTCAAATTTATTAGATAAATAAAAATCGTGAATTTGATAACTAAGTAAATTTGAAACGATGTTGCATTATTTAAAAAGCAATATTTTTCTGAAACTAAACAATTAAACAAATTTTAGTGATTCATAAAAATTTTATGAATGTTTTAAATTTTATGAACCTCATAAATCCTTTTTTTAAAGATCTGTATTTAAATAATTTTTTAATTGAATGAGGTCCACGGTTTTTTACACGATTTTTTTACGACGTTTTTTCAAATAACACGTTTTTTACGTCGTTTTTTACGCGGTTTTTTGACACGTTTTTTTGCACGGTACGTAGAATCGCGTAAAAAAATACTTTTCTGCATACAATTATTACAAGGATTCTGCATGTTTTTGGTTGAGTATAATTTTCATAAAATGTATAGGCAAAATTGTTTTTATTTAACGAGTTTTAAGAATATGTTATTTTTTATAAATTTTATTATATCAATGAATTTATTCAAGTTTGAGAATAAGTTTTGATTCAGTTTGATCTCATCCATAGTTTCCATTCAGTTTAGTTCAAGTGAATTACATGAACGTAGCAAATTATAGAAATCTTTTGTAAATTATCTTTTCTGAAATGTTTTATTATAATTTATGATGAATTATGAATTTTTCTTACAATCTTACAATTTCAAAAAACTAACTTTTTTCATCAAATACAAATCATGAAGATTTACGGCTTCTACAAATTTTAAATTTTTACATATTTTTCAATATTACTTCTTATTCATTTTTTTTCAAGACCATTTCTATTTTATATTTATGAATTTTGTAAGTTTTATAAATTTTAGAGATTTTGGGAAATATAAATTTTAAATTTTATAATTTCAATGAATTTTTTAAGTTTTAGAAATTTAATTAATTTTATTATTATTATGAATTTTAGGTTTTTATGAATTTTCTACATTTATGAATTATGTGAATTTTATAAATTTTATAAATTTTATGAATTTTTTGAATTTAATGAATTTAACGAATTTAATGAATTTTATGAATTTTATGAATTTTATGAATTTTATGAGTTTTATGAATTTTATGAATTTTATGAATTTTATGAATTTGATGAATTTTATGATTTTTATAAATTCTATGAATTTTATGAACTATAAGAATTTTATGAATTTTATGGATTTTATGAATTTTATGAATTTTATGAATTTTATGAATTTTATGAATTTTATGAATTTTATGAATTTTATGAATTTTATGAATTTTATGAATTTTATGAATTTTATGAATTTTATGATTTTATGAATTTTATGAATTTTATGAATTATATGAAT
This sequence comes from Wyeomyia smithii, assembly GCF_029784165.1. Taxonomy (NCBI): domain Eukaryota; kingdom Metazoa; phylum Arthropoda; class Insecta; order Diptera; family Culicidae; genus Wyeomyia; species Wyeomyia smithii. The sequence goes on along the minus strand of NC_073696.1, from coordinate 20,821,550 downwards.
TATATGAATTTTATGAATTTTATGAATTTTATGTATTTTATGAATTTTATGAATTTTATAAATTTTATGAATTTTATGAATTTTATGAATTTTATGAATTTTATGAATTTTATGAATTTTATGAATTTTATGAATTTTATGAATTTTATGAATTTTATGAATTTTATGAATTTTATGAGTTTAATGAATTTTATGGATTTTATGAATTTTATGAATTTTATGAATTTTATGAATTTTATGAATTTTATGAATTTTATGATTTTCTCAGGTATCAGTACAGTCAATTCTAGTTCTGTTTTAGTTAAGTTACAATTTAATTGCAAGTTCAGTTTCAGTTTAAGTTAATTTTCAGTCCTGTTTCAGTGAATTTTTGTACAGTTTCAATTCAGTTTCAGTTCAGGTTTCCTTTAGTTTCAGTTCACCCTTAGCACCGTTTGAGTCAGTTTCAATTCAGTTTTAGTTCATTTTCAGTTTAGTTTCAGTTAAGTTTAAGTTAAGTTCGAGTTTAGTTTCAGTTCAGTTCGAGTTTAGTTTCAGTTTAGTTTCAGTTCAGTTTCAGTTCAGTTTCAGTTCAGTTTCAGTTCAGTTTCAGTTCAGTTTCAGTTCAGTTTCAGTTCAGTTTCAGTTCAGTTTTAGTTCAGTTTCAGTTCAGTTTTAGTTCAGTTTCAGTTCAGTTTCAGTTCAGTTTCATTTCAATCTCTGTTTAGTTTCAGTTCAGTTTTCCTTCAATTTTTGTTCAGTTTACAATTCAGTTGCAGTTCAGTTCCAGTTTAGTTTCAGTTCAGTTGAAGTTCAGTTCGAGTTCAGTTTCAGTTCAGTTTTAGTTCAGTTCAAGTTTAGTTTCAGTTCAGTTTCAATTCAGTTTCAGTTCTCTTGCAATTCAGTTTCAGTGTCAGTTCAGTCTCAGTTCAGTTTCAGTTTAGTTTTAGCTTAGTTTCAGTTCAGTCTCAGTTTTGTTTCAGTTTAGTTTCGGCTCAGTTTCAGTTCAGGTTTAGCTAAGTTTCAGTTAGGTTTCATTTCAGTTATGGTTCAGTTTCAGTTCTGTTCCAGCTTAGTTTCAGTTCGGTTATAGTTCTGTTACAGTTCAGTTTCAGTTCAGCTTCAATTCAAATTCAGTTCAGTTTGATTTCAATCTCAGTTTAGTTTCAGTTTAGTTTTCTTTCAATTTCTGTTCAGTTTACAATTCAGTTGCAGTTCAGTTCCAGTTTAGTTTCCGTTCAGTTTCAGTTCAGTTCGAGTTCAGTTTCAGTTCAGTTTAAGTTCAGTTTCAGTTCAGTTTCAATTCAGTTTCAGTTCTGTTGCAATTCAGTTTCAACAGAAGTTTCAGATCAGTCTCAGTTCAGTTTCAGTTTAGTTAAAGTTCAGTTCCAGCTTAGTTTCAGTTCGGTTTTAGTTCTGTTACAGTACAGTTTCAGTTCAGCTTCAATTCAAATTCAGTTCAGTTTCATTTCAATCTTAGTTTAGTTTCAGTTCAGTTATCCTTCAATTTCTGTTCAGTTTACAATTCAGTTGCAGTTCAGTTCCAGTTTAGTTTCAGAACAGTTTAAGTTCAGTTCGAGTACAGTTTCAGTTCAGTTTTAGAGCAGTTTCAGTTCAGTTTCAGTTTAGTTTCAGTTCAGTTTCAGTTTTGTTTCAATTCAGTTTCAGTTTTAGTTCAGTTTCAGTTTAGTTATAGTTCAGTTCCAGCTTAGTTTCAGTTCAGTGTTAGTTCTGTTACAGTTCAGTTTCAGTTCAGCTTCAATTCAAATTCAGTTCAGTTTCATTTCAATCTCAGTTAAGTTTCAGTTCAGTTTTCTTTCAATTTCTGTTCAGTTTTAGTTCAGATACAATTCAGTTGCAGTTCAGTTCCAGTTTAGTTTCCGTTTAGTTTTAGTTCAGTTTCAGTTTAGTTTCTGTTCTGTTACGGTTCAGTTTTTGAGTTTAATTTCAGTACATTTTGTGTTTAGTTACAGTTCCGTTCCAGTTCAGTTTTAGCTCAATTTCAGTTTAGTTTCAGTTCATTCATAGTTCAGTTTCGGTTCAATTTTAGTTTTGTTTCTGTTTAGTTTCAGTTCAATTTCAGTTTAGTTTTTGTTCCGTCTTAGTTTAGTTTTAGATAAGTTTAAGCACAGCTTTAATTCAGCTACATTGCAAATGCAATTCAGTTATAGTTCAGTTTCATTTCAGTTTCAGTTCAGTTTTAGCTTAGTTTCAGTTCAGTTTTAGTTCAGTTTCAGTTTCAGTTTCATTTCAGTTTTAGTTCAGTTTTAGTTCAGTTTCAGTTCAGTTGCAGTTCAGCTACAGTTCGGTTTCAGTTTTGTTGCAATTCAGTTTCAGTTTAGTCTCAGTTCAGTTTCAGTTTAGTTACAGTTCAGTTCCAGTTTATTTTCAGTTCAGCTTCAATTCAAATTCAGATCAGTTTCATTTCAATCTCAGTTCAGTTTCAGATAAGTTTTAGTTCAGTTTCAGTTCAGTTTCAGTTCAGTTTTAGTTCAGTTTCAGTTCAGTTTCATTTTAATTACAGTTCAGTTCCAGTTCAGTTTCAGTTCAGCTTCAATTCAAATTCAGTTCAGTTTCATTTCAATCTCAGTTTAGTTTCAGTTTAGTTTCAGTTCAGTTTCAGTTCAGTTTCAGTTTAGTTTAGTTCAGTTTCAGTTCAGTTTCAGTTCAGTTTCAGTTCAGTTTCAGTTCAGTTTCAGTACAGTTTCAGCTCGGTTTAAGTTCAGTTCGAGTTCAGTTTCAGTTCAGTTTTAGTTCAGTTTCAGTTCAGTTTCAGTTTCAGTTTCAGTTTTAGTTTAGTTTTAGTTCAGTTTCAGTTCAGCTGCAGTTCAGCTACAGTTCGGTTTCAGTTCTGTTGCAATTCAGTTTCAGTTCAGTCTCAGTTCAGTTTCAGTTTAGTTACAGTTTAGTTCCAGTTTATTTTCAGTTCAGTTTCAGTTCAGCTTCAATTCAAATTCAGTTCAGTTTCATTTCAATCTCAGTTCAGTTTCAGTTCAGTTTTCCTTCAATTTCTGCTCAGTTTAAGTTCAGTTCCAGTCTAGTTTCTGTTCAGTTTTAGTCCAGTTTCAGTTCAGTTTCTGTTCTGTTACGGTTCATTTTTTTAGTTTTATTTCAGAACAGTTTCACAGTTTCAGTTTTACAGTTGGTTTTGTTACTGTTTAGTTTCATTTCAATTTCAGTTTAGTTTTTGTTCAGTTTAAGTTTAGTTTTAGTTTTATTTTAGTTTTTTTTTTAGTCCAGTTTTAATTCAGTTACATTTCAAATGCAATTCAGTTACAGTTCAGTTTCATTTCAGTTTCTGTTCAGTTTTAGCCTAGTTTCAGTTTAGTTTCATTTCAGTTTCAGCTCAGTTTCAGTTCAGGTTTAGCTCAGTTTCAGTTCGGTTTCATTTCAGTTATAGTTTAGTTTCAGTTCAAGCTCTGTTTCAAATCAGTTCCAATTCAGTTAGTTCCGCTTTTGCTAAGTTTCATTTTGTTTTAGTTCCGATTTAACTTAGTTTCGGTTAAGTTTCAGGTCAGATATCGTTAAGTTTCCGTGTAGTTTTTTTTTCAGTTTCAATTCAGTTTTAGTTCAATTTCAGTTAAGTTTCAGCACACTAGCAATTCAGTCTCAATTCAGTTTAAGTTCAGTTTCAGTTCCGGTTTCTTGAAGTTTCAGTTCAATTTCAGTTCAGTTTCAACTCAGTTTTTATTAGGTTTAGTTCAGTTTCAGTCAGTTTCAAATCAGTTTCAGTTTAGTTTCAATTCAGTTTCAGTTTAGTTTTAGTTTAGTTTCAGTCCAATCTCTGTTAATTTCCAAATCAGTTCTATTTCAGTTTCGATTTAGTTTCATTTCAGTTTCACTCGTGTTTCCGTTCATATTCAACTGCGTTCTAGTTTAGTTTCAGTTTAGTTTCAGTTCAGCTTCAATTCGGTTTCAGCTCAGTTTTAGTTCAGTTTCATTTCAATCTCAGTATAGTTTCAGTTTGTTCGAGGTTCAGTTTTAGCTTAGTTTCAGTCTAGTTAAAGTTCAGTTTCGATTCTTTTTCGGGTTTGGTTCCGTTCCAGCTGGAATTTCAAGTTAATTTATATATTTTTTATTTTCATATTTAACCATCTAGTCATTTCCAGGGTGAGGAAAAACTCCTTTTATGATAGCCAAGAGCTAGTCTTAAACGGGTGTAAAAACCTCACCAGAAATTGTTCATTTATATTTCTAAATAAATTTATCAATTATCATTTAACATTTAGCATTTAACATTTACCATTCAACATTCATTAATTGCATTATTGTAGCTTATCTTTATAATTAAAATTTGTCAACAAACTTGTCTTAGTTTATTTTTAAAAGTAATGCCAAAAACACAAAAGTTAACATTCACACACTAATTATTAAATAACAGTGGACGTTGTAAAATGCTGCCTTGAACCTCAAAATAGTTGCCTCAGAAAGATTATGGATTTTTAACCTTTCCTGTGAGATTTTGTGTCTCTAGCCAGTGTAGAATTGCATCAACTTACGGCAAAGTGTCGCATAGTAATTGGTGGCTAGGGGCACTTGTTGCCGAAAATTGTTCTTCTTATTGCCAAACATAATTTAAGATCATCGACATAAATCAGCCCGCAACCTAATGCCAGAATAAGACAGACATCGTTGTAAAATAACAATAAAAGCAGTGGACCAAGGTTGCTTCCTTGAGACACACCAGATAAATTTACAAGACTGTAGGAATCGAGGTTTTCCAATTCCACCGATAAAGATCGTTCTGTGAGATAGGAATTTATCTAGTCAACAAGAGGAGATACAACTCCAAGTTTTTCAATTTTAGCTAATAGGATAGCATGATCAACGAGATCAAATGCTGACTTCAAATCTGTGTATATTGTATTACTAAATTTGTCTTCAAATTGCTCGAGTAATATTTGGCGAATCCCTTCGAGTGAGCTGGCAGATTCCTTCTCAAGATGATAGATGAGAGTCCGGTTTCTTTCCGTTTTTCATTTACAAATTTCCAAAACCGTTTTGGATTTTGTTCAAGATCAGACTGTGTTCGCGGATATTTCGATGCGGAAATTCCAATGCAACGGTAGAACTTACTGATTAACTCCCAACGGTTTTCCGTGGCCGAATCGATACCCACTGCCTTAATTTATCAACCAGCATCCCGCTTATCGTTGTCCACATTTGATTTTTAATCCATTTTGCTTTGGTGAACAATTTGCAACCATTATGGACGGAATCGAAAGTACAGGTACTGTTCAAACATTAATTGACTACCTCAGGCGAACCGCTCTCCCAGTACCTGTTGTATACCGTATGATGAAGGCCTTTTTGGCCTGCATTGTCCGCACCGTCCGTATAGAGCGCGCACACAAAGGCGGCATTCTGGCACATATATATTCGGTATGGTCGCACTTCTGGCCCGAAACAATGATCACAGATGGCTCCACATGCACACTTTCTATAGAAATTGTACGCACAATCGCCCCTCGAAACAATAACCGATAATTATGGCTCATTAGAGAAGCGATCTTTTTCGCCCCGCTGGGATCGGAGCCAGCATACGAAACAACATCACTCTTCGCAGAGCAACCCGAAAAACTCTCCCGGCGACGTCCAACCGGAAACTTGACTTTATCATAAACCAATAACTAATTGCATTCTGTATACATATTTTTTTCGCCGGTGCCTACCAAACAGGCGGCGAATGCCGCTTCAAACAACCGGTCCGAAGCTTTGATTATTTTTGCTTCTTTTGCTGCCGCGTTGCACCTTCCTCACCTGCTCTCGGGCTCTCGAGTTTGAAATAAATGTTCTCGTTGCTTTTACCCCTGGATGCCATAGTGTCGTCCGGGTGGTGCCTGCTGCCGGAGGTACATATTGTTTGGCATCATCACCATCTCCATCAGTAATCAGGCCAATAGCTCACCCATACTATACACAATCTGGGCACTCTGGTCATGAGGGAAAGCCAAAACCGAAACTTTCCTTTTGATGTGTCCGGGATTCGGTTCGCTCCTTTCCAGCAAATACATTTTAATGGGAGTTGGTGACCAAGTTTTTCTTTCCGACTACAAACGCAGCCCGCAGAAGGGAAACGGGAAACGGTTCTGGTGCCAAATGTTTCTCCCAGTGCACAGTTCACTCTGGATCCGTTCGGTCGGTGTAACCTAATTTGGTTGACGGAGTAACCCTGCCCCACTGTACTAGGATATTGTTTACAGCGTTTACACCGTGAAAGGACAAATTAATTGCGAATGCAATTCCGACACGGCTGGAAATCCGATATGCTAAAAAATTCTCCCGTTTTTTGTCTCAAAATTATACTTTCTATTGACAGACCGTATTGTCCCCCATTATCACTACCCTGAAAAGTTATCCGATGTTTCCATCAGCTTGAGCATAAAATAATAAATTAAACAAGTGTACTGATAAGTTTCATGACTACGAGAGGAACGAAAAAAAAACTTTGTTTCCTCTCATTTCGGTAAGCAATTTTCAAGCGTAGCTTTATTATCAATCAATTTTCGCTGTCATCGCTTACAGCAATTAAAGCCCAACAATTTATCAAACTGATGCTTCTCATTAGAGCCAGACTTCTTGCGTCGCTTTGTCCTGCTGGCTGAAATTCCGTCAATTTCCCGCCCATTATCGTTCGCTACCGTCACTTCATATCAAAGCATTACGCCACATTTGACATTCATCTCCTGCGCCATTATCGTATCCCGGTTGGCAGCAGCCCGCAGCAGACGGAGAGTGTCCTGCTGCTGCCCCGGCCGCTGCCACTTTCCTGCCATTAACGGTGCCTCGATTCTTCTTTCGACCCACCACCAGAAGAGTGTGCAAACTTCTGCTGTCTGTTTGTTATTATGGATGATTTTTCAACGCCATTAGATTGATGACTTAATCCTGTTTTTGTGTATCTTTGAAAAATCGCTTCTCGCGCCCTCGCCGCACAAAGGGGGGGACAAAAAAAAACGAAGCGTGTTTTCCTGTCATCGCAGAGATGAGATTTTCCTCCACAAGCTGTCAGCTTATTGTCTACTGGCAATACACACATTCTATATATTTTACCAAACCCCGCACGAATTGTGTGCTTTAGCGCAGAGAACCCTTTCACCTATCGCTCGCGTACGGGCACCTAACCTAACTGCGGTAGCGACGAATAAAAAACCAGTAGATGACATTTTCAACAATAAACAACAAAAAAAAAACTTTTCCCGTGATGTCGCGCGATTGCATCAAATAGCGATCAACCACGGAACTACCGCCAATCTGAGGCCGCACCCCGGGAAAGCTTCATTGTATTCAGATTTTCCATCAAATCGAAACCTTCCAAAGCGCGCGGCGCGGTTGGTGTTGAACTGCTGAATATCTGGTTTATTGTTTTTTGTTTTCTTTCTGTTGCGTTTTTTTTATTTGGTCTGCACCAGCACTCATCAATTGATTCCATTCTGGTGGCAAATTTTACCCTAATTCCCACAGCTCAACGGCAGCAGGCGTGCAAAGCGAAGCATCACTACTATAGCACTAGGTTCCCTTTGCCGAAGGTTTGTTTCACCGTACGGTGGTGTGGGATGGGAATGTTTTGGGGCTGGTCAGGGGATACCGATGGGATCGATTCGAATCGTACAATGTTGTAATGTGTGAACTGCAAGCTGGATGTTTTTTTCGGTTGAAAAATGAGAGACTAGAATGATGCAGTAAGGGTTGACGGAATGGAAATTCAATATTTAATATGTCTTTAGATAATTAATAAATGAAAATTTTATAAAATGATAAATTTTCCAACCATTTCCTTAATACATGGTAAAAATTACGAAAAAGTTTCAAGGCGTCATCCATAAATTACGTAACGCAAAAACCCGATTTTTGGACCCCCACTCCCCCATATGTAATGAATCGTAACGCCAACACCTATCTCCCCATAAAAATTACGTAACGCTGCAGAAGGATTTCCTTGATAAAAATGTTCGTTTTTGGAGAATCTCTCCAGAGATTTTTCGTTACGTAACGTTTAACTCACCTCCCCCCCTCCCCTGTGTAACAAATCGTAACGCTCAAGGATACCCCCCCTCCCCACATGAGCGTTACGTAATTTATGGATGCCACCCAAGGTCAAATATCTTCATATCATACGATTGCCATTTATTCCCAAACACAGACATCAAAAAGATAGACGAATTTATTTGATTTGTCCAGTCATTGGCTTGCAATACCAGCCCATTCTTCTACCAATCACCCAGCTGTTACACCCAACATACAGCATGGAAAGAAACTTATCGTAACCCGCTGTAGTCGCCGTCTTCGTCAAAATAATGATAGTACCACCTACCTCGACGTTTCCCTGGGTATCCTCGAATCGATCCCGCACACACCGATCTATATCAACACGGAGCTACCACTGGTAGCGACTATCACTCACGCCCCAACACCGATAACGGTACACGGTGTTCCAAATACCGTTATTATAAAATAAAATACGCCATCAAAACTGTTAATGTCAGTTGGTTTGTAGCACTGCCCTGCACCTCTGAACCAAATTTGAAAATCATCGTTGGACTAATTTTTGAGTTAAGCCTATCTAAAGTTTTAGGGAGGATTTCACATACAAATACACTTAAACAACCCTTCCAAAACGAACATTAATCATAGTAGGAATGGTTTTACAGGTAACATATGCCCTCGTCGGCCTTTCTGAAACATTTGAGCTGTATCAAGACTATCGGACAATTGTTTGGATTAATGAGCCCCGGGTAAAATGCAAAAATTGCCATTTTACCCGGGGCCTGAACCAAAAACATTTTTCGACACCTCAGTTTACTGGAATTTCAAAGCTACGTACCGCACCTAAAAGCAACATCAACATCAGCAGGTTCGGTGACACCTGTCAGTTCTTGAAAAGGTCTATAGTGAATCCACAGATAAACATACGTGTCACTCAATAATGATTTCTTTGTCCAATCCGTTTTAACGAAGTATAAAGTGTAACGTTGCGAATGAGGACGAGGATTCTCAAGGTTTTTTTTTTCGAAGAGGTATATCTGTTCGTCTGTGGTAAATCTATCAATATTATTTGTTATGTATGTTCGTGGATATATTTGGGAAATAGCAATGTTTTTTCGAACAATGCACGAAATTCGTTTTAGAAACAGGAGCAGAATCGAATGAAAAACATGTTGTGTAAACCCTTTTTTGTTTCATTAATGTTTAGTTATTAGACATAATGAATGGAGCATATACGTACTTTAAAGTAGCACACAAATCCTTTCAACATTGAAATGTATATGTAGTAACTAGACAAAGAGGTAAAACTCACGTTTTATGAGATCAATGTCGAAAAATTTCTTTATTCATTGCCACGAATACTTCATATTTCATGACCTTTTATTTTAATTGAACCTTTTTGGTCTATTATGTACATATTATGAGCAATTTGTATCAGTTGAAACCTCATTTTTTAATCTTTTCTATGATATTCGAGGTTTGAGGCAACCAACTGATTTTTTTTCCACTGGCATTTTCACGTAGATTTTACGTGATTGTCATTTGGGTTCATCATGATCTGGTGAGATGATTCATCCTGTGAATATTATTCAGTAGACATATGCGTTTCATGTGATTTTCACGTAGAATTCAACTACCGGTAAAGTGAAAAGCATTTGATTAACTGATAGCTACTACGTTTTATGAAACGTATAAATTTCAATTGTGGTTTCCCAAATTCTTAAGAGAGAAATTAGATTTCAGAATTTTTCGAAATATGTTGCTAGATAAATCGCGCGGGCATGCAAAATTTCCAATTCGAAAATGGATTGAACGATATGAAAACTGACAAATATTAAGACATTCACCGTCAATAATTACTGTTAGTTGCTACTGTTTATGTTCAGGTAACTCCTGGATCTTTGAACTGAATCTGTGCAAAATCTGTAAGCTAAAGATTCCATGTCTAATTCTTATGGTTTTTCTAAATCTCACTCATTGGCAAGCCATCGAGAAAATCAATTTTATGTTCAGAGACCGAATCACACAACCGCCTCGCCATTTTGATTCTTATATACTTCCGCACGGAGAGTTCATTCTGTTTGACGTTGCCAAGTTCACGTAGATACATAGTATGCATGTGATTTTCACGTAGATGTTATGTTTGTCACATAAATCATGCAAAATGACAGAAAATGAATTAGTATAGGAAATTTCACGTAACAATAATGTGAAAAATATTTTGAGTGTTAGTTTGACAGTGAGCGCCGAACGAGAATTTGACAATTGTCACCGCACATATGAACCGTAAGTTAGAAGAAAAACATTCTCGAAAACAAATTGAAAGGTGTAAGTGTGAGATAAAACTAAGATGTTAAAAACAATTGAAATTTATTCAAAACTCTAGTACGGATCAAATTTACTTAAAATACTTAAATTAGAGGTAAAATTAAATAATAGCTAAGTGAAAGTTGTGGCTGAAATAACTAAACTACTTTTATACTTAGAAATGACGAGAGAGAAACTGGCAACAAGGCCAATTGTTCGTGGGCGCTTTTATCTCCACGTAATTCCTTCATTTAAAGTGTGTTTTGCGAGACAAGAAATAGTGAAATCTACTAAAATTACTATTTTTGGTGTTCCAAACAACAGAACTATCGGAATATGCAGTTTTTGGAGGATTTTGTGCAAGATAAGTGATATTATTTTTTTAGATTTTTTTTCTGTTTGAGTTGTATGTGTTGATATACTATATACTCAGGTAATTGTTTTTTTGTTTGACATGTAGGCGGCGCTGCATTTTTTTGCTTTGATCATCGACGTGTGAAAATAGATTCCTACAGCTCTGTTTTGTATGTATTTTTGGTTGAGAGTAGAGGGAAAATAAACTAATTTTATACTAGAATGTTTGTAAATATACAGAGGATTTCTTGTTCATACGAATGCGTCACTTAACAAACATTTTTAGAGGTTCGGGTTTATGTTTCGGTGAACATTGGACTTTGTTCGCGTGAGTCTTATTTGACAATATTCGGCTATCAGTTTAGATGTAATGGAAAAATATGATGTGGTAAAACCCCTTTGGATTGTCTGTCTGACGATTAATTAGCTACTAATGACAATTATATCAAATCGGTGACTAATAATAAGCGTATAACTAAACTGTCTATGTAGACAATCACCCATAACCACAAAACATAAAATAGTGAAATTGCTTTATAAATAATCTAAAAATTCAACTGATAAAATACAATTTAAACAACAATTCGGTTAATCACAACAGCCTCAGCTATTATTAGCTTTAAAAATTTATGCTTATAATATAATCAATTATCGATCCGCAACATCTAACAGATGTATCCCAGGGTCTTCCTTTCCTACTAAAATTTTCCATCTCATGTAACATTTATGAGAGCACGTAGAGTTCTCTGCGGTTCTCTTAAGTAAATGTTGAACTAATATTCCTTTTCCGTTCAACAGTTGCAAGGACGTGGCCAGGGCGGTAACAGTTCCCTGGAGACATCTGACCTTTGTTTAGTAACATTTAATTAGATCCCAAATTTCATGTTGCTGCTCAGGAACGAAGGTGATTTGTTCTCGTAAACAGAGTATTGTTGCTATCACCAACTACGAAGTTGTGCAGCTGTTTATGCTTTGCTATGCTATGCTACTTTTATAGTTAGAAATAACGGTGTGCTTAATCCATACTAGGAACAAGAGTGTGCCTAACCAAACTTATTCTTAAAACGGGTAAAGTTGAGTATACAGGTCTAAAATTAACAACCTAAATCTAATTTAAAAATTGTAAATGCAATCTGCATTGATACGCTGCAGGATGGGCACACGAACCATCAAACAATAATACATACAAGCGATAGTTAAATATGAAAAACCGAAACAAAATGACCTTCATGTGGATTCCGGCTTACTACGGCAGTAAACCGTAGATACCGGCTTACTAGAATGAAACGGGGGAGTCGACCAACTTCTTGCCCTTTGGAAGTCGAGTTAATTTGTTTATGAGAAAAATCTAGAGCATGGTTGCAAATGGATTTACAAGACCATCTGAACTGTGAGGCCCCAACACCGGTGGAAGAACGGCACTAGACTGGTGGCACCAGTACACAAACGAATGCTACTAGCAGGAATCCATTGGTCTCTGTCTTTCTGATGTCCGTGTTAGGAAAATGATTCTGCAGCACAAGGAGAAAATTGCTGTTAGGCTTGTACAAACATTTCTATACGTGTTTTCGGGTCAGCAAGAAGACACAAGCTAACAAAATTGCAAGGCTTAGTTTATTCTCTTTGATTAATGTTAAGTTTACTTTCTGCCGTGAGAGCATTCTCAATTAACTTTTCATAACGAAGGACAGCAAACACAACGCATCAGCAGGTATACGGCAGCTGAAACTGCAAAGCGTTTGCATACTGGAGTCTTTATTAAGGGGATTATTTTTATGCGTTTTTAAGCGATTTTTAGCTGAACAGTTTCGGTATCGTTGATTGAACTATTGTTTCTTTGACTGTTGCGATAACGGAAAGATGATCAGTGCAAAATTCTATACTCTGTGTGCCTCGTGATATAATGCAACGGAACATTTCAAAGCATTTGTATATGAAATAGCGCCAACCTTATGAGGATCGTTTACTTTGAAATATTCAGCCAGCTATTCAGCGAGTGCTAAGCCATTCTTTAACTTTTTAACGTCAATGTCATTGTCTTCTTCTTTGTTATTATCCGCTACCATTAACTAAACTTGGTGACTTGCTTCCGACAATGGTACCGGGGCATTGCAATGATATCATGTATCCCCAAGCTTCTTGAAGCTAACGTTTGCGGTAAAAAATGGACCAAAATTACCGATGTTGCATGGTTTTACCTTTAATCGCACTGACGAAACTACTCATGCATCATCAAACATAGTAACCCATGAGTTAGCAAAAAAATTGGCAGCTCTATCAGTCAAACTCTAACTGTGGTGGCGAAAAAAGTGAAGCTACTGCGTTCAGAAGTGTGCGCATTCAAAGAACGGTACCCCGCCGCGTCAAAAACGGACATCGTGCGGCACTTTGTGGAAGCCGGGTATGCCCGTTTCGGCATCTACAACATCTTGACACTATTGGACAACGATCAGAGCATCGAAAGAAAGCCCGTTTCCGGACGGCCAACGACCCTGAGCGACAAAAAGCTTCTCAAAGGATGCTGAAGAGGAAGACCGAGGGAATATTTACTAAATCGCTGCCTGCACTTGGCCGGGAGCTTGGTGCATGCGGTAAAACAGTGAAAAAGTATCTGGAGAACATAGACATACATGTCAGGAAGCGGCAGTCCCGTCACTGGTCTCGGAGCCGCAGGCAATGACGCAGCGACAGCGGTTGAATAAGATGGTCAAGTCGATTTTCCCGGCGAATCGCGACGTGGCAGTGGCGATGGACGACGAGACTTATCTCACCCTGGGCAACGACTGGCAGGGAACTTTGTATTTCACTTCCCCCACGAAGGAAGTGAGCTCCGAGGTGAAATTTATTTCACACACCAAGTTCCCCAAGAAGGTGCTGCTGTGGCTGACAATCAGCGAGAAGGAGATGTCAAAGCCGCTCTTTTTTCGCTCCGGGCTGGCCGAGAACGGGAAAATTTATAGAACGAAGTGCCTGCCAGAAGTTGCGTCGTTCATCAAAAAATACCATAAGGGCGAAAACACGGTGTTCTGGCCAGATTTGGCGTCGGCCCACACTCGAAACGATCGTTGAAGGAGATGGAGCGGCTTAATATCGATGTGGTACCGAAGTCGGCGAATCCACCCAACGTCCGTTAGCTGCGTCCCAACGAGTATTTCTGGGCAAACTTGAAGCGCAAGATCTATTCCAACAATTTTGTCGCGAAAACGAGGGAAGAATTTGTATTTAGAAAAAGAAAGAAGAAAGAGCTTAAAAAAAACATGCCTACACGCATGTTTTCGTCCGCCATGGCGAATGTTCCGGTTAACTGCCGGAAGGCCGCTCGCAAGGGCGTAGATTTTTTTTGCAAATAAAATAATATAATTACCATTAATGGAAAATTAATCCAACTCAATTATCTGTCTTAGTTTTTTTTTTCATCACCATCTGAAAAAAGTCCATTTTTTACCGTAAACCAAAAAATATTTAATCAGGTCAAGAATCGCATAACGTGCAACCAACATGGTTTTTACAAAAGTCTACAGCTACCAATTTACTTGAGTTTGTTGATTTCTCTATGGACAGAGGCAACTTCGTAGAAACTCTATACATGGATTTCAGTAAAGCTTTTGACAGAGTAGATATTCACATGCTTGTGTTCAAATTAAAAAAACTGGGATTTGAGCCAGGCCTACTTAGATGGATTGAACCTTATTTGACGAATAGGACACAAACGGTTAGGTTTAAGGGACACCTCTCTGTACCAATTAAAGTGAAATCTGGAGTTGCACAAGGCTCCCATTTAGGTCCTTTACTCTTCATTTTATTTGTTAGTTACGTTACCCTTGTGTTGAATCATCTCAAAGTATTGATATATGCCGATGACATGAAATTGTACATGGAAATAAGAAACAAATCAGACATCCAACAATTCCAAAAAGAGGTTGACATTTTCTACATTTGGTGTAAAAAAGTCTTCTTGATCTCAACGTAAAAAATACAATATGATATCCTAACGAGAAAAATAAATCCTGAACATTTCAGTTGCACTTTTGGACAGCAAACTGTAGAAAGGCGTTATCAAATTAGAGATGTAGGAGTGATTGTGGATTCTAAGTTAACATTCATTGTTCATTACAATACGATCATCAATAAAGCCAACAGTATGCTAAGTTTTATAAAAAGGTTCTGCTATCATTTCGTAGACCCGTAAACTATAAAAGCTCTCTTTGCTACATATGTTAAATCTATTTTAGAATACTGTAGTGTTGTTTGGTCCCCTTATCAAGACGTCCATTCCAATAGAATCGAATCCGTACAAAAACATTTTTTGTTATATGCACTAAGAAAACTAGGTTGGAATTCATTTCCTCTCCCTTGTTATGAATCGTGTTGCATGCTTATTAATATAGAAACGCTGGGAGAAAGAAGAGAAATTGCTTCGCTAACTCTTGTTAACGATTTAGTTTCACAACTTATATGTTCAGAAAATTTACTAGAAAAACTCAACTTCTATGCTCCTACACGCTTAATAAGAACGCGAAAAGTTTTTGCATTCAGTTCATATAGAACAGAATATGCCATGGCCGGGCCAGTTGATAGCATGATGAGTCTTTTTAATAAATATTGTAAAGTTATTGATTTAACGATGTCACGAAATGCTCTTAGAAAAATATTGAACACTTGAATTTCATAACGATATTCATGATGTTAGCAATAGTTCTTAAGATGTAGTCTAAACAAACTCAAAACAAAACTCTTGGAACAAAACATTCATGTTTGGTTTATGCGTGTTTTTTTTTTGTTACTTAACTAAACTCGCACTTTAATATTTTTGGATTTTTTTTAGCATTGATTGTTTGCTGTTCCCAGCTTAATCTAGGGTAAGGGACGGTATTTAACTGTGATTAAAATTAAATCTCAGGCATTAGGAACAACCTACGAAGTTGTTGTTTGAAATGACGCTTGTTCTCATTTCAATGTACCAAACTGCTTAAACTTAGATTTGTAGGTTGTTCCTAACCCCATGAGATTCTATTTAAATCACTACCGAAAATACTCTCCCCTACCTTAGCTCTCTTTTTTTCACTGACGTAATATTAATTAGACCCAGTGAATTTTAACGAATTTTTAGGCCCGTCCAGTAGCAATTTTCGACTACGGAGTTTTACCAATTTTTAAAAATTGAAAAATAAAACTTTTTCATTGTTTAAAACATATAAGAGATGTAAGTTAAACGGAATTCGGAAATTTCTATTGTCGTATGCGACTTAAAACAACAGAGTTTTTTCACTCGCAGTAAGGATAACGTAACACTGTTGAAGCAGGTCGTCATAATATGGCCAATAGCATTAGTCCAGTCAGGTATTACACTTCGCATGAAGCGTAAATATCAAATATTCACATACAATTAAACCTGTTTTTACTCGTCTTTTTTTACGTGATTTTATTTTACACGATTTTTTACGCGTTTTTCTCGAAATAACGCGATTTGTGACTTGGCAAACATTTGTATATGAACCAAGATATATTTTCCGAGGAACACGCACATCAAAATCATCTATCAATTTTTTTTTTCGGACATCTTACGTCTCTGAATTGCAAGAAAAAGGAAAAGGAGACTTTGAACACAAAATGTCCAGTCCTCAGAGTTTTCAGCTAGGTTTTATCGTGAGCAAACGAAGAAACTTTGAGGCCCTTCTTTCTTTGCTTCACAGGATCTGTTGAAAAATTATACAAAGCAAAGCCTTGGCGCTACATTCCGATTTGAAACTTGACCTTTTGTTTATTTATACACAGACTTCGCAGCCGATTTAGTGTATTGCGTGGCTAGCGCTACGATCCTACTGACACCAACAGTCTCTTCCGAGCCGAGAATCGAATCTACCACGACTGGCTTTTTAGGTCAGCATCGTATCTCCAAACCATCTAAGAGATTGATTTGATGTTATAATTATATAAAATTCTACTATTAATATCAACTATTACGGGCGTCCGGTAAGTTTAGTAAGCAATGATTTTTTTTCTGATTATTCAACATAGTAAATTTACAGTCGAATTTTTGACAACATTTGGAAAAAGTACTCAAAACAAATTAATAATAATATTCTCGTATACTTTTCTACTCTATTTATTTGTTGTGAATGTACTTTTTAAATACTAATCACATGCTTACTTGTGAATTCCACTTCCTAGCAGTATATTTTCTGATGGACTTTGTCTAAGATGTCATCCTCTTGCATCACCAGCGTTGCATGGAAAAGATCCAATGGATCCAAACTTAAACAATTAATTTCCCTCAAGGAGTAATATTCTCTCGCTAAACTCATTTCATTGACGAGTCTGACATAAAATATATGTTTCATGTAGAAACTTTCTCCACTAACTATCCGAAGCCAGAGCTAACAATCATCTATTTCCCCGAAATTGCCAAATAATCGCATAATCCGCCGTTAATTTTGGCACTGCTCTCAAAGTCACCCCGCCCTAATTGTGACCGGTCGGTACGGTCGCGTCGCATCGTGTCGCAGGCACGAGTTGATATAGCCACGAAAAACGAGATGGTATCCAGCGGTGCTTGCTCTAAATGTAATAAATTTAAATTTTTCATTCCACCCTACCGCCACCGCCACCACCGTCCGGCCCGTTTTTCAGTGGGGGACCAGTGGAGTGGCGCTGCGGTGACGCGACGCGACGGAATCGCGTCGCAATCGAACGTCTACTTCTTTCGATACACGGGAGCTGCACATCTCGCACGAACAGGCGCTGAAAACCAGAAGGCAACCTAACCCGGGGTCCCTGTGTTCAGCCTAAGGAACGGTACGAAATGTCATCTTTTATCTCCTGCGAGCGTGATTTGATACCGAGGGGAAGAAACAGCAACTACATGTTTTTTACACGTGGCTAACGCGGCATAAAATCCATAACGATATGCAACGCGACAGGATTGGCTCGGGTGGAGGGGGTGTGGAGAGAGGGATGCTGTCGGATTTAAACTGCGTGCGTGATAGGCAGGCATGCAGGTAGGCCGGTTCTCTCTTGGTCAGTCGACTGTGTGTTATCACTGGACTGCTGCTGCACATTTATAGCGTCCGAACGAGTGAGTGGAAGAAGAACGTGTTTTAATTTATTAATCTCACCGAAAGTGAAGTTTCGTGTAGTTCAACGCGTCGTAGTGCGAAGTTGTTACGGGCAGCGTAATAAATTAATTGAAATGGATATGATCGAATGCTGAACGGGTTGTGAACCGAGATTGCGCTGAAAACTTGTAAGTTTTATCGCGAGGTTCCGGAAGCTATCAAGTTTAGCATAAATAATACCTGCCAGTTTTTATTTCTCTTCTTCGACCACCTTCGTGGGTGTGAGAAATGGTTTTTTTAGTAATTATTGTCTTATATTTTTACTCTATGGGTTTTTACAAGGACAACAAAAAACACGGTTTCGTATGAAAATTTAAAGCCAACAGAACAAAGTTTATCAACCCGGCGGACGCCAAACATCAGTGGAGGATTTCCTCAAGATTTATCGTAGGCTTTGCACCATAATACACGACGTCTAACAATTATGTACTATCCTACGGTGGCATTGGCCATGGCACGAACTCCTGTAGTGTAGCAGATCGCCGCACTGCCAGTTGACATTCGTAGCCTGAGGCTACGAAATCCACCGGCCGTGTAAAAATCCGCCCTGGGGTGGACGAGTTCCGCCTTCACGCTCCTTAATTTGATTGTGTCCCTAAATCTCCTTTAAGCACTTTTCATTAACAGCCCCGGTCGAAGAGCGAAAAATCCAGACTGGGTTTCGGTTTGGTTTGCTGGTGGTGGCAGGTTCGGGTAAGTCCTACGCGCCCCAGCAGATTGCCGTGTAACGTAAAGTGGGTTAACTTTGGTTGAGGAGACTCACTCGCACCCCGCCGTCGCTGCCGTTGGCTGGATGCCGGCTAGAACGGGCCTGGTGGTACTAAGCCTCGATTGCGGTGACTGGCGGAATAAATTAAAAACCAGCAGCACTCTGCGTCCTCCACGGAGTAGAGTGAATAAATTTGCGTTTGTCGAAATATTAAATTTTCGGTAGGATTTTTTTAAATAACTTGGTTGACGCTGCCGGTTGGAAGCTATCGTGCGAAAAACCAATGGAACCGAAAGAAATGTCTCCTGTTTTGGCAGCAAATTAAAATGCTAAAGGTGGGGGAATTTCTAATTCTAGCTGATAAAAATGGAACAAGTTTTCGACTTTTTGATAAGCAAAACAATTAATGGAACGAAATTTATTTGACAGTATTCGGATAATTTAATCCGACATAAACAGTCCTATATCAGAACTCAAAAGTAATAGTAGCTGAGGGGCGAATCAGTAGCTTAACCGGTAAATTGTTTGATAATATTGTTATTGCTGTATCACAATTATCACTATTAGCACAGGCGATCGAACTCCAATCCGCTCTCTATTACAGAGTTGAGGACTTTCTGGTTCTGTCTTCTTGGCGAAATTCTCTGGCAAATAGTGCTATTATTGGTGCGGTGCGCCCGTTCGGTTCAAAGTCCGACTATGACTATGCTCCTTACCGGTTTCGCAATTAACTTAATTGATCGGTATGAGCATTGCTTCATTGCTGTTTAATTGACTTTTGCACTGAATGCCTTCGTTCGAGTGCCGAAGCGAGGAGAGAGAATCCATTTGTCTGCTCGTGGCACCGATTAACCAAACGTTGTACAGCAGGACGCTCGTTTTGCGTCAGGTTTTGTGGAGATAAAAGTTTTGAACAGTAATTAATCGATTTATTAATGTATTCATATTGTTTTGGCAACATTTGAATGTCAAATTACTTATTTTGTTCAGGGTACAGAATTGTTTTCAACAACCTATCCATTTTTAGCTTTGTATCCATAGCTTACGATAAAAAGCAAGGTTGTATACTCATCATTTCGTATTTATACATTTTTCGGAGGTTATTTCTAAAGTATATGATCAAAGAAATAGGAACATGAGAGTCTTTTTTTTTATAGATTGAAAATTATGATTTTTCATCTCAAACCAACACCGTTTATATTTTTGTGTGAGAAAGAACTAAACAACTGTCAATTTTTTATACTTTACTATATTTTTTTCTTTCAACGTCATCAAATTTTACAAATCTTCGAAAAATATACAAGAAAATAGCTTGAAATGTCATCACTATCCGTGCAGTTTTCACCAATATAATTTATAAAATGGTGGTAAAATGGAAGAAGTAATAAATAATCATATTCACTTACAGAAATTTAACCCTCTAGTGCCCAAGTTAATTTCTGGACGGGCTTCGGTAAAATCACTATGAATCATTATAAACACTTTTTAAGTATTTATTGAAGCTTTTTAGAGGTTCGACTGAAGCCCGCCAAATGGCGGCATTGGGCACTAGAGGGTTAATTGAGTTTATAGTTTTCAAGCTGTAGTCGAGATCGAGAATCGAAGCCAGAAGCTATGGCGAAATCCGAAATGGTAACCTCCGGCTTCTGGGAAACAGCCAAAAACGGGTCAAATCTCAACCATTATGAGTATTTCCTGATCCAGAACGTTCCTCAGAAGCCGAAAATCTACATCAGATGCCCTTTTGGAATTCCAGCTGGTGACTTCTGGTTTATGGAAATGACCAAATATCACCTAATATATGTATTTCCATACTCGGGATAGTGCATAGAGGCCTAAAATTGATTCTAGATGACAAAGTGTGTTTTGCCTAGTTTAGTAAGGCCTGCACGAGTTGGCATGTAATCTGTCAATTGTCAATCCGTTGAAAACTTATTCATAAAATCAAATTGAAATATAGTTTGTGAATTAATGTATTGAAAAACGATAATTTTATTGGAACTATTTTTTTTAATTTAGCATGCTTGAACTTTTTCCAATGTGTCTTTGCAACGGACATTTGGACGCTTAACTTTTAGATGTATCTCGAGATGAGTTGAGCCCAGATTGCGTTCATTTTGCGCGTAATATTGCTCGATTCGGTCATATCACGGTGACATCATAACAACAACCCTTCCTTTCCGTCATAGTCATGGAGATGCAGAGGTATACTCGGTCTCCGACAATAACGACTATGACACTTTCTACTTTACAACCTCTCTTCTCACCCTAACGATCGTAAGGATGTAGCCGGCAGTTATCGCTCTGGACAAAGCGGAAGCTACTGAATTATTGTACATCGAAGACGGTGAACTAATCTCAGATAGTCATCTACATAGTTCTTTGTGAAACTTCATTACCTCATATTCATCACGGATGAGCAACTACGAAATGTGCGGTCGTCAAGCTTAAGCTCTTTTTGCGTTATAAAATATATTTGTTTTCCTTTTAGTTTTTAGGATACTTTAGAAAGTAAGTTTCCAGATATAATTGGTACCTTTAAACATTAAATTGTATTTGTAAACAATATCGCACGCTTAGCCTTGGGGCAGCAATTGTTTTTCTTTTAAAGTTTTCCACAACTTTGCTGAAAGAAGCAATCTGGTATAAAAAAAATTGGAAAAAATATTTTGTTTATCTAACTGTTAGGTGGATTGATCGAAAAACTAAAAACGCCAAAAGTATGGCCTTGTTCTATGGAACAATTTTGCTGAAGACATCGAGTACATAAAATCACTTTTTCACAGTCAAATCTAGGACGATCACGATTTTTCGAGTTAAGACCACTGTGCACTGTGGGATTTTCAAATAAATCTTTCCACCAATTGGTAATGTCTTGAAATATAACCCTTGGAATGTGTAGAAACTATTTTAGAAGTTCTTTCATAAAATGGTGATTGAAAAATGTGCTGTACAATAAGTATTTCGTCGTTTTAATATCACTTTTTTGTACTTTACAACCTTCAAAAGGGCATCACTCAAAAATGTACCGTACGATGATTTTTAAATTTTGACCAGACGTTTTGGACGTCATAACGAATCGAATGGTGTACTCAGATTCTTTGGTGCATTTTTTTTTATAATAACTGTCTGTGGGAGCACCGTGGTAGGATAAGTACAACGACACACCGTGCCCCAGTGCTGAGTCGAGAAAATTTCCAGCTCGAAAAGATTCTCGACTCGATCGGGAATCGAACCCGATATCACAACCGTGTGGGAGAGCTAGCCGACCGGCATCGCTAACCACAGAGCCACGGGGACCATCGGGGTATTTGTGCCGTGTCAAGTAAATGATAGGTGAAAAAAAAATTTTTTTGTTAAATAAAATACGGTGCATATTTTTTTTAGGGACAAAATTATCATTATTTATATAACCAAAAACACTAACTTACTTTAATTTATTTTGCGGCGATAGACTGAATATGGATTTAGTGCTAAATCCACCAGAATACCCCGTCATGTATAGGCAAAAATTTGATCAAACCTCCAAGTTACAGTGACAAATATTGTTCGCTTTTATAAAACTCAAACACCATTTAACTGGAAAACTTTTAAAGTTTCATTTTCTGACTACAAATGTGGCCTAGTTCACTCGATGCATGAAATATTCCTGAATTCCGGTAGGCTCGACAAACCTGCTAATTTTCGGATGGTGATGGAAATGACCTGATAAAAATGCTTATCTGCTTCATGGGCACAGATGGGAGAACCATTCCTGAAGCGAATGGCTCATAAAGACCAGGAATCGGCCAAGAACTCTTCGAGAAGTGGCTATCTTCTGTCCGGAAGTCCCCAGAGTAACCTGTAGTTAGTAGGAAACGTTTTCATTTTTTGAAACCTCTATCTTCAGGATTTTTCATCAGAAATCTTCCAAAATTCCTGGATGCCTTGAAGGACAGGTTCTTTCGGGACATCAGGGTCGTTTCAAGACTGACTGATGCAGCCTATGCTCAGAAATATGTCTTTTGGAAGATTCCTAACAAAAAAATCTTTGAAATAGAGGTGAAGTGTAAATGTTCCGACTACGGGTTCCTACATCCGGTAATCTAGCCCTGACTATAGCCGTTGCTTGTCGTTACTCCGGCATTCTTGCTGCATGTCCAGCCCACATCCACCAATTGGTAGCTAGCATGTACTTCGTTCTGGCAGGGTTTTTGACAAGCCTCATTCACGCAGCTTCCATCTTGAGAGCTTCAAAGACCTGTTTCTCTACTCCATGGTTAATACCAATGTTAAATGACACTTTCCGCAAAACCTAGGAGCATGTCAGACTTCGTAATGATGCACGCCAGCACCTTCAAATGCTATGCTGAACAATATACTTGAGCACCCGTCAGCCTGCTACAAACCATCTAGCGACACGAAAGCGTTCGATATCTCACCGGCTACCCTAATGCTTGATGTGGAATCGTCAAATGTACATAAAGGGTGTCCCATATCAAATTGCATCACGAGAGAAACGCTGCAGAAAATTTCCCCTTTTGGGTAATTTGTCTTGAAAATTTAGGTAGAAGTAGTTTGGAGTGTATTATTTACAAAGCAAAGTAAAAAAGCAAAGCCTTGGTGCTACATTCCGATTCGGAAGTTGACCTTCTCTTTATATATACACAGACTGAAGGAGAAATCCGGTTAGAATGGCTGTTCTATCAGTGATCAGAATCACTAGCGTGTTGTGAAAGCGTTGATGCGGGATCCCATTGCTTCGGTCTGGGATGTGGTCAAAAAGTTGAATCTGTCCAAGTCTTTCGTTCAGAGAGGCAAGGATCGCGAGGGACTGCATTCGTACAAAGTGCAGAAGGCTCCAAATTGTGACAAAGAGCAAAATACGGTGGGAAAGTCACGAGCTTCAATGACTCATCATGGATGATGAGACTTACGTCAAGGCGGACTTCCGGTAGGTTCCGGAGCTACTCTTCTTTGTTGCTCAGCACAAGTTTGATTAGCGGTGAAGATTTGATGCCCGGAGGAATAAGGCAGCATAAACTTTCCAGTTTGTCAAGAAATAACTAATTTGGCAAGAGATCTGCTCAAGTGGCAAAAGGAGTGCGCCGTTCGTGACTACCCGGACTGTCTGCTTCCTCTGTTTAACCATCACGGGGGCTCTACGACTTTCTGGCATGACCTAGTTTCGTGCCACTATTGAAATGATGACCTGGAGTAGCAAGAAGTCAACGGGATCACTTTCTTACCGTCCCTCAACGCACTGGAACTAAGGCCTATTGAAAAATACAGAATCACCGCAAGCCATCCGTTTCCATACATATCCAAACAATAACAAATTAAATTGACAATAACAGATGAAAGTGCAATAGCACTGTCGCTATCGTTAAATTATTTCACTCCATTCAAATCACAATTATTGAGGTGGGGCCAGCGCCATCCAAATTCTTTACCAGGAATTTATCGAACACGGCTCTCCAGTAGGGTGTCCCAAAAAATCGATGTTGAAAAATTCAAGGTGCTCAGCCCTAAATTGAAAAATATTGTTATTAATTGCATTTTTGTAGAACATTTCGACTTTCTAAAAAACTGTTTTCAGGTTGCCCAAACTAGGTTCATGAAAAAATGACTTTTTTAAGCTACAAACCTACACTTTTTTCAATTCTGTCCGATTCCTAATTTTTTCCATATCTATACATAAAAAAATGCAGCTCTGTCTGTCTGTCTGTTCCATATAGGCTTGGAAACTACTGAACCGATCGGTGTGAAATTTTGTATATAGGAGTTTTAGGAGCCGAGAAAGGTGACTAAGATAGTTCGAGACCCCTCCCTCTTTGGAAGTAAGGGGTCCCATACAAATGAAATACAAATTCATGTACATCTCACAAACTAACCAAGCAAATGGAACCTAATTTGGCAGGTGGATGTTTTTAGGGGTAACAAATATAACTATTATGGTTTGACACCCCTCTCTCTACGGAAAGGGAGGGGTTCCATACAAATGAAACACTAATTTCTGCACATCTCAAACTAACCAAGTAAATGAAACCAAATTTGGCAGGTGGATGGTTTTAGGGGTATCAAATATATCCATAACAGTTTCACACCCCTCCCTCTTTTAAAAGAGAGGGGTCCCATACAGGGCCGGATTTAGACGGTGGGGGGCCCGGGGCAAATTTGTTTGTGAGGCCCTCTTTTCTTGAAACATTTAGAGGTAACGTTTTGGAAGGTGACGAGCAAAAAAAAAGGTAGCCCCAGGACTAGGGGGGGCCCCTTGAATCGGGAGGCCCGGGTCATTTGCCCCCTTTGCCCCCCCCTCAAATCCGGGCCTGGTCCCATACAAAAGAAACACAAATTTCGCACAGCTCGAGAGCCAATCCACCAAATAGAACCAAATTTGGCATGTAAATGTTTTTAGAGGTAATAAGTATGTCTATAATGGTTCGTCACCCCTCCCTCTTATGTGAGGGAGGGGTTCCAAACAAATGAAACACAAATTTCTGCACATCTCGAGAACTAACCAAATAAATGGAACCAAATTCGGCAGGTGAATATATTTAGGGGTAACAAAGATGTCTATAATGTTTCGACACCCCTCCCTCTTCTGAAAGAAGGAGTTCCACACAAAATTCTGCACATCTCGAGGAATAATAAAGCAAATGTTGAGGTTTTTGAGAGCAAGAACAATTTTCGACTCCAGATTCCATTGTTAAATTTAAGATGAAAACAATATCAAATATCATTTTAAAATCCAAGATGGCGACTTCCGGTTTCTGAAAAACAGCGGCAAATGACCAAATATGGGTGTTTCAGAGATTGTTATGATGCATTGAAGCCACAAACCGACCTCAGACAACATTTTGAATTGTAAGATGGCGACTTCCGGTGACTGAAAAAAAGACGAAAATGACCAAATACCACCCAATATGGGTGTTTCTTTAACCAGAGTGACGCACAGAGGCCAGAAATTGTCTCTGAATACCATTTTTAAATCCAAGATGGCGACTTCCGGTTTCTGAAAAACAGCGAGATATGACCAAATACCACCTAATATGGGTATTTCCGAAATCAAGATGATGCACTGAAACCACAAATCGACCTCCGACAATATTTTGAGTTCTAAAATGGCGACTTCCGGTGGTTGGAAAACTGCCGAAAATGACCAAATACCACCTAATATGGGTGTTTTTTTTTTTTAACCAGAATGACGTTCAAAGGCCAGAAATTGTCTCCAAATACCATTTTCTCCGGTTTGTGAAGAACAGCCAAAAATGGCCGATTTTCATCCACTAGGATATGCTTCGATACCAGAATGATACACAGGAGTTAGAATCGACCACAGACACCATTTTGAATTCTAAGATGGTGACATCCGGTTTCTGGAAAGCAGCCGAAAATGACTAAATAACACCTATTATGGATGTTTCTTGAACCAGAAATGCGCTCAGGGGCCAGAAATTGTCTCCAAATGCCATTTTAAAATCCAGGATGGTGACTTCCGGTTTCTGGAAAATAACCTGAAGTGACCAAATACCACCCAATATGAGTGTTTCTTCAACCAGAATGATGCATGGAGCTAAAAATTGACCTCAGACACCATTTTGAATTGTAAGATGGCAACTTTTTGAAAATAGCTGAATACTACTACATATGAATATTTCCGTAATCGAAATAATGTATAGAAGCCAAGCATTGACCCTGGACACCATCTTGAATTCGAAGATGACCACTTTCAGTTTCTGGAAAACAACGACAATAACTGAATACCACCCAATATAAGTATTTTCGGAATAGAGCTGATGTACTGAAGGCAAGGCTCCAAATAGAATGAAAAAAAAAACTTGGTTCTGGCTTTCTGCTATCAAGTTTCTTTTTTTTTGCATATGACGATTCCCCACCCTAATAAACACATCGCAAGAAGAGAAAGCAATGAATTTGGAATATTCGAAATTATTCAACTAAACACAAGAATGGGCGGGACGAAGTTTGCCGGGTCAGCTAGTACTTTTTATTTTTGTGGAGTTTTTGAATATTTTGCATTGTTCAGTTCAGCATTGAATCTAGTTATTTGACTCCCAGAGCCCAATTCAACATCACAGAAAAATAATTTTTCTAATAATTTTTAGATAAAACCCTTCAAAACACAAATAAAAAAAAATTTGATCAAGAACTGAAATTTTCATTGTAAAGCGGGATTCATGACGGAATTTTACTAAAAAGATACTTGATATCTTGTCGAGGAGCTGAGATATTGGCATTTATATATGTGATTTAACATATTTGTCAAAATGCATAGTTTTCCATGCATTTTGACAAATATGTTAAATCTAGAGAAACATTTCAAATGGTCCTATCTGCTTTGACCGATTTTTTGATCGATAACTTTCATTCAATCACCACAACTTAATAAACACCTTTTATGACATGTTATTTGCACAAGTTGATAGCGGAGAAATAACTCTGGCCTTCTGAATGAAAACCACGCTTTGGAGAGTTACTGAAGCTGAACCATTACCAAAATGAAATGACGCTCCGGAAAAACGATGAAAGCAGATAGTACCTTTTGAAATGTTTATCTATAAATAACTGACAAATGCATTTTTGGATGGCTGATAACTTAGTAGAAGGTTTGAAAATTCGGAAAAATCTGCGAAATAAGTTAGAACGAAAATTGTGATTTTTAGTGCTCTCTAATAGAAAACTCAATGTTGCTCGTAATACGTAAAAGGTAGAAATATGATGTCTTCGGTAAAGTTTCTCGCTTTAAGAAAACCTAAAACTTTGTCGAAGACACTTTGCATTTTATTCTGATTGAAAAGTAAATTTCTTGTCTCACTCATTGGTGGATTGATCACCCATCTTTCTTCATTAAAAGATGCATTTTTGAATATACTGAAACTTCTCCGAACATATCTTATGGCTATAATCAACATTTGGAACACTATTTAGGAAATTATTGTGCAATGGAGTTACTGAGCTTTAGTGGCATTTTTGAGAAATTTTATAGTTTTCCATCACATGTAAAAACGCCAATATCTCAAATCAAATAATTGAATGCGATGGTGAACAAAACCATGCAAAATATTCAAAAACAACCTTACAAAAATAAAAAAATATGGAAAAATGTAGGAATCGAACAGATTTGAAAAAAAAATGCTAAAGAGTGGTTTCGTAGCTTGATAAAGTCATTTTTTCATGAATCACGTTTGGGCAACCTGAAAAAATTTTTTAGAAAGTCAAAATGCTCTGCAAAAATGCTATAAATAACATTATCTTTCAATTTAGGGCTGAGCTCCCTGACTTTTTCAACGTCGATTTTTTTTTGGGACAGCCCACTCTCCAGTCTTCTTTTTGGTTCTACCAGTAAGATAGGTTGGGCTAAAATTGTACAAATAACTTACTTCCCTGGTCCATCATAGCTCGGAAACCGGAAAGGTCCTTCTCTAAAAGAATATGCCCTAAAGTTTCCTCACAGAGTTGTTATGAAGCAGGCACTACGAAAGCATATCAAGGAGGTCAAATCTGAGGAGGACATGAAGTAAAAGTGGGTTTCCGTACAAAAAAAGCTACAGCTAGATGTTGTACAAAACCTGATGAGGGGAGTTGAGGTGTGAGAGTGAGGTTATGGCATTAAAGTTGAATGAAATAAATATAAATAAATACGTTATACTGTATTGTCTGAAAGTTTGAAAAGGATAGGTCAACTAGGTAATTTTCTACAGCGTTCTTCCGTGATGCCATTTGATGTGGGATACTTTTTATCGTTGTTCTTTTTCTATCGCTTAGGTCGTTCCGTATTATTTTTGGGATTATTTGGGCTAATGTATATTCTGTGCGACGGGGCAGACGTCTTAAACGTCATGATGCAGCCGTCCGTTCCGGGTCAGACGCTCTTGTATGCCGCCCCTCGTCTCAGCTATCATACGCTAAGGTTACTCGTAACCCGATCAGCACCCCGTGGAGGTTAGGCTTGATGAAAATTTGTATAATATGGAAGACCTTGTGAGTTATAAGTATAATCGCGAAGTGAAGTGAAGTGTTTTGTGCTAATTGTTTATTAAAGAAGTAACTGACAGAAGAAAAAGCAACGGCATTGGACTCGCGGCTTCGAATTTTCATGACGAAGCAGCATCACTGAGAAATTCCAGCCTTTAGTGACTACCCGAAAAAATTCAGAGTTGAAGTTTTGAAAAGGAGAATTGTTGAATAGAATTGTTGAATTGTGAAGGCGGCTCGATCGAAAGAATCTCGTTATTTGTCCACCAGCATACGATGTCGAGCGATATCGAAGCTTGAAGGAACTAAACTGGTGCTTTTAGTGACCAGCGTTTCTCTACTTTAAGTTTATATTATTTTGGTTTGATTGCTGAAGATTTACAAAAGATTAGTGCTTTTTTGGCCAAGTAGATTTTGTATAGTGTTGTGCATTTCAGAGCAAGCGCGTGTTCACTAGCCATTTTGATGTACTTGAAGCAATACTCGCTGATATTCTCTGGATTAGAAGATAGGAAGCTAAGATTGGTAAGATCTTTCCAAAACTTGACTAGATTCTGCTCATATTCATGAATTTAACAATACTAAATATGCGTCAGACTAATCAAAATTAGTCTGAATGGGTAAATGTTAAGGGTACTGGAGGCAAGTCCGACCCCCAAAGGAAAATTATTCTTTAGTAGGACTTGCATTGTTATATTTCTCTTACAGAATCATTATCCAGATTCTTTTCAACAAGATATGAAGACTTTTAGTACTTCAAACTATTATTTTACAAGAATTAGTAAAGTTTTGAAACTAAGATAAAAACGACGTTTGGCATTACCTTAATTATTATTTTCTAATCCATTATCCTTTCAGAGAGCAAGTAATGGCGCTATAACCGTAGGCATAAATTAAAATAATCTAGACTAGAGTTAGTACTCAAGTTCCAACCGTGACAGTTAAAGCGAGTAAAGGCGCAATATCCTTGGTTTCGAAACCCAAACATGAGGAGGAAATACATATGTTCCATCCCAGGAGATTGGTCAACAAAGGAGTGTACTTTCTTAGCCTTGTCACTCCCAACGAATTATATTACATCTTACATACGGTTCGGTTGGTACGGATTGTCCCCGATCTTAGATTATATTGTATTATATTGCGCTACGCCTGGCCTGGCCGTTGACAAGAAAAATGTATGGAAACCATTTTTAAAATGGTGGATATCATTTTCCAGGATCCTTTCAAGTACTGGCTGTGTTATAGCGAATTTCTTTATTCCACCAGCTCACCTCGTTTTGACCTGAAAGCGCACTAACTGCTGTCAAAAACCTTCTTTATTCGCTCTATTTTGACCCAGTTTTGACCTGCCATGCTGTCCGAAGCGCACTGTAAAATTTGTCTGCTTCAACCCACTACTGCACGTGCTAAGTTCGTAAACAATTATCTGGCATCTCTTTCTTACTTGCGTTTTAAATGGCGATGACGTTTTATTATTCCTCGGCAGCTTTGCCCGCACACAGTGGAATAAAGAAATTCGCATTTAGTGTAGAAGCACGAAAGGCAGAATCATGAATTGCAAAATTCTATGACCGTACACGCAAGGCAGAATATTTCAAAAGGCGGAAATATGAAAGGCAGAATTTCGAAGGGCACGAAAGGCAGTATCACTGGAAGCCAAACCTGACTCACGATAGCCAAGTGCGTGATGACAAATTGGTGCGAATCCTGGTCACGGTACCAAAGCTGCTACTCTCGATTTGGTAACCAGACTTCGCGGTGTAACTACACCGTCCCAGACTACACTTTTTGGCTTAAAAAAAATTTTTCAGTGTAGTTGCATTGGTATGCGTAATAATAGGGATAGCTGTCAATTTGTTTTGTTTTGGTAATTATCGCCATCATCCTTTTGTTTCGTGTCTATTTTATATTCCTTTCTCGCAATTGTGCTGAAAAATGTTTACTTGACACTTTACCACATGGAACGAGAACCAAAACAAACCAGTTTCAACACATACGTGTGAATATGTTGGTAACTCCCAAAAGTACACTCTGCCACTAATTCGGGTGTATTTCGGGATAGAAAAGTGTAGTAAGAGACAGAAAAAGTGTAGCCCGGAAAGTGAAAAGAAACATTTACGAGTTAAAAAGTGTAGTCAGAGTGTAGCTACACCGCGAAAACGAATTCGACATAAATAACTGGTTGCAAGCAATAACCAGTTTTGGTGGGAGGTGCATTGCGGAGAGAATTTTTTTTTCGATGTTAGGTATAACTTATACTAATCTCAACGGCTTGTTAGGTATAATTAGCATAAAAAAAAAATCATCAGCGAAGACACATGATCGTGGGCAAGGAACCGAGGCGGCACAAAGCCGCCGTGTTTTCCACAGTCTGAGCCGGCCGCCGACCCGCCGTCGGAAGCGGCGGCTTCTCGCATACAAACGACAGATCTACTTATTTTCTACGAATCAGAAAAAAGAATTATAAGTTTCCATTGAACTCTACTAGAAATTTGAGAAGTAAATATTAAAAATATAACTAGTCCGTACAAATACGTATTTCGACTGCGACATACAGTCATCATCAGTGCTTATGTGGACTGGTAAAGAGTAAAGCGTAAATTTTGTTTTTCATTTGTAGTAGGTAAAAAATGAAATTTAGTCCTCCTAATTGGAATTAAGTAGTGAATTATGCGGTCGGTTGTTTACAGTACCATGTCGAGGGTTTTTGGAAAGAAGATTGAATAGCCATGAGGGGTGGTTACCTGCGTCTTTGTTGAGAAGCGTGGATGAGTGTTGTTCATAAATTTCTAAACTTTCAGCTACGTCTAATTTCCATAAATTATTACCAGGGCGGAGCAGGAGAATGTTATCCGAAGTTGGTGGATGTTCCTCATTAAAAATATGTTCAGCCACTTTTGATTTGAAGAGATGTGGTGGAGCATTTTTTGAAACTTTACTTGCTTTTGTGACTTCTGCGAAATGTTCTTTGAAACGTTTCTAGATGACGTTTAGTTTGTTCAATGTAAACCATATCACAGTGACTGCATGCAATTTCATAAATTCCAGCTTTTTTCAGGGTATCAATAGGGTCTTTGGTAGACCCCTATTTTGTTTTGTGTTGGGTATTTCTACTAGTGTATACAATATCCATCCCAAATTTTCTACATTTTGAACAAAGTGGGCGTGTCAAGTTAACATCATATTCAACGTCTATTCTTTTCAGATCTTCTGTTATCGGGGTGAGTGTTGTCAAAGATTTCCGAAATTGAACACGCTTCTTTTTATCAAAACTGGCTAAACTTGGATATTTTTTTTACTATAAAAATACGCAAATTATGTTCTTCGTGGTACATTTTCTTAATTACCAGTAGTACAATAATGTTTTATTATAACGTGCTAGAGGTGTTGTCATTAAAGTGTTTCAGGAATAGGAGAAATGCCATCCCAGATCGATCTGACAGAAACAGGCGTTCGTGGTAGCATCAGAGCCCCACGTTTGGTAGTATTTCTAGATCGGAGTCGAGTTGCTTTGGAACAAAAGCCGTCCCAGAAAAAGTTACAGTGACAATAGTGAAAAATCTGGAAATCAAAAAGGTTGACCATCATTTCGTCGCTGTCGCTGCGGGCGTTCAAGGTCAAAGCATTTTTGGTTTTGATTTCAGTGGCAGTTTGGGTCCGTCACAAGATTGGAATATTGGATGGTAAGTCAAGGGAAGCGAAGGGAGCCATAATTTTTTCTCAAGAAACAGGGGATATACACATACTCTTAACATATATTTAACTCGAATATATTTCCTAATTCATGTTCCTTTTAGAGAGCGAGTAATGGCGCTATAACCATAAGCTAAAAATGCTGTGATTCTGCCGTTCCTGCTCTTCGTGATTCTGCCATTCGTGATTCTGCCTTTCGTATTTCAAAATGTTTTCAGCAGAAACCAGTCATAAAAGGAAAAGATTTTTGAAAAAGTGAGCTGTTTAGAATATTTAATATTTTTTTTTTCTTAAATCTCAAAAACTACCATCCACAACTTTGCCGAAGACGTTACACTGATCAAAGAATTATTCTAGCTCTTATAATATTTTGTTATTTTTGTTATTTTTATTGGATTGGAAATCATTTGACACATTGGTGGTCCCAATGATAAAATATCTTAAGGCTAATACAAATATTAACAAACAAAACACTTAGGATTGTCGTCGACGGAGGAGTCGCCTGAACGTTGTTATCGACATGTTGAAGTCAAATAGTGCTGCTACGTCGTTGAAGCTGGCAGACATAGAGCGTATGGGGTCGTGTTGCCCATATAATGCATTGCGATGTGGCAGAGGGAGAAAGTTTCTTTGTCTTAGTGGCCTTTCCGGAGCATACACATTTAGTTGCTGCAAAATTCTCGGGGCATCAATTTCACCAGTTAAGATTTGAAAATAAATACAATCTGTGCTTCGAACCGTCTTTGCTGCAGTGTTTCCATACCTAGAAGTTGGCAGCGATCAGCATACGCCGGTAACTGTTGCGGATCTCGCCATGGGAGGAAACGTAAGGCATAGCGTACAAATTTCCGCTGCACGGATTCTATTCTTGCAATCCAGTTTGCGTTGTAAGGACACCACACAACACAATTAGTTTCCAGAACTGATCGTACCAGAGAGTAAAACTACGAACGAAGACATAGTGGGTCACGAAATTCCGATGCTATCTTGAAGATATACCCAAGTTGCCGATTTGCCTTCAATATAATTTCATTATAGTGCGGTTTAAACGATAGCGCTGCATCCAGTGTAACACCCAAATCTCGAAACTGATTAACTCTAGTCAAAGTTTGACCAGACATGCTATATCTATACAGTATAGGGTCATTTTTTTCTATTGAATGAGATCATTCAACATTTCTGGATACTAACTGTTAGTAAGTTGTTAGAACACCAGTCGTGAAAAATGTCGACTAGCCGCTGGAGCTCTTCACAGTCTGTGATATTCCGTATAATCTTTAACAGTTTAACATAATCCGCGAAAAACATGCGGCAATTTTCTAGTAGTACTAGCGATGCGTCATTTATATATATAACGAAAAAAGCAGTGGTCCCAAATTGCTGCCTTGCGGGACACCCGATAAATTCGAGAAACATGCAGATTGCTGTGATCCAATCCTAACGCATAACGTTCTATCTACTAAATAGGACCTTAACCATTGTACGATAGCTGAAGCTGCTCCTAATTTTCCCATCTTAGCAAGCAAAATTTTGTGGTCAACGCGATCAAATGCTGCTTTCAAGTCCGTATAAACCGCATCGATTTGTGCACCAAATCAATCAATCAATTCAATTATCAATACCATTTTTACACTAGATCTTTCACGGAAATTAGTCTTATAACTCTGATTTTTTTTTGTTAGAGAATTAGAATTACGTTGTCCATTGATGTGAACTTTTGTAATAAATATCCCAGTCAATTGCTATACGTGTCCCCTTGCAAAATACGATGACCACTATTGTTGAGTGATCAGGTACCTGCACCGACACGCTCCCAGTCAGGTGAAATATGGTTTATGAAGCCAATCACCTTCCCAGGATTCAAAGACCAAATCTCTTTGGGCTGTAAACAGCCACTGCCAAGAAACCTTGATCTGCGTTTAAATAATGCACCACAACTGCACAGCAGATGTTCCGATGTCTCGCTTTCCATATTACAAAAGCGACAAATATCATCCTGAACCCGGCCAATGTCCTTTAAATGATATCTACTCGGACAGTGCCCCGTTACTAGGCCGACGTATGTACAAAGAGCTCTTTTGTTGAGCTCTAGGAGCTTTTTCGAATGATTCTCGTTTGGTGTGATAAATCTTTTAGATTGGGAACACTTTTTGACATCAAACCAATTGGTTATCACCTTTTGTTCCTCCCAGCGTTTAAGCTCCATTTTCACTGCACAGTTTGATATACCGCAGAAAGGCTCTGGGCCGATAAACTGTGAGTAAGATCCTTGTTTTGCAAGTTCGTCTGCCTTTTCATTCCCACCAATGCCACAATGTCCTGGAACCCAATACAAATTTACTGAGTTTGTTTGACATAGCTGTCGCAATGTGAGAATACATTCCCAGACAATCTTGGATGCACATTTATGAGCATCAAGTGCTTTCAGTGCTGCTTGACTGTCAGAGAAAATACAAATATTTGCATGTATGTATTTCCTAGTCAGACATACATTCGCACATTCAAGGATTGCAAAAATCTCTGCTTGAAACACTGTTGGCCAGTGTCCCATTGCCACTGAAATATTAACTCCAGGGCCGACGATTCCTGCACCAGTTTTGGTACCTAGTTTTGAGCCATCTGTGAAAAATATCGTTGAACCGGGACGGACATCAGGAACTTCGACTTCCCAGTCTGCACGCGACGTTTCGCATACCTTGTAGGGAATATCATGGTTAACCTGAGGTGCCATCCAGTCTCCATTCATACTCATCACTGGCCCTCTTTTGAAAAAGTCCAGTATTGTCAGGTGACCCACAAGATCACCTGACAAGATAGTTTTTGTTCTTTTTAGCTTCAAGGCACTCTTTTCTGCTTCTAGTTGCACGTATTCGTACAACGGCAGCAGATGAAGAATTGCATCAAGAGCTTTTGACGGGGTGCTTTTCATTGCTCCTGTTATAGCAATGCACGCAAGTCGTTGAACTTTATCTAGCTTTGTTCTAGCGGTGGACTCTTTGGTTTTTGGCCACCACACTAACGCAGCGTAGGTCAGTTTTGGACGTATAATAGATGTGAATATCCACATCACCATTTTCGGTCTCAAGCCCCACTTTCTCCCAACGGTTTTGGAGCACAACCATAATGCACTGACCGCCCTGTTGATTGCATAGTCAAGATGTGCATTCCAGTTTAGCTTGGCATTAAGGATAACTCCTAAGTATTTAACCTGTTCACTGAATGGAATTTCTACTCCTCCAAGCTTGAGAGTTTTTAGATTGAATTTCCTCTTTCTAGTGAAAGGTACGATTACAGCTTTTGTCGGATTAATGCTGAGACCCTCCTTTATACACCAAGATTGGGTATACTCCAGAGCCTCCTGCATTATTTCCGAAACTATGTTGTTGAACTTTCCTCTTACCAAGATGACTATGTCATCTGCAAAGCCCACAACTTCGAAACCTTTTGCTTCTAAGCTTTTGAGAAGATCGTCCTCCACCAAAGACCACATAAGTGGCGAAAGAACACCTCCTTGCGGACATCCTTTCGTTGCCCTTACCGTAATAGACGAACCTCCCAACTCAGAAGTGATTTCTCTTTTCCAAGCATGGTATGAATCCAGTTAACAATGCTCGTGTGAAATCCTTTGTTCTTCATTGCACTAGACATTGAAGAATAGGACGCATTATCAAAAGCACCTTCAATATCCAAGAAAGAGCACAGAGCAATTTCTTTAGCTGAAAGTGACTTTTCAATTTTCATGACCAGCGTATGAAGCGCTGTTATAGTGGATTTTCCAGTTTGATAGGCAAACTGGAACTTTGAAAGCGGTTTTGTTTGCATGCAAGATGTATGAATAAAATCATTCAGCACTTTTTCCATTGTCTTCAACAAAACCGAAGAAAGAATAATGGGTCTGAATGATTTAGGATGCGTCTTATCACGCTTCCCAGTTTTAGGTATAAAGATTACTCTTACTACCCTCCATTTTGATGGAATATGATTCAACCTTAAACTGGCCTTGAAAATCTCAATGAGAGAAGGAATTAGTTATTGCTTCACCTTTTTGAAGCAATGCTGGAAATATTCCATCTACACTTGCAGACTTAAAAGGCTCAAAGGATCTCATAGCACTTTCCACCCTGGTTCTCGTAAAAATTGCATCCGCCACATCTGATACAGTATTTTCCGTTCTAGCAGACCAAGAGCTAGTCTGCGTAGAACAAATTTCAACTAAATCAGAGATGGCTGAAACCGTCTTTTCAATAGAACCGGGAAAATGCGTTTCCATCATTAGATTTAAGGTATCACGAGGACCACTAGTATAGATTCCGTCGTGACGCTTTAGATTGCCAAGCTCAACGGTATGATCTTTGGCAAGAGTCTTTTGTAATCTAGAAACAACTGGAGTTTTTACATAGATTCACACTGCTATATTCAGTTAAGGCTCTTCTATATTGAGCCCAGTCTGAAGTACGTTTTGCTTTATTAAAAAGTTTCCGACTATTTTTTCGAAGACTTTCAAGCTTCTTGTTCCACCATGGCACGTCCCTACTTGAGGACGATTGTTTGTCGGGACAACTTTTATTGTATGCATTTATCACAATTTCATTTAGCTGAATTGTCATAGATTCCAATTCTGAAACCACTCACTCTGATACCCTATCAAATTTTTTAAAATATAAAAATTATGGCCTTTTCGTGCTAAAAGAAATGTTTCAATTCGAAGTCACTTGTATTACAAAAAGACCTATTAGATTAATATGGCGTTATTAACAAAGTTGTGGAAATTCATGACACGTATCTGAAAATAGAACGATGTACACTGAAAACTGCGAATCAATCGCATGCTTCTTCTCGTTTTTTATCAAATAGGAATTTGTTTTATATAAATATTCGAAGAACAAATCAAGTCAAACCGAATCTTCAAATAGAATATAGTCGTGTTGAAACAAATACTGTGAAACAATCGACTTAGCAATAAAAAACATACGCTTACAATAAAATTCATTTCATATTTTCTGTCGCAGCCGCAATTGCACTATCGCATTATTATCTTAGATCTGAGTGAAATTTGAAAAAAAATGGAGTTCAAAAAGTTGAATACATTTGCCTTCAAAAACCCCAAATTTTTCTGAAGACCATTTTCGTGGCTTTTTTTTTCAAAAGTTACATAAACTTCAGAATCTACAAAATGCTGATCTAAGAGTGGAATGTCAAAATTATCCAAACCTGAAAATTCATTTTCTGAATCATCGCTCATTGGATTATTGAACGTCTATTAATAGAGCATCTGGTTTTAACGCCCAACTAACGATGGATAGTTTTCCGATTCTCGTTAAGAACTACCGAGAAAAAACAAATCAAATTTTCCAGACTGATTGGAATTTACCGGTTTCATATATTTTTCCTCTACTGTCGCAACAATCATAAACGGTCAAACGATGCGATTAACGTGCCATTCGATGATATTTATCAAGCATCTCGCTTCGTGGCAACTGATTTGGAAATTCGCGTTCGCTGCGCAGCTAGACCAAACTAAACCTCCAAATAAAATTGAACCAAAAAAAAAAAAAATTAAACCAGCATCAGAATTAGAGAGAGTAGAAAAAATCCGTTTCAGCTTCAGCCACCAGCCAACCTAGAATGCGCGAAACCCAGTGCCGGGATGAGCTGTTTTCTGTGCACTTTATGAATAATTTAAAATGTTTAATGGGAGCTGCTCTCGGGGTTCTTCATATTTCCAATTTCGTTCTTCCCGGCCGGGGGATCCATGAATGGTCGCCGTTGACAGTCTAACAACAGTCTGCGAAGCGAAGGGAGCAGGAGATGAAGCTGAACGGTGAGATTCAGCGTTTTTTGTTGTTGTTGAGAGTTTTGTTACGTAATTTAATTTGAAAGTACTTGGAGGCTGAAGGTTACCGCTTACCATGAAGCGTGTGCCACCGGAATAGAAAAAAATACACAAAATCAGCATTATGTTGAAAACGGGTTGAAATTTAAGCGACATTTTTTTCAACGTTTCTTTTTTTTTTGGTTCTCCTCTGTTTGCAGGACTACACAACACCGCTTATTTTGGCCGCCGCAGGAGGACACACCGCTTGCGTCATAGAGCTGCTGGAACAGGGTGCAGATCCGAATGCGAGACGAGTGGTAAGTGTATTGCTGCAGGTTCTCTGTTGTGAGGAATTGTTTCGTGCCGCTCCAGACTTGACTGACGACAACGACGACGACGACGACGATGGTGCGGAGAGTGCCAAATTTTGAATTGCCGGAAATTAGCTACACTCCTCAAGGGGCGGCCTCTCGACTTTGAATGGTCATGAGTTGAGTGTTTCAGCCAACTCGAGAGTGCTTCAAACGGAGGAATTGCTTGAACCCACTGAGTTATGTTGTTTGGTCAAGCTTAACTTTATTTGCTATTTTTGGACACGCGCGAAGCGAAGAATTCGAAAAATGTGCAATGAAATTTGATCTTCTCGTTCATTAGAGAATTAATTTAGAATCTCGGTTGTTGGTTTTATCCTCCACAGACCGGAACGACGGCGCTATTTTTCGCAGCCCAAGGCGGCTACGTCGATGTCGCAAGGATACTACTGAAGGCTGGTGCACCGGTGGATTGCTCTTCGGTGGTAAGTTGAAACTGAATGTCCTGGTTTTTCCCAGAAAGGACAGCGCGAAAAGTATTCCTCGGAATTCCGGTTTTCCGTTCATGGCTCAACTCTTCCGGCCAATAGCGATATTAATTTCGAAGATTACTTTTCACCGTCCGGCAGTGCTCCGGCCTGTCATATTGTAGTGTATAGAAAAGGGTTTATTTTCCACCACGAGTTTGGCCTGTACAGGTAGAGAAAACCGAATGGCAAGTTTTCAAGTCCCCGTCATTCACAACCTCATCATCGTGGTACATTGTGTAAATGAATATTTTTTAATTAAATCCTTTTACTTTCTTCTTCTGCTTTTTTTGCTTCTTCCCTCGACTTTAACGCTGGAACTTATCCACCATACCGGGGGTGGCCTCTTTGTGTGTTTGTGTGTGTGTGTGTGTGTGCGCGCTTGGATTTCCGGATTCGAAGGATGGTGGTACGCCGCTGTTTGTCGCCTGTCAAGGCGGACACGAGAACATGGTTAGCGAGCTGCTCAGCTACGGAGCCAACGCTCATGCCTGCATGAAGGTGGGTATTTATAATTAGTTTCCATTATTTCACCTTTTATTATTACATTTTTCTAGCATGTTGCACCCCGAGTCATCTCGGGACCGAGCGTTGAGTTTCCTCGGTACAAACCAGCCGAACGAACCATCGGTGCTTTGACAAGGTGTGACAACTCACACAGCGTTGCTCCATCTTGTGATATATACAAACACGCACACATACATTTAACATATTGTCAACGGTCACGTTGCTTGCTGAGTCGATTCCGCTGCTAGTATTTGAAAGAACGGTGTCATTCTAGCATATAAATTAGTAAAAGTGAATGTAGCCATCACGGTCCAAAACTTTGGTTGTGGTAAAAAATTGATCAATAATGTTAATAGGGTCATATGGCATAAGAACTATGTCAGAACAAACCAAGAAATCACGAACATACCTACTTACAAAACTTGAAGATGAGAAATTTAAACCAAAT
Organism: Wyeomyia smithii; assembly: GCF_029784165.1. NCBI lineage: Eukaryota > Metazoa > Arthropoda > Insecta > Diptera > Culicidae > Wyeomyia > Wyeomyia smithii. The sequence continues at coordinate 20,781,824 of NC_073696.1, read as the reverse complement.
TACTATGAACGACCATAACATAAAAATATTCAATTTTTCATTAAATTTTCATTCTAATCAACTTATGGTAATTTTTGTAATCTTTTAAGGTTTTGGATGGGAATGTTTAAAATGTAGGGGTACTAGGGGTAAGCCCGGCCCCCTTAGGAAAATGATTCTTTAGTATGATTTGATGGCAAATATTGTTTATATTTCTTTCACAGAATCATTGCCCAGATTGATTTTAACAAGATGTGAAAACTGTCAGTACTTTCGAACTGTTATTTTACAAGGAATAGTGAAGTTTTGGAACTAAGATAAAAACGACGTTCAGTAACCAGTGCGGGTGAAACCGGCACCCCTTGGGGGTAACACCGGCACCTAAGTTTGTTTATGAATTTACTCGAATTAAATGAACCAATTTGAATTCGGAGACCGTCAAATGAGAGATCTTAGATTTCTGTACATTATTGTTGAATTTCGTTGTTGTTGGTTAGCTGGTTTTGGAAGGATTGCCGGAATAAGTTCCGGTGAACATTATGTATACACAATAAAAAAATGATACTCGGCAAACCAATCATGTGGCGCTTTAAATCATATTTATTACTAGTTTCATCGAACCCGGATCACATTGACTACATCGGAACATATTCCATATACCACCGGGAAAGCGGTCAGTTTTGTGACTTGATTCGGTACATTCGATACCTCTAATAACGCTTGGATTCATTTATAAACTACAGAAGAGCTTGAGTGCATGGTTCCAAGTCAATTTATTAGTTTGTTTAGCAGCGAGGCATCGGTAATACATGAAAAATATGTGTCAGTAACATCCAACTAACCTCAAGGTATGTCGGGCTCAGCACACATTTTTTTAAAAATGAGTATTTCTGCCAATTTATTGCTTCAATTTACCTCAGATCGAATTCTTTTGATTGCTAATAATACAGGCAACAAATTGTAGAGCAACGAAACATTATTTTAGTCTTTTCAAATGAATAAAAGCTTAAGTTCCACTTACAAAAAATTACATCCTTTTACGCATCGGATGATGTAGTGTTTGTTTTGTCTATTATTTTGACGATTGACGTTTCACGGTGGCTTAGATGTATCTTAAAATGTCTAAAATATTAAATACCAACACTTTACATATTCCGAAACACAGTTAATTAGTGTTTTCTAGTAAAACCCTAGGGGTGACGGTCTTATTCTCAGTGCCGGGCTTACCCCCAGTACCCCTAATGGTATAATGTGACATAGACGAAACATGAGATAGAAAAAATACATCGCAGTAGCCTTTTACGCAAGAGATTTTTAAGAAATCGCGCAAATTACGATATCCGCGCGGGAAAGACGGGTAAATAGCCACGAAACTTCGCATACAATAATATATATATCCTCAAACATAAACCACTTATAAATTGGGAAAGGTTTTTTAATTTTTTTCTTCGTAAATTTTTTCATCTGTGCAACTTTTTCCACTTCCTTGATATTTCCGATTTGCTAAGATATTCATTTTTTTTTGTCGCACATAAACATGGGCTTGTATTTAGACTTAAAACCGAACCAAACCAAACCAAATAAGTTCAAAATTATGGTTAAAACATAAATCGCGCTAAGTAAATCCCAGCTGACTGCAAACTACTTTTTAAAACAGTACAAGGGGTAGAAAGCAATTGACGGCGTTTGAATATGATGGTCGTGAGTAATGTAAAATTATTAATAAGCGGTACTAATGCAAACTTCACGAATTCACCACCAATTAGGATTCAGCCTGTTGACAGTTCCATCAAATTCAATAGGTGATTAAGGAATTATTACCTAAGTGGTCTTTGGGTTATTATAATTCACTTTTTAACTTTAATGCTCTTGCAGTACTGACATTATCATGATATCAATATCGTCATTATTGGTCTCACAAATTGTTGCTTTAGCATACTGCAAACTATATCAGTGTGACATAAGTTTGTTAGAGATTATGGCATTATTGGTCAGCTGAAAGTATTCTCCTTTCCCTCATCACTCTGTATAAATTTAAAAATCTAGCTTAAGCGTGTTGCTTTTTTATATAACTTCTTCTCTAGTCGTCAATGATCGGAGAATTGTCACTGATTCTTAGAATTAAATTTTGCTCACGTTTTTGATCTAGGACACTAAGTATTTTCCGCGAGAAGAAATTTTTTTAAGACTGAAGAGTAGTTTGCATTGAAAAATTTTACGGATGGTGATAAAAAAAACTAAGACAGATAATTGAGAGACTAGCAAAAAAATCTACGCCCTTACTAGCGATTTTTCGGTAGTTAATCGGATCATCCGCCATGGTGGACGAAAACATGTGTGTGGGCATGTTTTTTAATTTGTTCTTCGTTTTCTCAATTCACCAATTCTTCCTCCTCTTCAGTTTTCGTGCCAAAATTGTTGTAGTAGATCTTACGCTTCAAGTTTGCCCAGAACCCTCGATGGGAAGCACATGGGGTATGTTGGGCGGGCTCGCCGACATGGGTACACATCGATATTCAGCCGCTCCTTCTCTTTTAACGACCGGCCAGAAAACTGCGTCTACTCCCCTATGGTATTTCTTGATGAACGACGCTACTTCCAGCAGGCACTTTGTACTATAAATTTCTTCGTTCACGGCTAGTTCGAGCGAAAGACATCCTCTTCTCCTTGATTGTCAGCTTGGTGAGTGACATGAATCTTACCTCGTAGCTCACTTCTTTCGCGGGGGAACTAAAATACAAAGTGCCCTGCCAGTCGTTGACATCCAGGGTGAGATAGGTCTCGTCGTCCATCAGCTCTACCACGTCGCGATTCGCCGGAAAAATCGACTTGACTATCTTATTCAGCCGCTGTCGCTGCTTCATTGCCTGCAACTCCGAGGCCAGAGGACGGGACTGTCGCTCCCTGACATGAATGTCCATGTTCGTCAGGTACTGTGCACTATTTGGCCGGCTACACCGACCTCTTGGCCAAGCACACACTCTTCTCTCGGTCCTGCTCTTCAGTATCCTTTGGAGCTTCTTGTCGCTCAGGTTCGTCGGCTGTACGGAACTTTTCTTTGCTGCTTTGATTGTTGTCCAGTAGAGTCAAGATGTTGTAGATGTCGGAACGGGTGTATTAGGCGTACCGCATGATGTCCGTCTTCGACGCGGCGGGGTACCGTTCTTTGAACGCGTACATTTTTGAACAGAGCAGCTTCACTGTTTCCGCCATCATGGTTAGAGTTCGACTGATAGTCAATTTTTTTCTGTTGACTCATGGGTCACTATGAATAATGCTGCATGGGTAGTTTCGTCAGTGTGTGTAAAGTAAACTCTTGACTAATCGGCAGTTTTATTCCTTTTTTAATGCAAATATTAGCTCAGAAACCTTTTGTTGTACAAAAAAATGTCTGAGGATGAGTTGTACAGGGTCCAGCAATTGAACCCGGCCCTTCAAAATCCAGAAGGACTAAGACCTTTCGGTGAGGCAGAAACAAGACCTGGTAAAATGAGTGAAGGCGCTGGTTAAAAAGGGCCGCCGAAAAATGGTTGGAGAGTACCGTGTTTACCGACGAATAAGCAGAATCATAGAGTTGGGTTGTCAGGAAGATCACAAATCTATGCCAGCGTGCTAACGGCCATCAGGTGACAGAAATCAACATTTGTGGTGGTTTCAGCCGCAATGGTCGGTCTCCGCTGGTTTTTATCCCCTAAGGAGTGAAAATTCGAACCAAAATACTTATTAGGAACTAGTTCTACAGAACGTCGTTAAACCGTGGTACGTTGTCATTGGGGTACCACTCATTGGGTTTTCAAACAAGACTCGGTACCAGCTCACAAAGCGAGGAACCCCAACTCTGGACTGAGGAACATATGCCAGGGTTCATTTCGAGCTCGAAATGGCCAGCGAGTTAACCGAACTTGAACGCTATGGACTTCACCGTCTGTGGTATGTTGAGGCCGATACATAATCAGAAAAACCGGTATTTGGCAGCAGCCTAGCAGAGATGTTTTCTGCTCAATTTAAGTGTACAAAGAATGAATTTCGCAACTTTCACTTTGAGAAGAAAGTCTGCAGCCGTTTTTCTCAAAAATGTGTATAAAGAGAAACAAAGGTCAACACAGATGTGGTTTTAAAGCTCAAAGTAAAAAAAAAGAAAAAATATAGGATTTTGGTCTTTTTTTGTGAATTTTGGTGCCCCCAGCCACCAACATTTTTTATAGACTTAAATGAGTTTTCTTGTAAATATAAAACTGATGCGACGAACCCGGCGAGCAATTACTATGCGAACTCTCGCGTAAGTTGACGCGTTTTGGTAATGTCTAGGGGCATCAAAATTCACAGGAATGGTTAGAAGCTATAGTTTTTTTAGGACCGCTATTTCGAGCTTTGGGGTAGCATTTTTTTGCTTTCGTCAACCAGTGTAATGCTTAATTATAGTTTTTGTTACTCTTTGTACAGAGAAATCGTTCACGTCACTTGCCGAAAGCGCAAGAGTACGAGAGAAGAACAAAAGCAATTGGAGAAGGCATATGGCGTAAGCGCGTCGTGGAAGCGAGGAGCAAGCAAAACATGACATTCGTTGGTGTCGGGACTGAATTATTAGAAGTAAAATGAAGTTTTAAAACCACTTGATGTACTTACTTTATTCTCGGGACCCTATGACTAGTGAAACGCACATGCCACACCATTCCCCTATAGGAAAATGATTAAATGTAATTATGGCTCTTAATGTTCCTCACGTCAGTTTTGGGTTTGTTACTGTTAAATGTATGTTTTGATTGAATATTGTTTTAAAAGTTTTTTCTGACAATATTGTCTTATGATATTTTAATATGTTGGTTCTTCTTTGAAAATTGTCACTAAATTTTCTTCCCGTCCTCCTAAATGGAGTTTTTTTTTCTACGATTCATTTAAATTATACTTATGAACTTCGATTTTTTTAAGGTATTGCCATCACTGGTGCGCTTCTCCTACTTGCAATTTTCGTACCTTTGAACACTCATAGGAAAGGAAAGTGGCTCCCCAAGACCCAAATCTGGCCCCCTTGATGCATAGGGTTAGAGTGATTTTGTACGTCGTTATTATTTTTTCGACATTGTAATGAAATAGACCTTATCCATAACTTCTTCATCATAAAATTGCCTTTTTCGTGAAAATTACAATGAAAAATAAAAGAGAGATCGATATGCGCTTATTTAGGCCATCGAGTAGCAAAATAATCGCATACCAATCTCACTTTCAACTGCTCGAGGTAGGAGTAGTCGTATTTTTCTCAAGTATTTTGAATATGGACAGATGTTTATTACCGCAGACAGCTTCTATGCTGCATGGAAAATGGCGGAGACGTCCACCTATCACTTACCCCGACTTTAAGGTCGTCTTAGAAAAAGCAAAATAAAAGGTTGAAGTCTTGGATATGCTACTGAATTTCCTCTCTTACGCCTTCAGTGTTTCGCAAAACGTGCTGAATAAAATTATTCCGCATTAGCCCGTGAATTTAACCTGTTGGAAAAGTGGCATTGAGAATAAGAAGTTTCCAATTTCATTACAACAATTACTTGACGAAAGACGAAGGCGATGGAAAGAGATACAAGCTGTTTTTAACTAAGCAACTAAAAACGATTTCTTCTGAGATCTGACAATTTAAACTTGAATGATCATTTGAAGTGAGCAGATCAACCACAGGAAATTAACCTCTTACATAAAACAAGCTATTATCCCTCTGATTGACGAAACCAATAATCTTTCGGGAACGGACTCTTAGAAAAAGTTGCAGTTTCAGTGTCTACTTAAAATTAACTATAGTGCGGAATTTATTTGAAACAACCTTGCATTATTTAATTATTTGATGATTTTTAACAGTTAAAAGCTTGAAAAACAGCACCAAATATTTGTTATATGAATTGAAGAAAAAAAAATATGGCCATACCCATACCCCAAAAACATTTGGTGGGATTGATATGCGATTATTTTTAAGATGGGACAATTCGACCTCACATTTTTTTCTGACTGTTTCAAATAAAACATACTCTTTTGTTTCCTTGATTGATAGTGAAGCAAGAAATAGATGTAATCTGATATTCAACTCAAAAACGATGAAAATCCATATGGGACTGGTATGCGATTATAGGCAGTAGACTCTCCTGCTCTTTTTGACCGAGCCACGTTAGTTTCCCTGTCCAGTGTCGGCAATCATAACTGCCTGGAGAGATCAACTGTGTGTGACTTCTTTTTCTGAACATTTGCGAGAGGAAAGGGACAAGTAGGGGGATGACATGAAGCTTGGGAATAAACCCATGCGTAAAAGTGCCTCTGACATCGAACGAAAGGTTCGAACCCATGGCCATTCGCTTGTCAAAGCGGACTCTGTAACCTTAATACTACGAGCTTCCCTCCAAAGCCGTTTGCAATGATAGAATGTGATTTTATAACGTTATACTATCTATTATGCGTTATACTATCTATTATGCTGTTATGCTAATCATCAAATAGAAGCTCGTCTGATGAAGCTTGCTTCAGATGGTATTGGAATAAAAAGTCTGTGTATAAATAAACAAAAGGTCGAGTTCCGAATCGGAATGTAGCACCAAGGCTTTTCGTCTCCTCAATATTGAATTTAGCTTTACTAAAAGAGTTGAGTGTGCCTAAAACTCCTGAGTGTTTTGTTTTTGTCGTTGATCAACATCGATTTTTTATGTCACATTTGCAAAATACTAATACTAACAGCCCGTGCATCGCATATATCAACACAAGGTTCACAAAGACCAACTTCGTGTAGTTAAACAATTTACTTTCTAAACTATTTGTGCTCTCTGCGCAGGAGACCTTTCAAAACAACAAAGAGAAGAGTTTATTAACTTCTGATCGAGCGTCTTGATGGAATATTTACACTACACATTACACTTTTTCCACTTCACTATTTAATTCTATCACTTTCACTTATCACTTGCAAATACGTATTTCAACGCCAACAATAGGCTTCCATTTTTAGATGTAGTCGTTGTTAAAAACTCCAACCACTTTGAATTCGAAATCTTTAGGAAACCCACACATACCTAACACTTCTAACCACTCTTCCCAGCATAAAATGGCTTCTTTCTACCCCGTTGATCCACCGTATGGAGTCTTTGCCTCTCAGTAATGAAGGTAAAAAAACCGAAATGAAATATATTTTTGATATTGGTGAGCAGAATGGATATAATAGAAGAACCATACAAGCCATTTATGATAAAAAGAAACGAAACCAACATAGGAAAGCACACACTACACTCACACCGCTAACAGAAGATCAGAAGGGAGTAGTGGTTGAATATGACGTCAATTTTACAAGTCAACTTCGTAAAAAATTTAGGAAATTTGGTATCGATATTATCTACAGTAGTAGAAATAATCAAATTAAAACAAGGTTGGGGTCTACTAAAGACACTATTGACAAATTGGATAGGACGGGTGTTTATATAGTTGCATGTCCACATTGTGATAAGGTTTACATTGACCAAACTAAAAGAAATTTAGACATCCGGTTTAAGGAACATACTTCAGAACTTATAAAGGCTAAAAAGACTCAGAAAAAGGATTAACTCACCATTTCAGATCAGAAACAGCCGAACATATTTTTCATGAAGATCACGCTATGACTACCGACAACATTAGTCTAGTTCGATCAGTAACATCCCCTTGGAAATTAGATGTCGCAGAAAGTTTTGAAATTTTCAAACAAAACCCAGCTACCCTCCTTAACAGAGATCAGGGTAATCATTCCTCTTGGCTTTTTAAATTTCTACCTAAAACTCCCCGACAAGGCATGGATCACCAGTAGTTTTCTATGAGATTGTGTAGAAATATGGTGCAACCCCCTTCCTTCCCCGGTTGCTGTTCAATCGAAAGTTATTTCTTTGTAAAGTATGTGGACAGAAAGATTATCGAAAACTTCTTCTAATAGGGGAACTGCTCCATTATTCATCTCATTAAGCCGATATTCACGAACACCAAAATTTCACGATTTTAGCTAGATTCATCCCGAATTTTGTAAAACAAACCATTTTTCACAACGCTTCCATATCCATCTCAATACTTGAATCACTGCTCAATTATTCATCTCACGACGCCCCCATATTCATCACACTGTTAATCAGGAATGAATCACATTATCATGAATGAACGTAGCCGCGGCCCGTCGTAGTAGGTTACCTAGATATCCGCTGCAGTTGTTTACATGCAAAAGTGGTAACCTAGGTAACCACTGCAGTGCTGTCAATTTATGTCAATTATGTCGGAATAATTCAACATTATTAGTATGATTTTTTCGTATTAACAGAAACTGTTCTGGCAACATTTGATTTTCTTCAACGCAGTGAAAACAGATGAAAATACATACAGTTGAAATTTAGGGATTGTAGAAATTCATCTCATATATTTCTGCTAATTCAGGCTTAGGAAAGTTGAGGTGAACATTTCAAAGGTAAAAGTATTCTTAGTGTGGTGAGTGATTTTGTGTAGTGATCAAAATAAAAAGTGGTCCACTAGTGATGAAAAAAACTTTGGTTGGCTGCTGAACGAGTCCCGTTGTAGCCGTATAGAACAGTGCGCGGATTTTGTTTTCTGAGGTAGGCGATTGAATTAAATGAGTTTTTGAGAGCAGATGCCAAGCTCTGCTCTAGAGTCCACATTATTCTGAGTAAATTTACATATCACTAACTAAATCTACGTGAAAAGAACTGTTAGCATCCCAGCCAGCCATAAATTTTTTGCCACTCTGAAAAAAAAAACGGTTTACGAAGGCATTTTACCAACCTGAGGCAATTTTTTCACCAGGGCTGCAAACAATTATACGAATCTCTAATTATTGAAAACCCGCATTTTCACGATTATCGTATGTCAGTATTTGTTCACAATTCGCCCAATTTCGCAGTCAATCATCTATTATAAGGTTTCTTGAAAGTATAAAAATTACTCCTGAGCTGTCGTTTTGAATTCAAAGTAAAACCTACTTTCAGAAATTCGAAAAATATTTCTGGAAAAATGTTCAGAGAAATGCTCACGGTGGGAATAATTTTGAATGACAAGTTGTAAAAACTATCTTCAAAACCATGAATGATGTTTATGACAACACACCCCGGTTTTTTACACGGGGAATACGTACCTCGTAAAAACCGCGTTATTTCAAAAATCCGCGTGAAAAAAACGCGTAAATTAAAAAATCAGCGTTGAAAAATTTACAAGCTGATTAATTTGAAAAATGGGAAGTCTGAGTACCAGTTTTGAAATGTGTCCTCTTCTACGGTTTACCAGACTTGGAAATTTACGGTCATTCTTTATCCTCCAATGGACCACCCAATTGCCAAGCAGTGGTCAGGGAATCTAGTTGACCACCATTTTCGCGGTCATTCTGGATCCTTCCGAGGGCCAACCACTGGCAACCTCAATACGAGCACTGGTTAGCGGACTAATTGTAACCTAGTTAACCCCCTGGAATAATTTGGAGAAAAACAGAAATTGAAACACAAGATGATTATAAGCATTTAGATGCTTTTGATCAGGTTAAAAAAAAAATCGTGTAAAAATCCATATGAAAATCAGCGTCAAAATCACGGAAAAAATCTGAATATATTCCTTTCGTTTGTTTTCGAGTAGTGTTCAGAGAATTACCACATATCACGCATTTCAGGTACAAACAAGGTAATTATTCAAATTGGTGAATAAACATTTTGGATTCGAAAAGGTTACAAATGAATAATTTTGGAATAAAAATGTTTCATGAATTCTCTATCACTCTGGGGACAATATTTTCCGATGATTCATTTTAATTCTACTTCATCGTGAAAGATATAAAAGATTTGTCTTTTAGTTTTTTTATCCGAACTGTTAATAATACTTCTTATAATCCGGCTCCATCGTGAAATTTATTCTGCAGTTTACTTAGATTTTATTTACTTATACTTATGTTTGTCTTTAATAATTTTTTCCGATTTTTCTTTCATCATCGTGGATAATTTGGACAGATAATATTTTTAAGTTTGACTAAGAACATTTTTCAGCAATTCAATGCATTAACTTTAATTCTCTGAAATACTGTTCATAGGTGTTGAATTGTTATGGCAGAATGACAAAATTAACCCGGATTGTTTTAAGTTTTGTAAGTTCCAATTCTTAAGGGTGTAGTAAAATTTTTGAAACAATTTCGCCCTATTTTAAAATGACCTACAAAAATCGGATATAAGCGTTTGTGTTTTCAAGGACCTGAACAATTTATTTGAGCTCGCTTTGAAAGAAAACTTCTTCCTTAGTGATAGTGGTGTGAGTTTTAGCATCCTCCCCAAGCAACGCAGCATCGATCTTTCCTTTTAATCCGAAACCAAAGCCAGGCCGTTTTCCCGGTTAGGGTTTCGCCAGCCGGTCGACTTGCGCGTCGCTTCACCTCCCACTGCGGTGGTGTAACGTATGTGTGTCTGTGTGGTGTGGTCCGTTTGAAAGCTGCATCCTCTGCCGGAGCCCCATTTAGGTCAAGCCCAATATGGGCATATATGCACGCTGCACATATGCTTTATGAGCTGCCACTTAGTTGGCATCGGAGTGCAAAGAGCAAAGCGGGTCTATAAAACACTGCCAAGGAGTTGCCGAACGCCGAACGAAGCGTAATCGCAAACAAGCCCTCGACACTTTTCTGGTTCTGTGCGCCTCGATACCGGCCCGGCCAGCTCCCGCTACTGGCAGTGCCTAGTTCTACCCGTTCGGCTTTCTCGGAACAGAGTGTATAACCAGCGGAGCTCGGGAAATGCTATTCTCGGAGTTCCGCGCAGTTCCTGCGATGGCGTGCATGTATCGCTCTCTTTACGACCTATTAAACAAAAATTCCATTAAATCTAAATTGTCTGCATGCATCATTTATCTTCATTTCATTATGTTTATATTAGTTAGTGTCTACCGTGATGTGGTTTGGAAGCAAACAAGCGAACGAAGCGAGCGGAGATTTTCAGCGGAATTTGGTTCACAGATAAATGGACGAGTGTTTTTATTTCCGACAGAACCCCGCAATTTACAAACAATTCAAAGCCGGTTGAAGAATTCCAACACTTTAGGAATTCCAAGCAACAACATTATACGATTTCAAACGAACACCAAGTGGCAATTTCAAGCCCCGCATCGAGAAATAGATCTGATTATCTTCGTAAGCATTCCGTTGCCCTAAGACGGACGCTGATGGTTCGATTGTGTTGAATGTAGCTCTTTTTTTCTCTTTCCCGAACGAATTACCGACACCTCCGGTAGGTTGCGCAGAACAGTCGAGGGGGGGATTTTTCTGCTTCCCTTTACCGCCCAACCATCATCACGCACCTTAATCATGTTTTTAAAATAATAAACACAGTAGCTTGAAAAGTTTTTGATGAAGTAGCAAAGGATAGAATAAGGGGCGAGAGAGAGAGAGAGAGAGAGAGCGAGAAAAAACCTTATTGAAACTAAATACCTATCACTTCAAAATGAACTCCCCCTTTCGGTGGCGCTGTTTACCTCCAACCGGGCCTGGTGCAACGAAACGAAGACTCATCATCGGACCCAGTGGATTGTGGTCAGGCTGTGGAACGGCGGGTGGCGGAAAAAGAAGGAGTGAAAAACAACATTCAGAGCAGCACCGAGCGGGAACAGTTTGCGCACATGAACGGTCGAGGGGCGTGGAAATAGCAACGTATTAAGTGAGCACGAAAAGCCATCAAGAAATGGCTGCTAAGAAGTGGAGGCTTTTAGAAGGTTGGGAAACAAAAAGTAAAGAACCTCAATGGGGTGAACGAAACAGAACGCCGAGACGAGTTCAATAGATGCAATAATTCGTGTGATAAGTGATTGAATGATTCTACACTGTGTCTGTCGAGTCACTGTCGAGAGTGAATTTTTTGTTGGAATTGTACAGGAAAAGAAGGATTTCGCGGAATACGAAATCCAAAAAATAAGATATTACATGCTTTGGCCAACATTTTGATTTTTTAATTTTTATCATATATAAAACAAAACAGATAAAATAGATATGAAATGATATGAAATATTTTAACGAACATTTTTCTTTGAAATGAAACTTCACACACGTGTTGGGTATAATCCAATGAAACGAGGTTTCAAATTCACACTACCCTTGTCCAAATCAGACGGCGAAAAAGATAAACCGAACGATTTGACGACAAACACAGCAGACAAAACTTGACTAAAATGACGTCCGGTTCGGGTGTTGATTTCCTCGAAGACGAAGGAAGGGTTTTGCATCACTACCGAAGATGTTTCGCCAAAAAAACAGTATCAACTGTTCCGAAATGATTGTATTACTGTTATCTGAACCGTTGAGCTGTGAAAAAAAGACAAACAAACAAAACACAGTTCAGATGAAGTTGCATAGTCGAATTTCAATTACCAAAAACATCCTAAGCAAAACAAATAATTCCACTCTGTCATCACCACGGGGATTCCTCGGGAGCCACTAATTTAGGTCCCTTTCCAACACGCGTGATAAAGTTTCCAGTTGCGTAATCAAAGACCCTCACACACACACCGGCCGGTAAATTTCTCCACCCCGGACTCCGTAGGCACGTGCCAAACGTGCAACATCATCCCGTCATAACCGGCTTGTCAAAATTGCGACAAACGCCGGAGGCGACGTGTGGCCGGCTTCTAACGTAAATAGACGGCCCCTACGCAATCTCTCGCTCTCTGTGTCTCGCTTGTTCCTGCTATTCTGTGGAAGGAGGAAATAACTTCATCCCTCCTTCCACCACTCTGGCTTTCGGCTGTGATGCGTTGAAACGGGTGTTAATTTCAGATAACTGCGAATTGAGCTGAAAATTCTTACGAAGCGTAGGTTTTCTACTCCAAAGGGGTATACCCGATTAGACGGATTTTGAAGTTGAAGAATTTTGTATTCAATTTAGTTTTCATTAGTCTGAGATCTGAGCTTTACCGTCTGACAAGGATTGATTACACAATCTTTATATTCAGGTGCAAAAAGAAGTTCAGTACATCGTTAGAGATTACGTTTCTCAGCTGTATCCAACTGTAGAATGGCCAAATACCATTTAGTATGGGTATTTACAAAATCGTGATGAACAGAGGCCATAATCTAAATCCAAATTGGTGATTTCTCGTTTCTGTAAAACAGCCAAAAATATGATCCGATGTGGAACCGGATATCAATTTTAGGTGTTTCGAAATCTGCTTCCAGTATCTATGGAACAGCCTTGAAAGATTTAATCTTAATGCGACTATTTCCAGAGCAAGAGGCCGGAGATCGACCTCAGATACCTCTATTAAACTAAGATGGCAAATTGCGATTTCTGCAAAATAGTCAAACAAGACCAAATACCATCCAATATAGATATTGACAAGACCAAGAACGAAAATCGATTTATTTTGAAATCTAAGATAGCGACTTTCCGGTTCCTAGGGATGTGCGATACTCTATCGATACCGCGGGTATCGATACTTTTTTCCGATGCATTGAGCACATGGCATTGATACTTTAGCAAGCAATATTATCGGATATCGATATATTTTAATTTGATACTCGAAAAATATCGGAAAAAAATTCGCGTTGACGGAAAAAGGAAGGAACATTATGACAATTACATATGCCATTTCCCTCAGGTGCGAACAGCCTTGAAAATCTCTTTTAACGCTTTTAACACCGTCAACGCGAATTCGTGGAATTTGTGCGACAACGAGCAAACAAAACAGAGTGATTCTTAATCTTTCTTAAAGCGTGGCTTTAATAATAGGTCTAATCAAGTAATTCAAATTCATATTTCATAAACACTTCCAGTGTTATTCGCTATCGACGAGCTGAAAAGTTTATAACGCAAATTGATTTTTTGTGAAAATGCTTTTTTTAATTTTTCATACTTACATGCCCGATGAGGATAGTTTTAGCATCAAAAGATTCAGCAACTTCCTTACTTCGAAATCAGTGCTAACGGTGCTACGGAGAAAAAATGAATGCGGAAATCCGGTTTTCCTGGATATGTTACAAAACTGAGGAATTCTTTGAATATTTCAACAGAATCCTTCATAAAATACTTTCACAAGTTATCTTTATGGTTTTGGGTGTTATGGTGATATGCCCCCGAAAAAGTCCTTCCAGAACAAATTCTACCGGGGCTTTCAGTGGCCATAGAAACAATTAAATAATACATCACATACCAATACCACCCAATATTTTCATAACCAGGATAATCGCTCTCTCGTTTTGATGTTGACAGTTGCCTTAACGGTGAGTACTTTGTCATTTCTCTAATGTACAGTTTGCTCTAGCAGCGTGCACAGAGGTGTGTGTTTTCCCTGACGATCCGTGATACTTAGCACTAGAATCGACAATCGGGAAATCGTCGAGAAAATGAATATCAATAATATATGAATGATAGTCCCTGGGTTTTTCTTGTTGCAAATTTTCCATTTATTTATCGTTGAATCTTGGGACCCGGACGAACACATAAGATTCGCATGGATTCCCTAGGACTCCTCACATTGGAATCGTGAAGCGTCCTCGATAAGGAATCCTGAAAAAAGAATCCTCGAGAATGCCCAGTCTATAGGGCTAGGATTCCTTAATAAGAATCGTGTAATGAGAATCCTTCAGATTCCCTAGGATTCCTTACATTGGAATCGTGAAACGTCCTTGATAAGGAATCCTTAAAAGGAATCCTCAAGACTGCCCTGTCAATGGGGTTAAGATTCTTGAATGAGAATCGTGTAATGAGAAACCACCGGATTCTCTAGGATTCCTCACATAGAAATCGTGAAGCCTTCTTGATGAGGAATTCTGAAAAAGGAATCCTCAGAAATTCCCTGTCTATGGTGCTAGGATTCTTGAATGAGAATCGTGTAATGAGAATTCTTCAGATTCCCTAGGATTCCTTACATTGGAATCGTTAATCGTCCTTGATAAGGAATCCTTAAAAAGAATCCTCAAGACTGCACTGGGTTAAGATTCTTGAATGAGAATCGTGTAATGAGAATTCGTCCGATACTCTAGGATTCCTCACATAGAAATCGTGAAGCATCCTTGATGAGGAATTCTGGTAAAGGAATCCTCAGGAATGCCCTGTCTATGCTAGGATTCTTGAAGGAGAATCGTGTTAGGAGAATTCTTAGGATACTTCAACCGTTATGTGCTCGACGGGGTTTTCGGGTACCCCAAATTAAAGTACTTGTAACTTTTGCAATTTTCATTCGATACTTGATACTTGATTTGCTACTTGTAGCACCAAAAGATCCAGTAACTTATCTACTTTCAATTCAGCGTTAGCAGTGCCCCGGAAAAATTCTCTCATAGCCAGATATCCGGTTTGTCAGGGATATATTCCGAAACTGGGGAATTATATGTAAATTTGAACAGAATCTTACCATTAATGATTCAAAGTTCTTAAAATTACTTCTACAGGCCATTCGCTAGCTTTTGAGTGTATAAGTAATATAGCTTCAAAATGGTCCTTTCGGAGTAGATTTCAGAGGGGCTTCTATTGCCGATAGAAACCACTGAATAAAACAAGGTTAAAAGCTATCTAAGATTTTTTTTCAGGACCGGGATGATGCGCCGATCCTACTGACACTAACAGTCTCTCCCAAACCGAAACTCGAACTTACAACGACTGGCTTGTTAGGCCAGCATCGTACCTCAAAACCATCTGGGAGATAATTTTATGTAATTTTATGTGTCTTGAACCAATAATTGTTAGATTTTGTCCAAATATTCATAAAATTCCTCAGTTTTTGGAATATCGGATTCCCGGGAATGAGAGAGTCCTTGGGCACCGCTGACGCTAATTTGAAAGTAGATAGGTTACTGGATCTTTTGGGGCCATCGAAATCAAATGAAAATCACAACAGATATAAGAATTTCGAGCACAAAACGGTTAAAGTCAAAGGTTTCGTATCCGAAGAATTCTCATAACGCGATTTTCACTTAAGAATCCCAGTCCCATATACGAGGAATTCTTGAGGATTCTTTCGTCAGGATTCCTTATTGCGGACGCTTTACGATTCCAATGTAAGGAATCCTAGGGAATCTATGCGAATCCTATGGGTGCGACTAATATATATGTGAGTTTATTCTAACCGGGACGTCAGTCATGTCTAATAGTCTGTCCTCGTTAGAGTCAGTTGTTCAAATTTGTAATTCTGTTCGCATACCACTTTTTTGTATAAGATTGCTGCAGAAAAACTGCCGAAGAAAACCACTGACGAAGACGTTCGATACCCTATTTGATTTCTGGTCTTTCTGAAACATATCATTTGAGGTTCAAATCAGAGGAAGCTAAAAAGAGGGGAATCTAGTTTGACTGAAATATAATAGATTTTATATTGAGCGTCTTAGTAGAATAGAATTAGATATTGAGAATATGCAATGTTTCTACTACTACAAAAAATCGAATACCGCTGAAATCGTCCGTAGATACATATTTCGGTTATTACTTATAACCATCATCAGTGCCTATATGCTGAAAAAGAATCTTTTTAAGAAATAAATTTTCATTTGTTAACCATCAGTTACTCGATTGTTTGGTCAATATCAATTCCAGACATAGGTTTTGTATACTTCTAAAGTAGAATTACCAAGTTACAGGATTGAATTAGGAAGTAGAACACTCTGAGAAAGAAATAACTAACTTTCTCAGAAACGCAATTTGATCCAAAACAGGAGCAAGTTATCCGTCTCTCGTTATGAGTATAATATTCTTTATGATGTTGGTTAGATTCTTCAATTTCATCTGGAAAAGAGATAGACAGATTACGACTCGTTTTCCTCAGTCTTATGCCGTACACTCAATTTTTACCTCGTAAAAAAACACGTTGAATCCGCGGAAATCAAATCTGCGTTGAAAAGCAGTGGTAATTCGATATCCCGCGTAAGAATCATGGTTGATTCGAAAATGCGCCTTAAAATACGCGTTCATTCAAAATACCGAGAAAAAAACCCGTAAAAAAATTCTGTCCGGATCGCAAAGACGATTCCTCCCACGATTCTGTCGCCGAGTCGCCGAGATTCCTAAATTTGGTTATCCATATGCGATTCGTATAGATTGTGTCCGTATCGCAGAAGCGATTCCTCTCACGATTCGTTTGGATTTTTGAGGATTCTTGAAAAGGTTTCCCATATGCGATTCGAACAGATTCTGTACGTATCGCAGAAACGATTCCTCTCAGGATTCCATCACCAAGTTATAGGAATCCTGGAAATTCTTACTCAGGATTCCCAGCGTGTTAGTTAGGGAGTGAGTCAGAGCGATCATTTCATCGAGCGCCGGCAGGTTGATGTTGTTATTCAAACTAACAAGCAGCACATTTTCCGTGTTTTTGTGTGAATCATGACTTTTACCAACCGCATGTTATCTTCTAGTTGATTTTCATTCACTAAGTCCCTAAATTTTACATGGAATTTACGTTTTATTGATTCCATTTTAAATGAATTAACTGTATCATCTATCACCGTTGAAAAAATTGATCAATTTGAAAATCTGGAAAATTTGTTATGCTTATAAACAAACCGATGCAACTCGCTCATAAGCAAAACTGCCAGATTCACGGCTTCGTTCGTTTTCTCGTTTGTCACTTAACCCGTTTCGTTATTGCGATAATATTGAAGTATCGATACTTTTATTGCGATATATTTATTACTTGGTATCGGATCGTTTCAATATATCGCAATACCAAATATCGATACCTACGCTATCGATTCCCATCCGGTTTTTAGAATACATAGGCTTGTGAACTTGGACAGAGCTGGGAAACTCTCTAATCACGATAATTTTTAGATACCAGAAAATCGATTTTTTTTTTTTGAGGTAACACGTTTTCAAGACATTTTGCATGAAAAATTGTCGATATCGACAATTTCATGAACCTTTCTTTATCAGTCGAAAAAGTGAAATTCGGCACTTGCTCATGTCCGATTGAGATGAAATTTTTTATGAAAGAATTTTGCGAAAAAACTCCATTGGCCCCAGTTCTAGAATTTTTAAGTCCCAGAGAGTCGATTTTTTCCAAATTTGTTTTTCCGATAATGCCAGATCTTGACGTTTCATGCATATCTAAGACGTTTGGAAGCCTAATCGGCGAGCTCTTGGTGTTTTTGAGCGTAGAATCCTGTGGTAGATCATTGGCGGAAAACTTGAAAATGATTTTTGGCGCAGACACCTGAACCATGAAGTGTACCAAGCTTACAAATCAGCGAATATATTCAAGCGAATAAAACATGACAGGCTACAGTGGGCTGGTCATGTAAAATAACCTGGAACGCACACTTAGATTCAATAATGAGTAAGGCAAACTCAGTGTTGTGGGTTTTCTCCAACGTGGCGGGAAGAACTTGGGGCTCAAAACCAAAAATAGTGATATGGGTGTACACCACAATATTAAGGCCTCGAATTTCTTACGCTTCTTCAGCATGGTGGCCAAAACCAAGAAGACAACGGCAACGAGGAAGCTAAATAAACTTCATCGGCTAGCTTGTATTGCCACTACCTGAGCAATGTGGAGTACACCTTCTAAAGCATTAGAAGCTATCCTCCATCTACTTCCTTTGAATCAACACGTTCAACTAGAGCCCAGGAAAAGTGCACAAAAGCTGAAACGACAAAAGATGATACTAGACGGTGATAAGATAGGCCACTCGAAGATCTTGAATCTCCTACTTGCTGAACCAGCAACGAACATGAACAGTGGTTGGATGGAGCCTAGATCCAACTACGACATCCCATACTCAGTAGACTGGGACACGGTTATATGGGAAAAAAGCGATGGTGTTATTTTTTCGCTCCCATGCACTTTTCGTGTTCCTTATGGGTCCTATAACAACTGTGTAACTTTTCAGATCGATCAGTGAAACGCCCGATTTGCGCCCCATTTTTAAAGCTTCCATACGATTTTATATGGGAAAAACCACTTTTTCAAAACTTTTTCCATAGAGATGTCCAGTTGGCTCCTTAAAATATATCAATACATGAAATTTATAGGAAATTTTCCTGGGAAAAAGTCTTCTGAAAACCGCAAGGTGCTACCTTTCTTGTGAAAAAAGATATTCACCCCAGACTGATTGAATATCTAATTGATCTGAATTTTACTAGCAATACTGCTGCAGCATGCTGCTGTTGCAAATTCAACCATGTGATGAGAAACGATATCGCTTAAATTTATCTTGGAGGCTTCTCCGAAGATACTATGAGCAAAAATCACACTTTGAAAATTAATTCCACGTGAAATTAGTGATGCTGGAAAATTTCAATGGTGAGCCGTCCGTCAGACATTCAATTAGTTTGGGGTGAATAGCTGTTTCTACAAGCATCGTAGCGCCTTACGGTCTTCAGAAGAGTTTTTTCCAGGAAGAAGTTTTTTTTAGAGTCAACTTGACATCTCTAGAGAATAAGTATTGTGAAAGTGGATTTTCCCATATAAAATTGTATGGAAACTTTAAAAATCGCAAATCGGGCGTTTCACCGATCGATTTGAAAAGTTACACAGTTGTTATGGGATCCATAAGGAACACGAAAAGTGCATGGGAGCTAACATTCATTTTTTGTCCCACCCTAATATTCAGTTTATGAGCCCTCTCGCTCAGTATGGGATGCGGGAGGACCAAGTGTTCGTAATGGATCGATCAAGTTCTATACTGACGGTTCAAAAATGGGGATTGTAACAGGAGCGGAAGTATACGATCTTAGAACTAAAATATCAGTAGCTATGGGAAGCTTGAGTGTAACATCACATTTCATTCGTTTAAGATTTGCTTTGAAATAAATGCCAATTTTTCGTTTAAAAAGCACAATGTCCGTTAGTTCTGTTCTACCATGCATGTTTGTTTATGAATGACGGCGCAATTTGATTCATTTTTCAGTGTCTCTCAATCCTACTAACATGTGGTGAAGATTTGGTTGCGAATTGATTGAAGAAGAGGAACTGAATATGGATGGTATTTCAGAAATCAGCAATGATGCTGCAGTTACTGCCTCGGCTCCCTCTGTCGTCGATATGGGACTCTATCAGCAAAATCGCCTTTTCTAGTTATTTTTTATAATCTTCTTTTTACGCCTTTTCTAGTTATTTTTTATAATCTTCTTCACTTCTTAGTTTCAGTTTTTCTTCCAGCAAAATCGTTCTAATTTAAAAAAATGGATTTTTTACAATTTTTTCAATTTTCAGTCAACTATAACCAGAGAAGGGGAAAGGGGTGTATTAAAACGTGACATAATTAGGTGGAAGGTCAATGAAGTTGTGACCGGGGGGGGGGGAGGTAGGTAGTGAGTTTTTTTTCCAAATTTTGTGTGACATCATTAATGGATGGTCCCTAAATAGACGCAGACTTCAGTACCTCAATAAGGACTTCTTAGAACCCAAGGAAATCTGGTCTGCGCCGCCAGTCAGGGTAACTAGTTTCATAAAACAAGTTATTCACGATTGGTACCTATCTCGCTATAGCTCGCCGTCCATCACTTCCTCAATTAGTGGTAGACGAGCTTGAAGCGCAGTACAGCAAACCGGGGCATACCACAATAGTTCAAATAAATGGGCGCAGTGGTCCGAAAACCCCTCCAGAAGGAAAAAATGTAACTGAATGCCGGAGCAAAAATTTGCAAAAACTATATTTAGCAGGAATCCCGATAGAGCGACTTCGGGGTAGAACCCGCGCTCGTTGGATATGTGCTGTCAACTAGGATGCCCGCGTAATAGATGTTAGAGGCCACTAGAAGATACCCACTCCCAAGCCGAAATCGTATAATACGCTTTTTATCATGCGCAAAAATTCATCTTAAATTGTATATTATGGTGAAGTCTTACCTATTTACGATTGTAGGCTTAGAGTTGTAAAACAGTGTGAAACAAATCACTTTCTGTCGGATATTATCGTATATAAACACGTATATCAATGAATTGCATACCATTATTCCTCAGTACTTATATCGCCTCCAAAATAAAGACTGGAACGCACAAAAACTGGTCGACTTCAAATTGGTCTGTTTCTGTTATAGATGGATTGAGAAAAAAAACCGAAATGCTGTATTTGGAAGTAAAGTGTATATACAATCGTTGCTATGATGCGCTTTTACCGTTTGCTCTCCAGTTTTTAAAATGGCGTCCAAGCAAGAGGAGCAGCGTGTTAAAATTTTGCTCCCGCAGCAAGAGAATCCGACGTTCTCGCACGCCAAATTGGCAAAATTGCTGGATGTGGCCAAAACGACAGTGACAAACGTTTTGAATGTGTTCGGCGAGCGTTTGTCGACCACCAGGGAGCCTGGAAGCGGCGGCAATCGTACTCCACAAGTGGCAGCGACGACGAAGAAAGTGGTATCGGAATATAAGAAGAATCCTAACCTCTCCATCCGGGACGTCGCTGGCAAGCTCAATGTCTCCCATACTAGTGTGCAGCGGGTCAAAAAACGAGCCGAGTTGTCGACGTTCAAGAATGTGAAGGTGGTGAACCGCGATTAAAAACAAAACACGTCGGCAAAGCAGCGGTCCCGGAAGCTGTTCACGACTCTGCTCACAAAGTTCGACTGTGTCGTCATGGACGACGAAACTTATGTGAAGGCGGATTTCAAGCAGCTTTCGGGACAGGAGTTTTATACTGCATCAAAACTGCATTACTATCAAACTCAAAATTTTCTAAGAAATAAAAGCGGTAATAAAGGCTGTTGGGATAAGTCAAAAAACAGTTGCATTTTTGTTGCAGTTGTTGAGTGCTCAAACAGTTTTTGCAAAACAGTTATCAGCACAATGTTACTCAACCCTATCCCCCCTCCTCTTTTTTTACTCTAAAGCAGGTATTAGACGACGCAAATATTTGCTATTTTTGGTACGATTTTTATTTGCACAAAATAAAATCTGTATTGAAAAATAGCAAATATTTGCTTCGTCTAATACCTGCTTAAGTTAACCGATATATTTGCAGAGATCGTCTTTTAGTTGGCGGTATAGGGTAGGGAACATATTCTAAGCAGCCCTAGGAATCGCCTGTGTATTGAGACGAAATACTCGAAATGTGTTGGGTGAAATTCAAACAGAAGTATATCAATCTGTTCTCTATCTTTTTCTCTGTCAGAACTAGTTTTCAGATTGTAAAACCATGTTAGCAAACTTTAACAATAATCAATTAAAGTTACCAATCGAGGGACACTATTCCAATTACTCCGAACCTGATTTAAGCCATCTGTTTGCAGGCGTTTTTTTGCAGCACCTGAAGTGGCTCCTGAATAGCTGCAATATAGGTCGATTTGTTTAGAATGATGTTTGTTCACAGGTTTCTTTGTGATCAACGGTATTTCTTATATTCGTAAGACAGCTACACAATCAAAGTTTTCGTTTCCATCATTGGAATTGTTGATATTGATCAAAATTCAGGAGTTTAAGGACTGTTTTCTTCGACTGATTAAAATAGGCGCCACTGCTTAAGTCGTTCCTCACCCTATTTACAACAATAGAGTGTTTCAAGCTCCTACAGGTGAAAAGAAACAACTCCTTAACGATACGTGTGAGTCATGTTTACCATTAAAGTCTAGAAATTAATCAATAACTAAACGTCGACTGGCTTCGTTACAATAGTTTAACGACCTCTCTGAAACAAAAGGTGCTTTCGAGGCCTGCGGGTATTCGTTACTATAATACAGAATTGTGACCGCTGCTTAGTTCCGCATTGTTAATGGACAGTAAAAACTACTTTTTTAGTGTGTTAATGATGAGTCATTTGATGTGTCCGGTCACGATCATTCTCAGGTTTTACAACTCAATGAATTTAAGAAATTAAAACCTAACTAGCGCGATTTTATAGCTCTTCCCCGCAGTTAGAATTTTTTTTTTTTTTCTACGACTTAACATCAAAGAATTCGTTAGAAATATTATGCTAAGAATGTTCTCCTGATGTCATTTTTCGCAGGATCACGCAACGCCGCTCTTCATAGCCGCTCAGAACGGACATAATGCGGTGCTTAAGCTGCTGCTGGCAGCCGGTGCCCATCCGGATACTCCCCGGAACGATGGTGCCACTCCGTTATGGATTGCCTCCCAAATGGGTCACGATCATGTCGTCAAGATGCTACTACTACATGGTGCTTACGTGGATGCTGTTCGATGTGTGAGTACCTATTTTAGGAAATAATTAGTCTGAAAGTGATAACGTTTGCTTCCCGTGATAGGATGGTGCAACGGCGCTCTTCAAGGCCGCCCACAAAGGTCACAGTTCCGTAGTTCACGAGCTACTCAAGTATCGGCCCAATTTGGGGCTTATTCCGAACGGGGAATCGGCACTTCATGCGGCAGCATTATTTGGCCATCTTCCGGTGGTGAAGCAGCTGATCGGAGCCGGATCGGATGTCCTGTTGAAGAATCAGGATGGTCAGACCCCGTTGCAGATCTCCCGACAGCAGAAGTATCACGCCGTTTATCAGTACCTGAAGGATCGTGAACACTTTCTGCGTCACCAGAGTGCCTCGGTTGGTGGTAAGAGTCTCGTGTCAGCCAGCGCAGCCCCCGCGCCCTCGGTTGCCACGACGGTGGTCATCAGCAGCTAGGCCAGGAAGCCGGTTGCCGACCAGGGCAACCAGACGAGTTGAATTGTCTTCGATTGTTGGTGATGCTGTTGTTGCCATTTAGTCGGTATCTATTTACTGTTTGAAACGCGAATACCTGTGCTTCTAGTAATTTAACTATCCAACGCCTGATCGGTGGTAGAAATAAAGTCGTTATAGTTGTTGTTTATTGCCTGTTGTTTTACCGCCGAGTTCGCTAGTTTTCTCGAACGCGGTTCGGTGCTCAGCCGCGGGCTACCAGACGGCAACGGTAGTGTATAATTTATGCGGTGCAACAGATAGAAATTAGACTAACAAATAAGCGGTAGTAAAAATAGAAATACCTATCATTGGCTGGTTGGACTGTCCACAGCGTTCAAGTCCAAGATGATGGGGCAAATTAGTCAGCGCTCTGTTGATGAGTTTTTTTTCTATCCAAAGCTCAAAAAAAACTTATAGGCGATCGACAGCAGAAATGATATCCACAAACAGGATTGACTAAGAGAAAGGGAAAAAACTAAAATCTTAATCAAATGTCAACACATTTAATTATTGATTAGCTGATACGAACCCGAAGCGTGGCCAATAGCGCGTGTTATCTCACCTTAGCGTATTCTAGTGCATTGATAAAATATGCATAAAAGATAATATATTGACAAATAAAAACAAAATCACACTAACAAACGACGCGCGCAAAAATGTTTTGTTTAGATCTGAAACATAAAAGTATAGAATAGAGTTTTTCTTGCTCGTTATAAATTAACAAATTTATTAGCATCAAGTAATACATTTCACATAGATAGACGATAGTACGAAAAACCTACACAGTTCGTAAACACCAACAGGTCACAAAAAGAAAAAAACAGCGTTCCACAGAATTGATAACTAGATAGTAGAAATGTTACATTAGAACTATTATATCACATAGTTAGAAGCACCTCGTTATCTAGACTTTCACGGCGCAGTATCTAATATCATCGCTCACACTAATGCTTCAAATAACTAACCGAAGCAACAACGTATACCTTCCAGCAGCAATCCACTAAATAATTAATTACAGACGCAATATAATGGTTAACTGTCGGTCGGAAAAAAATCGGCGCGGATAAAAAGTAACATGTTTATTAATCCGAAATGCCAAGTTAAATGAGGAAGCAAATCAATTTTAATTTGTTTTAATGCAACTCTTGTTGCTTGTTGTTGAAATTTTCCCGAAACTTTTGGCACAATAGTAAGCATATCTTTCCAATTGCAGTGAAAAAATAAAATAAAATATATAATTTTTTTTTCTCCTGTATGGACTGCCTCACTGCGACCAGAATCGTTGATCTATTGTGAGAAATGCCCGGGAGTCTGCTGTATCTCGCGCTTCTATTATGAGCTATACCGCTATTAAGAAGTGGCATGCTTATTGTTAAATTTTATCAGTGCTTGTGTGTAATGTACTACCCTTCCTTTTACACGTTTACTGTTCTCCTATACCGAGCCTCCTTCCTCCTGCCAAATATCGCCAATTATAATTCCCTCAGAAGTTTCGTTGTGCGTCCTTCTGGCCAGTTTTATTGATAAAAGGGACTTATTTTTGTTAAGAGGGAGTCACGCAAATGTATTGTAGATTTCAGCGTAAAGGAAGGGTAACTGGTGGAAAGCCTGAGAACAAACCCATGCTTAAAAGTCCTTTTTGACATCGAATGGCCTGATTATACTAAGATTCGAACCCACGACCATCCGCTTGACAAAGCGCACTCTGTAACCTTGCGGCTACGCAGCTCCCCAAATATATAATAATATTTAACCTCTTTATTCCCTCAGACTATGTTTCGTAAATCACGTTAACATTCAAAACCGAAAACAAGCTTTTTTCGCTAACTGAAACTGTTGTTACGCCTTGTAATTCTGTGTCATCACTTAAAATTTGCCAATTAGAATTTCAATCTTTTAATTTGCAATATTTTTTTTTGTTCCATCCATTATGAAATACATTGCAATATTTTCCGTCGAGTAGAGTGATAAAAAGTGATTTGTTTGTTCTCACTTGAAACCAGACGCGATCCGGTCGGTCGGTCTGCTGTCTAATCCAAGCAAGCCAAACCGGCTGCTGCTGTCGATAGAGGAAGAGAAAAGAGTATGAGAGAGAAAGAGAGCGAGCCAGCAAGCAAACACACTAAAACGCACAGGCTCATAATTAATTCAATTTCAATTTTTGATTTCCCATGCATACACGATAGGGATCGGACGGTAGACAGTGCTGAGAATTGTTGCCTGCTTTCTGGTCTGGCAGGACTGCAGTTTTGTGCATCCGTGATGCTGCCAGAGCCCGTCCGGGTCGTCAATTCGATGTCGAGTGCATGCGTGCGTGTGTCTACATTTATTCACGCCGGTCGACGCCGGCGGAACTGCCAATGAAAATATTTTTTTTTCAATTGAATAGAAAAAAATGCTTCTCCATTTGATGGGTTTTGGCTTTTAACGCAGCTCCCACTCAACTCCCCTCTCCCACTATCGACAATATCTGTTTTATAGACAATCGCTGTGCAGAGCCGATTTTCACGCAGTTGAGTCTCCTGGTCGGGACAGTTTCGGCGTTTCCGTTCAATGAATGCTGAGCTCATTACAAACTGTGTGGTTTATTGTATCAATTTGTTTAAAGCACAAAATTAATTATTTTGCCCTGTGGTTGATAATTATGATCGGTTATTTCCAGCCTGGCTCAAATGGGAATATTACTGTGGGAATCGATGTACATCTGGAATAGATTTACGGTATGTTGTTAAGGGTTAAAAAAGTGCTTCATTGCGATGAATCAATGATCAATGATGAAAGAAGCACCAACCATGATAATAATTTGGTAAAATTTTACTGCTTCACCTTTCCAGGAAAAAGACAAACGATTCAGCGTACCGGCAATCAAATGAAACCACAATCAACTCAATCAAAAGAGGAATTTGTCATATCACAAGCAGTTTTTCTATATTTCTTTGTCTCTCACTGGCACGTATAATAATGGTTCAATCACAGACACTCTGCCTGCAACCGTTGCCTTAGTAACACACTTTCGTAAATAACAGGCGACAATTCGAGGCTCCTTGCAGCCCTCCGGGAAGCAAAAGAGAAAAAAGGAAGAGAACCGATGGCAGTGTGAAACTTATAAGACAAACCGCCAAAGGGAACTTTTCGGCGCTGATGTGAACTGCCTCACCTCGGGTTCAGCGTCTCGTTTAACAATCCCCTTTAATTAAATTATATTCATCAGCGCACAGGAAAAACAAGCGCATGTAATTGCAAATTGCAAGCGGCTGTACATGCGAAAAGGAGAGAGAGAGAGAGAGAGAGAGAGAGAGAGAGAGAGAGAGAGAGAGAAACAGACAGACTCACACAACACGTACCGGAGTGTCACTCCTGCCGGGGCTTAGGTAAACGCAAAAAAAAAACAAATGTGTGTAAATCTTTTCCTTCGAGCTTTCCCATAAAACATGTGCACCTTTTTATTTCTGTTCGTAAGAGGGACCCATTTTATGGCCAGCCAGAATGATAATCACCAGGATCATAACCGCGTTTGACGATCTCTCTGCTGTGGCCCAGCGTGCGAACAATTTGGGCTTAAGACCTTTTTGCTTCGTTTCTCGCGAAAAAAAGGTGCCAGCATTCTGCACGAGTTTGCCAATGGGGATCACTCACCAATTTCCGATCTTGTTAGCGGTCCGTTTATACCCTGCAGTTCGCCATACACCGATTAGGAGGCTCCACTGACTGACTCCACTGCTGGCCATTGTTGTCGATAATGCCACACCAGTCAGTGACGAGAACGACAACGACGACGACGGCGACGGCGACTGCGGCGATGTTGATGAAGATCGATGCCGACCAGAACGGACAGCAACATAATCAGCGCTAACCACTTTCAATTTTTACACTGGCACTGGCAGTTCTTCTCAACCGCAGTGTCGACGATGGGGTGGTTCTTCAGAGAAATCTTCAGAAATTATATTATATTATTTTTTGCTTCATATTTTCTTTCACAGTTTAAACAAGATTAAAATAGATTTTATTGCATGTTTGACATTTCTGACGTTGTTATCTATTTTATGTATTACTAGCTGACCCGGCAGACTTCGTACCGCCGCCATGAGTTTTATTGACTGTTGTATTGTTGTATTGTACTGTTGTATAAAAGCTTTAGAATTCTAAATAATTCAAGCTCAAAATTCGGGATTTTCGAAACATGTGTAAGTGGTCAAAGCGGTTCTAGCCACTGAGTTCTATATATTCCACAGTGTCGGGGTCAGGGTCACGTGAACATGCGACATAGAGCTGTCCATGTGAGAAGCATGAATACTCGTGGTTTAGGCCACAAATTTTCAGTGATTGTCCTTGAGCTTGGGAATGCGAGACGCACGGGAAATTGCAGACGTTTAAAATTGAACGGCAAGTCGGTAGGAGTAATCGTGATACGCGGGATTAATGCGACTTCTCCTTTGTAGTTTCCTGTCAGAATTGTCGCTTCAATGACTTTTGCCATCGGATTAATTTGACCTTGAAACTGTTAAGTAGTAGTATTAGAAAACAATCTATTAGCATTTTTCTCTCAATTGATTGTTTAAGTTTAAAATTGAGTGTGTAACTGACAATACATTCATTTTATTCTAAAATATAGGGGAAGGGGTGAAAAAATGGACACCCTAAGCTTTTTCCCAGTTTCCTCCACAGTTTAACACTACAAATATGAGTCGATAGCGCACATTAACTGAGCCACTAATGGTTGATACAAAAAATAAGAAGAAGTACTCAAATATAGTGTTTTTCATAGTTTTCATGAGCATTTCCGAAAGCAGTTTTTTGGGGGTAAAATGGACACGTGTGGGTAAAATGAACATTGGAAGGTGGTAACATGAACACCTTGGGCGTGAACATTAATTATCCCTTCACAGATAGTCAAATGTTGTTCCATAGCACGTGACACACTTATGCATTCACCAACAGTTCAATTTTCACCGTTTGTCGTAGCAATAATAACAATATATGACCTAATCCGCAAGAAACTGAGAAATGGCGAAAGTTTTTTTACGGACATTCCGCATTCATCGGTACGTTTAGCCGCGGTCATCTGTTCATCGGTCCAAGTTTACCTTTGCGTTTTTTCTGATAATAACACGAAGCATCTAGATTTTTCAATAAAAAATAACACAATTTTTCCCCATCACCATGGGCTGTCCATTTTACCCGCACATACATATTATTAAAAATACTTGAATATATCAAGAAAATTATTTAAACAATTATCAACTTTTGATTATTTCTTCTGGTTAATAGTCTGAGTACAGATATTTGCTGAAAAATCGTTATAAAATACTAGAAAAAACCTTATTTTTTGTAGGCCAAAAATAACATCACCACTACGAATGTACACGTATTTTTTGTTTTTGTATATTATTTTGACTGTTTGACTGTTTCATGTCGCATACTTTGTCTCAAATAGCTTCTAGGGCCTCTAAGATAAGGTGTCAAATAAGTTTGTACTATGTTTTAACGTAATAGTCGAGATTTAAACGGGTGTCCATTTTACCACCCTTGTTCATTTTACCCACAATTCCCCTATGGGGTGTTGAACGTCGTCGCATCTCAACCGATCAACTTCCCTTCAGGATTCGTATATTTCCTGACTTTCTGATATTCTATCTTCAGTGTTGCGAAACCTTACACTTTTACTGACTTGCCTACGCTGCTCTTCATTTCGGTGTGCCTGAATATTCGCTAACCGATTTGGGATTACACCTGGTTGTTGAATGAAGTTGGTCGAGGAATGGAATAGCTGTGACCAAATCGTCGACGTATTTTCTGATGAACGGTTAAAATACAGTCAAGCAGTGTTTCTGTGACATGATCCGCTACAGTGGGAGAAAGCGGATTGCCCATAGCTGTTCCCCATATCTGTCCGTCAAATTTGAAACTAGCGTCGACACAGAATTCCACTAGCATAAAAAAGAGGTTCTTACTTCTGTAAAGAAATTTTCAACATTTCTAACGTGAGGAAATTTTTTACTATCAAATATATCAGTTGAAATCAGTCCTGACCTAATCACAATTTTTCATAAATTTTACCAATATCCCTAAAAATTTTCTAAATTTAAATTACGAAATTTTGAACAGGTTCGACAGTTTTAACGTTTTATAAACAGCCCTACATCAGAAAAGTTTTCGTATAATACCTATTCATTGTGATGTTTTTGTGACATTTTAGTTTCATTTTTGCGTTAACTTTGTATCAGTTTTGGACTCTTACATGTCAACTTTGTAGCCATTTTAAATAATTTCAAGTTATTTTTGTCTTGTGTGTATATACTGACTCAATTTTTGTTTAATTTTATGATATTGTGTGTCATTTTTATGATGTCTATTTACGTGCACTCGAGTGTAAATTGTTTCATTTTTTCATTAAATGAATTTAGGAATATATTATTGAAAATCATTTTGTGTAAAAATGTTGTGCCATTTTTGTGTTGAATTTCGGACAATTTTTTCAATCGCAGTTTTTGAGTGATTTTTTTATCAATTATTTGTAATTTTTCTGCTCCTTTTCGCGACAGATATACATTAAATTTGGGTCAATTCTCTTACAATTTTTCTTTATCAATTATTTATCATTTTTAAATCGCTTCCGTCTTAATTTTAGGGCAAGTTTCATTCAGTTTTACCTCAAATCTGTTTTGATTTTCTGTCGTTTTTGATATATTTTGTATAAATTTTATCTCAATTTGTGTCTATTTTGTTTCATTTTGGTGTTTGATTTATGTCATTTCAGATTGAGCCAATTTTGTGACAATTTCATTTCGATTGTTTCAGTTATGTGTCAACTTTTATCAATTTAAAATTAGTATTGTTTCACGACTATTTATATAAATTTAAAATCAAATTGAATTTAAATTGCTTCCGATTTTCTGTCATTTCTATGTTAATTCTATGTTAGTTTTCGATCAATTTCGTTGTTTATTAGACAAAAATTGTTTGTGTCGTTTTTCTATGATTTATGTATGTGATTTTGTGTTAAATTTGAACCACGTTTGCGTCAATTATGCATTAATTCCTTTATGACAATTTTACTTTTCTTGTAAATTCTTGAAATTCTTGTGATAATTTTGTGTCAATTTGATATTTATTCTGCATCAATTTTACGCACTCCTTTGTCATTTTTGTCCTTATTTTGTGTCAATGTTGGATCATTTTTTCAGTTTTGATAAAACTAGCTTTGTGAACTTTGTTTTTCTTTTTTACCTAAATTGGTGTCTGCTTTGAATATAAACAAAATGAATAAATTAAATGTCCAATATTTTTCGTGCTATTTTTGTATTACACAATGCAACAAAAAATGACTTTTTTTTCTGCCTTGGCTTCTATCTATATTTTTTTTGTGTATTTTTATGCAAAACTAAATTTCCCTGAGTTTGAACATATTTCAACTTAGAGGCAACAATGGCGCCATTTTGAATTTTTGAGAAACCGGTAATTTGTTTATGTTTTTTCGACGCCATTCAAAAGTCTTAGAAATCGAATGGTAGGTGTCTGATCTAGGTAAAATGTCAGCAGATAAACCTTTTTTTGTATTGTAGGCGAATTGGGGCGAAATCGACATTTTGCTGACATTTAACGTAGATCAGACATCTATCATTCGATTTCTGAGACTTTTTTACTCAAGATATTATTTGACTACCACTTTAAGATATTAGCGAATTACCATTAATGTTCAAATAATCGATATTATTTTGCTTTGTGAAATATACTAAAATTATGCCAAAACCGGTTTCGTAGAATCACCGTTTTGAGCTCAGTTTTTGTCCGATTTAAGATCTTTTTTTTCAAAAGAAATTAGAATTTTGATATTTGGTCTTAAAACAAAATGGCGTCGAAAAAACATAAAAAATTTCAGTTTTTAAAAAATTCAAAATGGCGCCATTGTTGCGCCTTAAGGTTTATTTCCGCAACAAACAACATCAAAAAATCATACATAGAAGCCAAGGCAAAAAAAATGTTGCACTGTGTTATGTGTGTGTTATTTTCTGTCATACTGGCGACATATTGTTTGTTTAGAATCAATCATGTACATATTTGTAGCAGTGTTGTATTATGTCGTTACTGTCTCAATTTTGTTTAAAAATTCATTATAGAATAGTTATTGTATTAGGTAAAATTTTTGATGTCAATTTTTGAAATTTGTTATAACATGTTTGTTCAATATTTGTGTTCATTTTGAGCCAGTTTCGCTGTGTTAATTTTGTAAAAAAAATTATCTATTTGTAGTCATTGTTTTCTTAGTTTTGTATCTGCTTCGTTTCAATTTTTGGATTGGTTTTGTCTCGAATATATTTCGGTTTGGGCATTTCTTCTGTAAACTTTTAAACTCTAGAGAGATATGACTAGATAAACTTTTAAATTCTAGAGAGATATGACAAATTACGGTTTAGAATGGTATGACATGGAAAAATATCCACCAGAAAATGTCACGATACACTTTGTAATGAAACATTGACGCACCCCTCGGCATAAGACATGTCAAAACAAATTTTCCACGCCATTTACGTTCGATTTAAGCAGAACGTCAATTGTTTATTGTGGAAAAGAGTGTTGGAACTTCAAGTAAGCTTGACAGGTAAACGAACTTCGGTTTCCATCCGGTTAAAGGCTGTAAGGAAAACATATCCCAACAGAAAATGCTGCAAAACATGGAATAGGTCATGGAGTTATACAGGAAATTTTGGAGAAGTACAAGGAGCTCGGAAATGTGGCTGACCGAAGACGCAGTAGAGGTGCGCGTAGAACAGATCAATGATCATTTGCCAAATAAAGAATAATCCATCACTGACCATTCGGTCCATCAAGGTAAGTTTTCAGCTTTCAATGTCCGACTGTAGGATTAGCCACAAAATTAGGGAACACTGGTTACAGAGCGTGTTCGCACGTAAACTACAGTCCCAAAAATAAAAAATGAACGACTAGACTTCGCAAAAACATATCCCAACAAGCTGGTTTATTTCCGGAAACGTGTTTGGATAAATAACGAGGCAGAGTATGGAGAAAATCAGGTGTCGCGTTAGAGGATTGTCATCTGCAGCGTACGGTTAAGCAAGGGCGGTGGTGGGAATATCATGGTCTAGGGTTACTTCACGGTATAATGACAGCTGACGCTCACATTAACATCAGCAATGAAAATCTGCGTGAGTTAGTCATGATCCCATGCATGCTGTCAAGAAAACTAATGATTTCTTCAATGGTATTGGCAAGATTCTGGAAGGATATTAACCCACAACATCTAAAGAATTTGGTAGCGAGTTTATCAAAATGTCTTCAGGAGGTTATAGAGACTCACGGTTGACATATTCCATACTGAAGATTATGAGTTTGTAACGTATCATCGGTTTTTGTTATAAATTTCTTGGGTGGGTTTTTCGTCTAGTTATGCATTTTTATGAACACACTCTACTTATTTCATTACAAATACTTTTGCAAGTTTTGTAATTTTTATCAATTTTAAGTGTAGTCTATTCAAAAAAATTGCTCAATTTTATATTTTTTTACGTCGTTTTTTCCAATTTTTTATTGATTTCGATTTCGAGTCGATTTTGTTTCAGTTTTGTTTCATTCGAGTTAATCTTTTTTTTCATAATTTAAGTCTTACCTGTGGAGTTGTATTTTTAAAAATTTCTTCCATCATAATTTGAGTTCATTTAAGCTTTAAATTTACTGATTGGAACGAAAATTTTATTTTAATGCCTTATTTTTTCAATCAATTTTACCATCAGTTTTGTATTTCAATTTTCTGCTATTTTTGAGTCAATTTAAGTCATTTTAGTTTCCTATTTGTGTCAACTTTGTTTTATAAATCCGTTTTAATAAATGCCAGTTTGATCTCACTTTAGCTTCAATTTTGTATTTTTTCTTGTTTAATTTTGTGTCAACTTCAAGGTAATTCAATTCTGATCCTGTATCAATTTGGCGTTGTGTGTTATTACATTGTGTGTTAATATCTAGTCGAATTATCAACAGGCTGGAAACATCAGACTTAAGGTTTAAGACAATCAATCAATTTATGGCAAAGTTATAGAAATTGGCAAAAAAACTACCCTTCTTAAACCATCCCCGCTGGGGACAATTTTCGTCCGCGAAACTTGCTTCCCACACTCGCAACCGATCGCAATCACCGTCCGAGCGTCCATCTCCGGTCAGTACATACAAAACGGTCGGTATTGTTTCACACGACAATATCTCACAACATCCTGTGCATGTCGGTTCGCCTTTTAATACTCAAGGTGCGAAAACCGTTTAGCGGCCGGCAGAACGGAACGATCGTTGAAAATGCAGTAAGTTCTTTACACATAGTAGCGTCCGTCCATCCATCCGTCGGGGCTTGTTAGCGGCTTTCATCATCAACCGCACTGTCCGGTCCGTTCCGGTGGTTGAATGGACAAATTAAGAGCTATTGCCCTGGCCTGGCACACATACTCTGGTCAGCCAGAAGAAGAGCTAACCAGCTTCGGTCTGAGGTCCAGGATACGCGCATCCTTCTGGCAGATTTTTTTGTTTTTCGGTGTTCCACGATTCATTGTTTTCTCCCCCCGGACTGATTGCTTGTTCGTGAGTGAGTGAGTGAATGTGTCTGCGAATATGGATAATTGAATAACGAAACCCACCGGGGGGAAAGGGTATCAAATGTCGATTTTCTCTCGCCGCCAAATTATTTTTTTTTTGCATTTTTTTTGTGTAGTTGTTGTTGTTGTTATTGGTTTGCTTTGTTTCAGGCTCTTGCCTTAGGTTATCGCCTCGGATCCGGCCCTTTGTTTGACGAATGCCCGAGAAATGAGAAGCGCGAAAAGTTTAAGATCTTCAGGCGCGCTTTT
This sequence comes from Wyeomyia smithii, assembly GCF_029784165.1. NCBI lineage: Eukaryota > Metazoa > Arthropoda > Insecta > Diptera > Culicidae > Wyeomyia > Wyeomyia smithii. The sequence continues at coordinate 20,747,446 of NC_073696.1, read as the reverse complement.
GGACACTTTCTCGCCTGCATCGCTCTGGAAGTGTTGGTTTGTTGTTTGCACTTGCCGCGCCCTAGGGTGGTGCTTTTTTGGATTATTGGTTTACAATAGATTTTTTATCCACCTGACGAAAATAAAGCCACAACACAGCAACTATAATAAACATACTGAACAAATAAATACGAGTGAAGAGTTTTCACGCTCAGTTCTAGCCATCGATTTCTTAAATATATAGTGCGAGCGCTAAATTTAGAATCATTCATTACGTTTGTCGATTCAATACTTCCAGGTCAGCTTAACTGCTCAACTTGAGGTATTTTCTATCTTTCGGCTCTGTTCTTGCTTCTTACCTCGATGTGCATAACTGTGGGAAAATGTTATGGAAATTATCCTCGTTTTTCTTAGTAAACTGATATCTTTTCTCGGATATAGATATACTACAGCAACGCATAAAATTGAGCTTTTTAGTGCGTTCATTTTTATTTTCTTTAGCTGTTTATTTCAATGGACTAACAAATTGGTAGTTCTCGCTCAATAAACTGAGACATAAAGTAAAGATGGAATAGAAAATAAACTTTGACAATAAACGAAAAACATAAAAGTTATAAAAACATATTTGATTTGAAATTAAGCCTAAATTGGGTGTCAAGGGAGCTCCGTAGACGCAAGGTTAGAGTCCGCTATGACAAGCGGGTGTTGGTGGGTTCGAATCTTACTAGAATCAGGCCAGTTGATTTTCCACCACATACCGATCCTTCAAGCTAAATTCTATAGTACCCCGTTGATTATACTCCTAACAACAACAAGTCCCTCTCATAATATAACTGGTCTAAGTAACGTTAGTTCTCTTCAGGGAATTGTAATTAGGGGATATTGGTAGGATGAAAAAAGGCTCGGTATAGTAGAATAGTATGCTCGAAACGGAAGGGTAAAACTCACAAGCAAGCGTGAGCGTATCACCTACTTCAATAGTGAGTCTGTCAATAATATGAAGTGCGAAGTACAGAAAACATCTGGGCAACATCACAATAGACTCAAAACTCATTCATAACTCAAAGTTGAAAGTGAAATTTATACAAATTTGAGACAACACGATTTGAAATAGACATGACATTGATGAAGCAATGACAGAAGGTCATAACAAACTAATTGAGTTGACACAAAATTAACATTGACTTAAAAGTAATGAAAACTGAGAAAAAGTAAATTTTTCAATTATCAGTCAATTTTATTGATGCAAAATGGACACAGAAGTGTGTAATTTTGATAACAAAAAAATGGCCTCGAGTTAACACTAAATAAGATGGAAATGGCAGTCACACTAGAATAACATGAAAATTAAAACATTTTTGAAGTATTTGAAGTATAAGAAAGACAGAAATCAGCACAAATTCAAGACAAAATTGACCTAACAATAACATAGATGAACGATTGAGAGCTGGGAATTGGAGACTGCTTGAAGGCTTTCATTGTATAAATGATGCCGTGCATTCTGTGCCGAACACGCATCAGTACTGGACGTGTTTGGTGATCGGTCCGATAGAGTATAAAACAAAAGACGTGTGAACAAGTGTTGGCATTGTTTGCCTGGTCAAGTGAAATAAATCCGGGTTCAAGGTCGTGCCTTTGTGCAACTGTTTCGCATCGTGACTGCCAGCTGGTGCGTAAGCCGATTTGGCTGCTGGCTGGATTGTGCTACAGCAGTGGACGAGACACAAACGAGGAAAAAGAAGAAGCCATCAGTGTCAGCGAGTTGTATCGCTGTGTGGAGTGAACTCACACCTGGCTCGCTGCTGGTGGCTGTTTGGTGCTGCTTTATTGGTGCTGCTGGCTGTAACGGCTGCTACTTCGAACGATCGGACAACCAACCTTACTGGAAGGGAGAAATAAAAAGGTACGTGTTCTTGTCAGCGCTAGTGCGCTAGACTTAGCGCGATGGATGTAGATCCCTCGCCTCCCGCGCCACCATCCCCGAACCCCTCTGACCCTGACCCTTCTGTTACCCCCTCCCCTGTTCATTCTTCAGTCCCCCCTCGCCCCAGGCTTTACCCAGACGGAGCCCAGGGCAGCTATACTGTTTATTTTCGGCCAAAGGCAGGACCGAAATCGAAAAAGTTGAACCTCTTGCAGATTTCTAAAGACCTGACGAAGGAGTACAAGGGCGTGACCGAAATTTCCAAGGTCCGGCCTAACAAGCTCCGTGTCGTGGTCGGTAACCTGAAAGAGGCCAACGATATAGCTTGCTCTGAGCTCTTCACACGCGAGTATCGCGTTTACATACCCGCACGAGACGTGGAGATCGACGGTGTCATAACCGATTCGAGTCTGTCCGTCGAGTGTATACTGCAAAGTGCCAAAGGGTGCTTTAAGAACAAAACGTGTCCCGAAGTAAAGGTGCTCGACTGCAAGCAATTGCGGTCAGCATCGATCATCGGTGGCAAAACAGTATACACTCCGTCAGACTCGTTTCGAGTTACGTTCGCCGGGTCTGCACTACCAAGCCACGTCTCGATCCACCGGGTTCGTCTCCCTGTGAGGCTCTACGTGCCCGCGTCATGAACTGCCTGAATTGCAAGCAGTTAGGCCATACAGCCGCCTACTGCTGCAATAAGGCACGTTGTGGCAAGTGTGGGGAGTCTCATGCGGAAGATTCTTGCAGTGTTAACGCTGAAAAGTGCATTCACTGCGGAGAAAATCTGCATGAGCTCTCGACATGTGCGGTGTACATGCAGCGCAGGGATAAAATAAAACGGTCTCTCAAAGAGCGTTCAAAGCGTTCCTACGCTGACATGCTGAAGAAGACCGTTACCACTTCTCCCGTTACTTCGAACCCCTTCGATCTGTTGTCCTCTGATGAAACCGATTCTGACGATTCACCAGCGGGAGCATCTTACGCCAATCCTGGGGAGTCTAGAAAGAGGAAAAAAATTTCCTCTCCTAAACTTCCCAGAAAAGGTCCTAAGATTTCTCAAAGTGAAATGAAAGTTACAAACAAACCAAACAGTGCTGCGGAAAAACCGAAGCAAACTCCTCCTGGGCTGGCAAATTTAAAGTCCCAGAAGGAGTTCCCAGCACTGCCAGGAACATCTAAAACCCCAGTTGCTCCTTTTACACTCCCAGTTGATGAAACAAACTCTGGATTAGTGAAATTTTCTGACATTGTGGACTGGATTTTTGAAACTTTCAATGTACCCGATCCAATTAAAATTTTTCTTACAGCATTCCTCCCAACAGTTAGATCATTTTTGAAGCAGTTGACTGCCCAATGGCCTCTCCTTGCAGCGATTGTATCCTTCGATGCCTAATTCAACTGCGTATATGAAGGATTCTATCTCTGTCTTACAGTGGAATTGTAGAAGTATTTTACCAAAAATTGATTCGTTTAAAGTTTTGATAAATAAAAACAAATGCGATGCATTTTCCCTTTGTGAAACTTGGCTTACTTCAAATATTGATCTCAACTTCCATGATTTTAATATTATTCGCCTTGATCGAGACACCCCATATGGAGGAGTACTTTTAGGGATTAAAAAGTGCTATTCTTTCTATCGTATTAACCTCCCCTCGATTCCAGGCATCGAAGTTGTCGCATGTCAAATGACAATACAAGGTAAAGAGCTTTGTATTGCCTCAATATATATTCCCCCCAGAGCACAGGTTGGGCAACGGCTGCTCTTTGATTTAATAGAACTTCTTCCCTCGCCACGTTTGATTTTGGGAGACTTCAACTCTCATGGCGTGGCTTGGGGTTCCCCATACAATGATAACCGCTCCTCTTTAATCTATAACCTTTGCGATGACTTCGACATGACTATTTAAACAACGGTGAAATGACACGTATCCCGAAACCTCCAGCGCGCCCAAGCGCTCTGGATCTATCCTTATGTTCGACGTCGCTACGGTTGGATTGCACATGGAAGGTAATCCTCGATCCTCACGGTAGCGACCATCTGCCTATTCTTATTTCAATTACTAACGGGTCAACTCGCATGCGACCAATTGACATTCCGTATGACCTCACACGAAATGTCGATTGGAAGTTATACGAGGAAATGATTTCAAAAGCGGTCGAGTCGATTCAACATCATTCACCACTTGAAGAATACAACCTCCTCGCGGGCTTGATTCTCGACGCCGCGTTGCAAGCCCAAACGAAGAAATATCCCGGCGTAACGATCAAAGAACGGCCTCCCACTCCGTGGTGGGACCAAGAGTGCTCCGATGTCTACACGCAAAGATCCGACGCGTTTAAGGCCTACCAGACGGGAGGTATACCTGGCGACTATTTACGGTATTCGGAGCTTGATACCAAGCTAAAAGCTTGGCTAAAGCAAAGAAACGTGGATATTGGCGTCGGTTCGTGAACGAGACGTCGAGGGAGACATCGATGAGCACTCTTTGGAACACAGCCCGAAGAATGCGGAATCGCGTAACGGTCAACGAAAGCGAGGAGTCTTCAAGTAGGTGGATATTTGATTTTGCCAGGAAAGTATGTCCGGACTCTGTTCCTGAGCAAAATATTGTTCGCGATGCGTCTCCGGGCCACGACGCGATAGAATCACCTTTTACGATGGCAGAATTTTCAGTTGCCCTCCTGTCCTGTAACAATAACGCGCCTGGATTAGATAGAATCAAATTCAACTTGTTGAAGAATCTACCCGGCAATGCCAAGAGGCGCTTGTTGAACTTGTTCAATAAGTTCCTGGAGCAAAACATTGTACCGCAGGATTGGAGGCAAGTGAAGGTGATCGCCATCCAAAAACCAGGGAAACCAGCTTCTAATCACAACTCTTATAGGCCGATTGCAATGCTATCCTGTATCCGGAAATTGATGGAAAAAACGATACTCCGTCGTTTAGACCACTGGGTCGAATCAAATGGTCTACTATCAGATACTCAATTTGGCTTCCGCCGTGCCAAAGGGACGAATGATTGTCTTGCGTTGCTTTCAACAGCTGAATATCTGGCGTATGTACGTAAAGAACAAATGGCGTCTGCGTTCTTGGACATTAAGGGGGCTTTTGATTCCGTTTCTATTGACATTCTTTCGGGTAAACTTCACCGACAAGGATTTTCTCCAATTTTGAACAATTTTTTGCACAATTTGCTGTCCGAAAAGCACATGCATTTTACGCACGGCGATTTGGCAACTTTTCGCATTAGCTACATGGGTCTTCCCCAGGGCTCATGTTTAAGCCCCCTTCTTTACAACTTTTATGTAAATGACATCGACGAATGTCTGGCAAACTCATGCACGATAAGACAACTTGCAGACGACAGTGTAATCTCTGTCACAGGAGCCAAAGCTGCCGATTTGCAAGGACCATTGCAAGATACCTTGGACAATTTGTCTGCTTGGGCTTTACAGCTAGGTATCGAATTCTCTCCGGAGAAGACTGAGATAGTAGTTTTTTCTAGGAAGCATGAACCTGCTCAGCTTCAAACACAATTAATGGGTAAAACGATTTCTCAGGTTTTGGTACACAAATATCTTGGTGTCTGGTTCGACTCTAAAGGCACCTGGGGTTGTCACGTGAGGTATCTGATGAAAAAATGTCAACAAAGAGTGAATTTTCTTCGTACAATAACCGGACAATGGTGGGGAGCCCATCCAGGAGACCTTATAAGGCTTTACCAAACAACGATATTGTCTGTTATTGAATACGGGTGTTTCTGCTTCCGCTCCGCAGCAAACACACATTTGATCAAACTGGAGCGAATACAATATCGTTGTTTGCGTATCGCCTTAGGTTGCATGCAGTCGACCCATACGATGAGTTTGGAGGTCTTAGCTGGAGTACTACCATTGAAAAACCGCTTCTGGAGCCTGTCTTCTCGTATTCTTATCAAATGTGAGGTCTTGAACCGTCCCGTGATTGAAAATTTTGAAAGGTTAATCGAACTTCATTCTCAAACCCGTTTTATGACATTGTATTTCAATCACATGTCCCAAAATATTAACCCTTCTTCGAATATTCCAAATCGTGTCGACTTATCAAATACTTCTGATTCTACTGTGTTTTTCGATACATCCATGATAGAAGAAACTCGTGGAATCCCGGATCATTTACGCGTGCAGCAGATCCCTAAATTTTTTTCCAATAAATATCGAAACATCAACTGCGACAATATGTACTACACTGACGGATCACTTCTTGATGGGTCCACTGGCTTCGGTATCTTCAATAACAATTTAACCGTCTCCCATAAGCTCGATAATCCTGCTTCTGTTTACGTCGCAGAATTAGCTGCAATTCAGTACACCCTAGGGATTATCGAAAAAATGCCCGCGGACCATTATTTCATCTTTACGGACAGTCTCAGTTCCATTGAGGCTCTCCGATCGATGAAAGATGTTAAGCACTCTCCGTATTTCCTGGGGAAAATACGGGAACATCTGAGTGCTTTATCCGAAAAATCTACTCAGATTACCTTAGCGTGGGTCCCTTCTCACTGCTCGATACCGGGTAATGAGAAAGCGGACTCTTTGGCTAAGGTGGGCGCAACAAACGGTGATATTTATGAAAGACCAATTGCCTTTAATGAATTTTTCGCACTTGTACGTCAGAATACGATCATCAGTTGGCAAAATGCTTGGACCAGAGGGGAATTGGGAAGGTGGTTACATTCCATAATCCCCAAAGTATCGACGAACCCGTGGTTCAAGGGGTTGGATGTAGGTCGGGATTTCATTTGCGTGATGTCCCGGCTTATGTCCAATCACTATAGATTTGACGCGCTCCTCCGTCGTGTTGGGCTCGGGGAAAGTGGTATCTGTGCCTGTGGTGAAGGTTATCACGACATAGAGCATGTGGTTTGGTCATGCCCTGTACACCGTGACGCCAGGTCTAAATTAATAGCTTCCCTGCAGGCCGAGGGTAGACAGCCGGCTGTTCCTGTTCGTGATGTCTTGGCGAGCCGTGACCTATCCTACATGTCCCTTATATACGTTTTCCTGAAATCCATCCACGCCCCAGTCTAGTCCCGTTCCCCTCCGTCTACACCCAACAAAACGACAAGAACACGTTTGAACCTTAAGCACAAAACCAGCAACCAGACCCCGCACAATAGAACCAGGACCCAAGGACTACGAGCCTCTGTCCCAACTCACGACATCGTGGCTCAGCAGAACGAATCCATACATGCCATTCGACGATTATCAGACGACCATTGAACAACAAAACACTGATTGGAAATCCCATGCTAGTTTTAAGTTAGACTTAATTTCAGCTCGTAGTCGGCAGCGAGGATAAAAAATTTGCTTTAGTTTTTAAGTCATCAGATATAATTGGCGCCGTTAAACATTAAATTGTATTTGTGCCGTGTCAAATAAATGTTATGTGAAGAAAAAAAAAATGATGCCGTAGGATATTTCACCGAGATCGTAGCAGATTGTGTCTCAGTAGTGCTACCACAACGTGAACCAGCTTGGAGTAATGCAGAACGCAAGAGGCTGAAACGTCGTTGTTCACAGACTTTCTGAGCGTATCGGAACAGTCGTTGTGAACTTAACCATTCGCGATTCACTCTGACCAGTCGTCTATAAAGAAAATTAAACGTGAGGAACGAAATTTATGGACTTGGAACTATATAAAATCTCAACGGAAGAAAGATGGTCTTCCGGCGACGGTTACTGAAAACATTGCAACTGCTTTGGAGGACGTTCTTCGCACAACGCCATTAAATTCAGGCGGTGTACACTGACCTGTCGACCATCATATTTCGTTGGAGATGCTGAGACGTTTAGGTGCTTCGGATTACCTTGTTACATAGTTTTGTTCATATCTTTGTGAGAGATACTGAATTCTATAGTACCGCTGCTGACTTCCATTCTAACAAAAATAAGTTCCTCTTATAATAAAACTGGTCTGAGTAACGTATAACAGTTCTCTTCAGGGAATTGTAATTATTGCGCGGTCTTGGCTGGAGGAACGAGGTTTCGACAAGACACCTTCCTCTTGACAAAACAAATCCTTCTTATAATAAAACTAATTTCAGGAATATTTACGCTCTCCAGGAAATTGTACTTGGCGATGTTGGCACGGGAAACGAGGTTTCGATAAGCCTTCTTCCTCTTGACATAATAAAGTCCCTCTTAGAAACCACCAGGCTAGGGAGGAACGTTAGGTGTAGTCTCACTCCAGGGTTTTGTAATTAGGCGATATTGTTACGATGGCCAGATGCTCGGTATAGTAGAACAGTAAGCTTGACACGGAAAGGGTAATAATACTTACACACAAGCACGGATATGAATAACAAGCGTATCATTTACTTCAATAGTGATACTGCCAAGTTATAGGAAGTGCGGAGTACACCTGGGCAATATTACAAAATTAACAATAGATCAAATGTCTCTGGTCGCAGTGATGAGTCCACACAGAGAAAAAAAAAATACTTTGTGAGAGACGGATGGCGGTTAAACTTGGGACATCGCAGTCAGAACGATTTTACAGGTGTCCCGCAAGGAAGCACATTAGGATCATTGTTATTCTCATTGTTAATCAACGACGTCACGTTTTTGTCACGCGCAAAAGTTGAAGTCTTGTACAATCATTGTGTCTTCCCGATTCGCACAAATGTTGCACAAAAATCGCACAAAAAATGTGTGAATCGCATAACGCAACAGTTGTACTGCGAATATATTGACATAGATTGAAATCAGAATATGTATCATATACCGACACTTTATTTCTCACATCGAGTGTATAAGTGACTGCTCTTTCTCTCTTGCTCGTAGATTTTCCATGTACGTGCGACGAGACTAGATACGTCACATATAATTTGTTGGTTGCTCTTTCGCTTCTTATTCGGTTCGGGTTGCGACGCGCAAGACGATGTCTCGTCGCTTTACGAAATGAGCGAGACACCCGTGCTGTACATACTAGATGCCAGATGCCAGTGTTGTTAGTCTCACTCATACTGTCGATGCGTGCTTGCTGCTACTCAGGGGAAAGCGTGTGTGCAAAAGACTTGAGAAGCGTATGTCTCGTTCTCAAGCAGAAAGAAGGAGAAAGGTATTGCTTCTCGCTCGCTTTGCAATGCTGCTTGATACCAGCTGAAACTGTTTAGGTGTAGTAGTTTGGAGGTGACAAATACATTGAAAAAACGCTAGAGCATTAATTGCGTTATGCCCAACACGCAATCATTGTACTGGTTTCAATCCACATCAACAATTGCGCTAAAAACGCACGATTTTGTACTGGTTTCGCACCATCCAACTTTTGCGTGTACCATGTGGCTGCTAACTTCTTTAAGCCGATGATCTTAGGATTTACCTGGTCATTAAATCGATTGTTGACTGCACCGCAGCTAAATATTTCCGCTGATTGATGTCGCAGGAACAGACTTACACTTAGTATTGAAAAGTGCAATGCTATCAGCTTTTATTCTATTAATATTCTTTCAGTATTCTATTGATGGGAAAACTCTTGAACACATTTGTCGTAGCATTATAGATTTGGACACTGAATTAATTTTCAATCAGTGTTATTCATCCATCATCAATAAGGCCAAAAAGCAATAAGAAATGGGTTTTAAAATTGGGAAATGTTTCATGCTTCGATTGTTGTACACTGCGCTCACTCTGCTAATCGCATCAAACGTATCGAATTTCTTGGAGGGATCAGGATTATCTTCCATCGAACGAGAATTGTTGTGCTCTGATAGATCTGCAAACCCTTGAACAGAGACAAAAGTTTTTAAAAGCAATGACGGCTTCAAAAATTTTGACATAAATTTATGACACACCTGCGTTGCGAGCTTAGCTAAAACTTCAAATTCAAATCAAATCAAAATTAATTTAAAATTAAATCAAAATTAAATAAGATCCGGCACAAAAATTTACACAGAATTGAGACATAATGGACACCAATATGAGTGATTAAAATGTTTATGAGTTGTCAAAGTAACAATAATAACGGCAATCACAAACTTGAACAAAACTGATTTAAGGATAATTCAAGTCGACACAAAAATAGGTCAAGACTGCTTTCTTGTCCTTGAAAAAATATGTGGAATAAAAACGAAATAAAATCTTAATTAACGTTAAACTTACACAAAATTACACGCAAAAATTAGTGAGAAGAATGACTTAAAATTGATGAGCAAAACTGATTCAAAATTGAAACAAAAAAGTGAAAAAAATGTAAACGAAATTGGTTCAAAATTGATTGAAAATTAACCAAAAATGGCTTACAGACTATTAAAAAAGGCTTGTGTGCAAAGCCACGACCGCAAAGTGGACGTAGAACTACAGCTGTTCATTACAATACTTGTTGCATTCGATAAAGATCGCAAGTGGTATGTTCGAAGAAAATTTCTCCTAATTCTTCGAATGATACACGCTAAGATTACGCTGTACTATCTTATGGCATCATGATTTTAATAATTTTTAGTCAACAAGAACAAAATAACTCTCTGAAAATAATGGGGTAACCATGAAAAGATTCGAAGTGGCAACTAGGGTCGATTTACGGCCTATGAATATCATCCCGAATTCGGAAAATCGGTGGTATTTAGTCACTGATGATTGTTTTCCAGATCCAGATTGGAAGATGCTACTTTGGATTGCAAAATGGTTGCAAGCCGTTTTTACACTGATAATTTGACGGCCCAACTATTTTGAATGCCAGCATTCCGAAACGTTTGTGTGTTTTGAAAATAGGGTGACTCTTTATTGGAGAAAGTGCCGGCTGATGTACCTACTACTGATGCTGCCCGCTGCCGCACAAAGGCAGCCATTATCACTGCTGATACCCACTGCAGCTGCTGCTGCAGCTACCAATGTTGCTTCCACTACGGCTGCTATCCGCTACTGCTGCTGCTAAGTTAGGACTGTCCTAGTCGCTATGCAGAACTATTATAACTGGTTTAAGAAAAGAAGTCTGCTCTATGTAGGCTAAATAGTATGCAAGTAACACCTGCAACATCAAGTTATAAACAAGTTATAAATGAATTGCAAGAAAAACATTAAGTTTTAATCCACTCGTATTGATGTTATATATCATATTTATAGCTTGAAGTTGTATATACATTATAAATTGTTTACTTTAGTATATATTAGTTTAGACGAACAACGGAGGCAAATATGATGAAATCAGTTGTAAATGTGTTTGGTGGTTTTAACTATTTATTCTTCATCAAGTACAGTGCAGATCAAAAATATTACTAACGATATAGTTCTTTTATATAAGTTGCGTGAACAATTCACTGAGAGTAAAATATCGGCTCAGTCCCTTGCGCATTTTGTGTTATTATTAAGTCATAAATCAGTTATTTATACTTATTAAAGAATAACCGTGTTACTTGGGTGCCTTCCTGGTTTACTAGGTATGTAATTCTGTCGACCGTGTTAGAGATTGCAAGCATTAGGCGACCAATCAGAGGTCGAATTCTGCGTTCTAACAAGGTTCGACAATTTGTAATAGAACAATAGTACGAACATTCAAATTACAATTTTCTGCATTTGGGTGGTGATTTTTGACAAAGACCTGCTACACAAATTTGAGACAAAATGAAAAAACACTACACAGTTGACAAAAAATTAAGACTTGAATTTGGCCTACACTTCACACAAAATTTATATAAAACTCTGATACCAAATTAGAACTAGATTGAAACAAATTGAAAATTGATTGAAGAATTACAAAAACAAGAGGAAAAATTTATATTAATTCAGGTAAAATTGCTGCGAAATTGGTACAGTATGATCCAAAAATCAGATTATTTGACGAAAACGAGGGCATCCATTTTATCGACCATTTTTGGTTGACTGATCGTTGTGCTCAGATAGGTCTCCGCTGATAATGATACATGTAAAAATAATACTGATGATTACAAGTATTTTCAGAGCCAGAACGGTTTGTTCGATCCGTTTGACAGTAAAGTGAAAAAAAATTTGTCTTTTCAAAAAAAAATATAAACCGCAAAACTTTGTTTAACAAATAACTAAATAAACAAAAAAAAACAAATGGAAAAAAAATTTTAAAAAAATATTATCTTAGAAAGCTTATTTTTTAAAAATTAATTCCTTTCACTACGAATGGTGCTTACAGTTTTTAGCAGTAAATAGTACACCGTTTCTTAACTCACGATTATTGTAGTATTCAGATGGGGAAAACAAATCTTTAATACTTCACCGAGAAGGGAGTTCCGAAGTCTAGTGCTGTGAAAGATGTTGTTTACTCTATTGATCCGCTGTGGGAGGCAGCAATATATTTTAAATCGTCTGCTGCAGCTCTTCTTGCTGCTGATCAATCCAGTTCGCAGTAAATCAACCTCTTGCAGCAGTGATCGGATATACTACCGTCGTTAGGACCGCCCTAGTGGCCATCCACTAGTAAACTGATTGGTTCGATCAGAAGCAGTCTCTTATATCATCCAGAGAGAGCATTGCCGGATAACTAGGTATAATATTCCGTCGACCGTGTTAAGTATAGCGAGCATTAAGAGGTTAAAATCAGCGTTTCAACAAAGCTTCACCATTTTCAATAGTAGAGTGTTTGCATAATTGAGGCTTAAAAATTTTCAAGGCTTGATTATGGGTTTCAATGTCGTATGTAGCAGATGCCGCGCTCAGTTAGCTGCTACTTGGTTAGGACCGTGCTAACGGCCATCCACTAGTAAACTGATTGGTTTGTGCAGGATTAGGGTCCTATGTAGTCCAAATTGTGCATTCACGGTTAACTTGGTATAATGTTCTGTCGACCGTGTTAGGGAAATCAAGTACCAAGCGACCAATCAAAAGTCGAGATCAGCGTGTCAACAAGGCTTGACAATTTTCAATAGTTCAAATGATCAAACTACATTTTCTGCTTTTAGTTGGGTGCATAGATGATTTTTCAATCGATTGCAGTAAAAATCAAGGATATTGGTTCGAAACTGACTGAGTTTTCAAGTGAAGTGAACAACTTTCATGGCGTTCTCGATATTTTCGATTTTTCAATTTGTAATTCTGTACGTGTTGCCGTAAGACGTAATTCTAAATTAGAACATACAGTCGCCGTTCGATAACTGCAAGACTTTTAACTGCAACGCTTTTTAACTGCAAGACCGATAACTGCAACAACTTTGCAGTTATCGGACCGCAACCCGTCAAATCTGATGTCAAAGTCATATTTGACATTGAAGTGGCAGATCTCGCGGGGGAATTCTAAATGCATTCGAAAATGAAAAGTGTTGAATCTCTAGAAACATTTTAAAAGGACTCTTTATCATTTCTTTCGATTTTTTTCGATTTCGTTTACTTGTTGTCTCTTCATTCTATGGAAGATTATAGATCTCCACTATAAATCAATGAAGCAAAATCACCATGTTATGTAGTTCACTTTTCGTAAATATTATAAGAGAAAAAAAAATCTTTTGTGCATTGTTTGGCTAGCTTTCACTGCTCAGCGATAGTAGATCACAAACAATACTTTGTGACCTATCGTTATTTAGACCATTTTACGAACTGACAGGTGTCACGGATCCTGCTGACATTGATGTTGCTTTTACTTGCGTTATGTCAGCGGTTCCGAGCTTTCTGTCAAAATTTCATTCATGAATTGAGTTCAGGAACGTCTCGTAAAATGGTCTATTGTAGTGATGAACTTTATCTTCGCCTACATATTGGTTACGTGAAGTAGTTACTAAAACGCAATATATTATGATGCGGAAATATGAATATCAAATTGATTAATCGAATAGCTTGTCTATTTTAGTTTTCTGGTATTTTTGCCATACCGAGTTTCTGGTATTTTTTCATTAAAAAAATACATATCGACATCATTGAAAACAAAAATGGTAGTGACGGACCCCCCTCTAAATTTTGGCATGTGTCAAGTGTTGCAGTTATCGAACGGCATTCGATAACTGCAATGTAAACATGTTGCAGTTATCGAACGACGACTGTTATGCAAATGCGACTTAAAATTTAAAGCAGGAAATTGGCACTAAATTTCGTATGCTTCACAAAACAGATTTTCGAATGAAAAATGTCACGAAAATGATAAAGAGCATTTGAATAACATTTTCATGCAAAATACGACGAAAAATGCGAAAAAAAATATTTTTCGATTAAATAAAAATATACAGAAAAAAATGAAAGAACGCTGCTACAAATTCTAGACGAAGTTGATTTTAAATTGACGCAAAAAAAAAAATTGACCTGAAATAAACAAAAACTAACAGTAATTGAAATACTATAAAAATCAAACAAATTCAAATTGATTTAAAAGACAAAAATGGATAAAAATGATACGATTTCAACACAAAGCTTTCGAATCGACAACCGCACAAAAATTTATGATATTCATCACATATATGACAATTTAGAAAAAGGATGTGGAAATGTTAGGAAATCAAAAATTAAAAAAAAAAATGAAAATTTTAAGTTCAACTTTCAAAATATGTTTAAAGGTAAAAATAAAATGGGTTCAAAATTGACTCAAAACTCATACAAAAAAAAAATGAAGTTGACGTAGATTATATTCCAAATTTAAATAAAATATTCGAAAAATCACAACAAGAAATGCATATGTATTTTTATATGCAAAAATGTGAAAAATGTTACACAAATGACAGAAAATGATGTAAACTTGATATTGAAATTACACAAAATATAACCTTAAATTGTCGCAAAATTTACAAAATAATCCGGACAGTAAAAAAAATAATTTAAAATGATTGCAAAATGGCACAAATCAGAAGCAAAAGTTAACCTAAAATATAAAGTGACAGAAAATGGAAAACACAAATGAAACAAATTTAATTTAAAATTGACACAAAGATGACCAAAATGCTTTTGAATAGTAACAAGTCACAAAAATAGTTAGTCTGCACTAAAAAATGAAAATGGATCTGAAAAACTTATTCAAAAAGTTTGAAAAATCTAACAAAATTGATACAAAACCAATGATGGAAATAACTCAATCGTCGTTTTATCTTGAACTGTACAACCCATGATCTGTTCAAGTTACGACTGAACGTGAATGCTTTTAATCCGTAATGGAATACTATTTTGGTGCATTGGTATCTTAGAGAATACAGAGACTACATCAGCTATCAAAAACAAGGTGCCCGCGTCCCTTGTTGTGTTTATCTCTCATAGGTGGCGCGCCGAAGGGGGAGAAACGATAGCAAATAAGATTATTTAGTCCCTAGATAAATAATGTCGCTGAATTTTTCCAGGTTATGTATAGAGTTGATTTGCTTGGAAACGTAACGTCAAACGTCGTTACACTGAACGGTATTGTCGAGCTTCTATTAGATGATTTGTTATTCAGAAGTATCAGACGGGTGAGATTCAGAAAATTACATGAAAAACTAATAGGATGCACTAATAATTTACATCAAATGATATGATTCGCTATGCACACTGGTAAAAAAAATATTCTATTCATATTTTGAGTGATATTTGTCGATAATTTATAACTTGAATTCAAGCGCAAATATGAAAGAAAATCATTCATGGCACCATTAAGGAAGTCATATACAAACATGAACTGTTTTACGATTCAGTTTTATACCGTTACACTTTCGATGTGCTCATCCATGTTCTTTCCCATAGTTAATAGCAATCATACTATTTTTGGCTGTTCAGTGTATATTTTACTTTTTAAAAGAATACTTTTCCTTATTTGATTAAACTGCGCAATCAAAGGATGATAATCAGTTCTAAAATGACGAACAATAGTTACGGGGCTGAAGTTAAACAATGATTATACATTTATATACGAGCAATTTGGTTCAGTGTAATCTGCTTTTTTGGCAGTTGGTGCCCATAGAAAAGCTCAAATTAAAGGTAGTGCTACTCGGTAGTGCTATCGCGAAAAATCGACTATAGTGCTCGAGATCTTTTGTGAAAAGTCGTTTGCCTCAAACATAATAGGTACATAATAGAACATTACTTATCTAGGGACTGAATAATTTTATGATAGCAACTATGATAGAAATAGAAAATAATGTTAAAAATGTCAGATATCAGAAACGTCTCAAATGTCAAAAATGAAATAAGAAATATCTTCAATATTTTTTGTCGAATAGATTTCGAATGTCGAAAACCGTCAAGAATGTCTGGAATCAGACATATAACAAAAGGAAATTTACTAAGGAAACTTAGTTTAAGCTGTTTATTACTCTCATTTTAGAGTCAGAAATAATCATTTTATGACATGATCATCCAGGACGTACAAACTGTCTCACAGAATTATCTCAAGATATCGTTAAGGGTGAAGTGTATCATCATTTCCATACGCAAAAAATACTACAACATTTTTTTTGTTTTCAAATGCAAATTCAACCCACCATCATCGTTTTGCACTTGCTCCACGCAGAGCGTGGAGTGTGTGCATCGGAAATGTTAGCAGCTTATCTTTTCCATCCCCACCGAGCGAACCCGACAGACCAACCAACCAACAACTGGCAGAGCGCAGTGCAATGGTTACTTCCTGTCATCATTTCCGTTTCGCTCGAGTCGGTAGCAAGCTGTCGGGGAGGTAAAATGGGGCAATGACAAGTAGGTGTCGTGCGGGAAGGGCAGAAACCAGGAACCTTCTGCCCATCAGCAGAGGCAGTAGGCCGGGCCAAATATATTGTTTGCCTTCAATCGACGACGGCAAAGGGAGAGTGAAACGTGTAAGTACGCATTTAACTGAGTGAGTGAGTGAGTGAGTGAGTGAATGAGTGAGTGCAATTCCTTTTTTCGCACATGCCACTGCACACTGCACACTGCCCTCTGCGAAAATTCCTTCAATCACTCTTCGTGGGCTTCGTTGCTTTTCCTCCTTAGGAGATATCAGCACTTCTGATGGGTAGGGAGAGAGAGAGAGTGAGAATGCATTCAGTTCAGGAACCCTTGTTGGGCCGTCGTTCTGCCGACCGAACAACACGGGCATGGGGTCTGAATCTTCGGCAACCGGGGGGCTGGAGAGTGTTGTTTGATGGTGATGGAATTATATGTTCAAGCGAACGAAAGGCAGAAGGCAGAAATAACACTAATGCGACTCCCATTCACGCGATGAACTCCATCAGCCTGGAATGGGTGGAGGATCGAATTACACATTTTTATGCACTCGTTTATTTTCTGTGTTTTTTTTCTGTTGTTGTTCTTGCGCTGCCAACCAGGCCCCGGGAACCATGGCGTAAAGGAAACGGTCGGTCAATAAATTTGACTGATAATCACATGCGAATTTTTCATTGATTTAAACCATCCCATTGGGGAGCCCCTCGTTAACCGTGCTGGTGGCCGAACAAGGGGATTCGCATTTTTGCATCATGTTTTGGTGTTTTCTTTTCTTTTATTTCTTTTTGCTTCCCTCGACCGGGTCCTGTGAGGAGAGACAGCGTGCAAGGATATTTGATGCCTTTTCCATCGCTGGAAAAGGGAGCCGAAGTACCTTTTCACACCTTTTCAGAGGCATGGTAAAAATAGAGGACTTATTGCTGCGTAAGGTATAAGTTTTTTTTATGGCAGCAGTTAAGGATGGTGTGGACAAGTGGGCTGATATGTGTGTGAGAGGAAAAATCGATGCACCGACCGAGGATGGAGTTGAGCTTGGAACGCAGTGCTCTGTGTGCTAAGGGGGTTTGTGGCAACGTACGTGAAGTGCAGTTGGCCCTTCGGAGGAAATTTGCTCAATTACTGACAGATGTTAATTTCACCACAATGCAACTTTACACTGGCAGGATGCAAATCAAAGCAAACATTGGCTGCAACCTGGAACTAATTGGCAGATTATTTCAATAGACATACTGCCGCACATAGCAAGTCAGTCCCATTTGCATTTTCAGTAAAATTGAGATGTTATGCGTAAATGGTAGCTTACAATGCATAGTTTCGTAACAATGGATGGCTCAACAACTTTGTTCTGAAAAACTGCTGGAAAACATCCAAACATATTGTTCTATCTCGTAAGAAGCAATGTTATAGAATCATATTAAAACGCGCTTTTCTCGGCTTGCTGAAAATGCAGGTGGGACTGACATGCTATGCGCGGCAGCATACCTGAGAAAAATTAATAGGGGTGTTCACATAGAGCTTGTATACAAATAGTAGGTCGTAAACTGTGTACCTTCTTTTTAGTTAATAGAGGAGAGTATTCAGTAGAAGCATAATAAACAAATAAGATGCTAATCGTCTATGATCAGAAAAAATCGGATTTTGAAGGTACTTGGCTTTCAAAAAATGCGAGTTCATGACTATTTTCATGCAATTTTTTGTTAAGACTAGGTTTATTACATTTTTCGAATGAGCCACAAAAAAATTCACATTATTACTTCTGAGCTCAACTTGGATTTTTTTTCCTTGTATACCTCTTTCTGGTCTTTCGCTGTTCTGAGCTCTATTAATTTTTCGGACTTTTCTGACCTATTATAGGGTTTTTTCCGCTATTCTGACTCAATTTGTCGTCATTGTTTTTATTGTGACGTTATTTAAGCAGGAGGATCGTCCTTTTGATAAGACAAAATAAGTCAGGTTCTCATTGTTTTTTATCATGCGGCTAACATTTTGACGAAGTCAACCACAGTCTGTTCTTCATATTCATCGACGGTTTCATATTAGTAACTCCTCATAAGACGCCTTCAAAACCAAAACTTCGTCCGTTTTTTGTTGCCTAGATCCGTGCCAAATGTTCCAAAGTTATATTTTATCGAATTGTTCAGGTAGGTTGCCTCACTGCCGGTACCCGCATATCTGTCCCATACTGTTTTTTTTTCACTTTTGAGTTATCATCGGCAATCGACTTAATTGTTGTCATATTTTCCGGGAAAAAATTAAAATTGATATTTTTGTATGGTAGAACATGGAAAAATACCAAGTTGTGCTTGTCCCATATTGAAAGTACCCGTATTAGAGTCCCACTGCATAGTGGTACAAAATGCGAACATATAATCTTGTTCCAGATTAGTGTATTTTGGATTATTTTAGGCATATAAAAGTATGTCATTTAATTAAATAAACTACCCGGAAGAACACATACGATTCGCATAGATTCTCTAGGATTCCTCAAATTGAATTCCTGAGCGGCCTTGAAAAGGATTCCTGAAAAAGAATCCTCAGGAATGCCCTGTATATGGCTCTAGGATTCTTGAAATACGAATCGTGAGTGGGAATCCTCCGGATCGTGTTTGCGATTCCTTTTACGATTCCGTCACCGAGATATAGGTATCCTGGGGATGGATTCTCTGCGTGTTAGTAAGGGTAAAGTTGTTTTTCTGTAGTACAATCTACGTTGCCGATGATACTGCCGGTTGCTGGTTGAATTTATATGTAATGGGACAAAATATGCGAGTAATTTTGAAATGTACCCGCATATTTTGTCCCATTTTGTCTTTTTTTCAAGTTATATAACGTAAAATCAAATCCACCCATGCTTTTTTGTTCTAAACGTTAAGCTTGTGGTGCCATGAAACTGTTATGGTCATTGGTTCTGGATGAAATTGCTTAATATTGCTTAATTTGCTTAATTGCTGCGTTTTCTCAACATGTTGTTTTGACGTAGGACTACGTTTTTGTTTTCTATACTAGACTACACTTTGTGAAATTGAAATGAAACTGGCAAATGTTGCGTCAGATTTCAAAGGATTATAGCAAGCGAACGACTTAATGCATCTTAGACATTTATATGTCGGTGTATAGATAAAATGTGTAACAATTTTTTGATATAATGTTCAACATTGTTGCTTTAATGGTGGAAAAAGGTGAAAAGTTCCAGGGTCAAGCTTTCCCATACATTTCCCTCGTTATCAGCTTGCTTCCCGAGCATAGATAACAATAACATGGACGAAATAAATTCCACTGCCTACATATTTTGACTCAACAAAGTGTTTTGGTTTGTTTGTTTTTCTCTAAGCTGTGTGGCCACGCCCTAATGGCAAAAATCCACGCTGAACTCGAAACAAAAGACTGCGTGTACAAAATTCAGCCTCGGTTTAGTTTGTTACACAACAGCGAGTGGAGTATAGCTGTTACAGGTACGCGACATTGAGAAACGAGAGCTACATACGAGTCAACTTCCAGGCAGTGCGGAGCATGTTACCTTTATTTTGCATATGGCAGCAACAGTTACCATCGTACGCTGCAGGATATTTAGCTGGCACAACTACTGGAGGGTACAGCGGAGAGCAAATTTTTTGCACAAAATATTCAATACTACTGGTGATGGCATGCTTGTCATTCTCCTCAGTATGTGAAAGAAAAGGAGAAAAAATTCACCGCGCACATCCCTTCCAGTAGGAGCCTGCATGTAGCAGATGCTTTCACCACACTTTTTCTTTCTCCACTCCAAAGTGTCTCAACCAGCTTACAGAGAGACAAACACATTTCCAGCTCACCCTACAACTGATAGAAACAAGAGGGGTGAATCACTCTACAGAGATAACGCAGAAGTACACAACAGTGTCCACTGGCGAGTAGTCCGGAAGATGAAAAAAAAACCTACCGGGCAAAAATGTAGTCTTCGTGTAGCTACACTGCGAAAACGAATTTCACCAGAGTAAATTCGACCGGCACGAGCAACGCAGTCTATTTTTTTCCTCCCAATTTCTTTTCCTCTTCCGCTATGCTCAAGAAACCAACTGTGAAACGCACCGCAGATAGCTCTGCAGTATAATTATTGTGCGTGATGTCCACACGTGTGAGAAAGTACACCATAGTTCATTGTCTCACAAGAGAGAGATTTCAGATTTCACCGCAGTGCGTTCAGGTAACTCAACAGATGAAAATCGTTTGTCGCTCTCTTCTAGCATGAGCGTTGATTTGCTTTTTAGTGTGACGGTAGTTGTTTCCGCAGTGCAAGATGTTCTCCTGCACTCTAGAGGTTTTATGATGGTGCGATCATCAGCGTTCTATAGCACACATTTCGAGCTGAAGATTATGGAATCGGTTCTTTTTTGAAATATAAGTGCTCGAAGATAAGAGCTATGAGAATTTTCACAACTACTCCTAGTGTGAAATGTTCATCTATTTCTCAATAACCATTTTTACAATAACGACCAGGGCGCACCAAAGATAAACGGTAGTGTTGCCTATGAATAGTTTATCACAGCAAGATACAACCCTCGTTTCAAGAATTTTCACTGCTAAATTGAGTGATTTTCCGGTTTAATTGTTTCTTTGTGCCCACTCGAACATTGTTATCAGCCAAATATTAGTAACGAAAATTAGTTAACCTTAGAACCAGAGTGATTTTCGCATCGGGAAAGCAAAAACTTTCTTTTGACGCTTATGAAAATCACTCAGTAGTATCGAAGGTGTTTTGGTTTGTTCCTCTTTCTCCAAGCTGTGTGGCCACGCCCTGATGGCAAAAATTAACGCTGAACTCGATACAAAAGCCTGCGTGTAGCAAATTCAGCTTCAGTCTAGTTTGTCACACAACAGCGAGTGGAGTACCCAGATAACTAGAAATCCTATAAAAATGACAATACAAAATCGTATTAACATCCAGTTTCAATCGAAATTGTATAAAGTTCATGTTATAACCAGTTCAAGTTATCTTTCATCGTATATAGGTCGTACAGTACAGTACTACTATACCGAGCCTCTTTTCTATCCTACCAATATCGCCAAATTACAATTGCCTGAACTGAGGCTACACCTAACGTTCCTCTCTGGCCAGGTTTATTCTAAGAGGGACTTATTATGTCAAGAGGAAGGAGTCTTATCGAAACCTCGTTCCTCGTGCCAATATCGCCAATTACAATTCCCTGTAGAGGGTAAATATTTCTGAAATCAGTTTTATTATAAGAAGGACTTATTTTGTCAAGAGGAAGGAGTCTTATTGAACCTCGTTCCTCCTACCAACACCGCGTCACAATCACAATTCCCTGAAGAGGCACTCAATGCTTCACCTCTGGTCAGGTTTATTATACGCAGGACTTATATTTTTTGTCAAGAGGAAGGAGTCGTATCGAAACCTCGTTCCTCCAGCCAAGACCGCGTCAAAATTACAATTCCCTGAAGAGAACTATTATACGTTACTCAGAACAGTTTTATTATAAGAGGGACTTTTTTGTTAGGATGAAAGTCAGCAAGGGTACTATAGAATTCAGCTTGAAGGAAGGGTATGTAGTAGAGAGCCTGAGAATGAACCCATGTTAAAATCCTTTGACAACCAAATGGCCTGATTCTACTAAGATTCGAACCCACGACCACTCGCTCATCAAAGCGGACTCTTTAACCTTGCGGCTACGAAGCTCTCTATCTCGTGACAGTTGAAATCGTCTACTATGAAACACGAAATCGTTGAATAGTATAGAATGATACCATTTTTTATGTCAAATTTAATTTAAATTAAAAAGTCCCTTTCAGCAATTCTGGTTTATACCTCCTTCCCCCTTCCCCCCTTCTTCCACCTTCCTTGTCAGCATACGACCGAGGTCCCATCACGGGTTTGTTTACCATGATCTTCGCTTGGTTAGGGGCCGTTTCTAAACCACGTGTTCATAAATTGATCACTTTTTGTACCCCCCGTACCTCCCGCGGTCTTTCGTGGTGTTTTGGCCCCTCGTCCCCCTCTTTATGACCACGTGGTTTAGGAACGGCCCCTTACTCGTATCCCGGCTGGTACTACGAGAAGGTAGGGATAGGAGCTGCTGGGCAGGATGCTACGAACCGCAATGGGAAAATTTTATGCCTGCAAATACACGAAGTATTGGTGATACGCACGGCCAGCCAATTGCGAACCAAATTAGCGAAGTCGTTGGAGAATAAATGCTATTGAATAGAAGATGAAGCATACGAGTAATTAAGGATAACGTTATTTTTGTATCGAAGGGTTTATTCGGATATCGACGCAGTGTTCAGGCGCACCAACTCTAAAAGCTTTGTTGTAAGAAAGCGCAAGCGAACCCATGTAGTATTCTTGATTTGGAATTGGTTTTCAACACTAGTTTTCATAGTGAAGGGAATCTGCTCAGAAATTATGGAAAACTACCAGTAGAAAAGATCTATTATTCCATTCGAATTCCATTTAGGTCTTGCACATTATCAAAAACAAATATTTTAATATTCAATAAAATAAAACTGTTTATCTATGCAAATTATAAGGTTTTAAACTAAAATGTCATTCGAATGAAAAAAGATCAAGTTTTTGAAATTAGGGACCAATTTTTGTAAATTAATTATAATTATATTTCTGAGCATTTTAACAAAACAATTATCGACTCTTGTACTTTAAATTTACCAGCGATTATATACAAGCCTAAGACTATCGATGTGACACGCCGCCTTCCAGCGGCGTGTTACAGCAAAGGATGCCTAAGTGCACTATCCGACTACAAATGAGATCAAAGCTAGTTGTTGTCCCCCATTATACTCTAGAGTGATAAATGAGATAAACTGAGCTGTTAGAAAGGGTGATTAGTGTGTCAGCACGATGAAGTCTGTGATGCTTTCTGAACTGTAACGTCACTGCTTCCATTATAAGATATGAAACAAAGTAAAGTCTTTGTGTTATGTTTGTCTTTTGGAACTTAACCTTGCTGTAACATTCCGGTAAACTGTACAGAATATTTGTGAGGTCAACGTCCACTTTTTTTCGATTCTGTCAAACCTACGTTCGGTTTCTCGAAGAAAATCAACTCTGTTACACTTCATTAGGTTCCGCAAACCCTGAAATCGATACTTGCTGAGAACCCAGAAAGTTTGATCCACAACCACCCACCCCAAGGAGGAGAGGGACGCTACAATCCCCCACCACACCACAAGCAATCATAACACAGAAACCACCACCACCCGGCCTGGAGCGGAGCGCGGCTATATAGCGTACAACGTGATGTAATTACCGAAAATCGATACCTTTCCTGCTTCAACGCCAAGGAAAATGATTAAGGATGCAAACTATCATAAATCATGCGATGCTGATGATTAAATTAAATTATACCTGGTTTCGATAGTAATTTTACGATAATTTTCTTTTTCATCACGTCGCCGTTCAACACGAGCTAGACCAGTCAGTCGCGCTAGACCGACCTGCGTCGCGTCGCCGTCACCGTCATAAGCGTTAAGCGGTCCCGACAACGACGAACTCGAAGTCTTGTTTCGCACAGGCTAGCCAGCAGACAGCCAGAACCAAACAAATACATTCAGGTGTGAGAAATCTACGGCAGCATTTCTCATACCGTTGCGCCACTACTGCATCAGGGTGAAGCAGAAAAAAACGCAATCTCCGGAAAGGCAAAGTTGCTCGATTTTGCATTCTTCACCCGTCTCGACTAGCTCGGACCCCTGTGAGTGGGGGCGGAAGCCTCCGGGGGAAAATTAGTTTCTTGGGCGAAAATGGTCAGCTTTTTTTTTGTTTTTTTTTTTTTTTTTTTTGAGTGTGTGGGTGTGTATGTGTGCTGCTACTGCTGCTGCTGCTGGATCGAAAGTTACCAAACCCGTTGTGGTTGGTGCCAGGCAAAGGAACTATTATCGCCTTCACCGCAAACCAAACAACTGTTTTGAACAAGAACAAATCGAAATTAAACGGTTTCTGAACTCGACGAAACTGCTGCCGGTGCCGCTCGGTTCCTTCCGGTATGGGTAAAGGGTAGCGACGGATTTTTTTTCGGTTACGAACGAATGGTTGGAAAGTAGTAGCAGCGACAAATTTACAGTGATGCATTGAAATTTTGCGCATGGAAGGTTCCGTTTTTTTGTTGCTGATTTGTTCTGAGAGTTTTATGGCTCAATTTGAATGCTGATTATATCTATCAACTTTAAATTACACTGTGTGATTTATTTCAAGCGAGTACTTCTTACTATGGTATGGGGTTGGAACTACGCACAATTTGAAATTTTATGGTTACAAAAATAGAGCTCTATCAATTCACACTAAGATTAATTATAAATTTGAAACAGATTTAGATTCAATAAAAATTGTTCAAATTGCCGGTTTTCAGATTCAGCTGAATGCTTGCAATTTGAAATTTGAGGAATATTCTCATAAATTTTAATATTAAAAGATGACTTTTACATTAGTCAAATATATTCAATAATCAGAGTTTCAATAATTTACTCACAACCCGGCGATACAACCCTTCAAAACTAAGTCCTTCTCATAAGGAGAGTTATAAGGCCAGTTTAAGGCGTGTTACATCAAAATGAAGGGTAGTGAGAGTAATCTTTATACCTCATACCGAAGAGCGTGATAGGACGCAACAAAATCATTCGAACCCATAATTTTTTCTTCCGTTTTGACAATGGAAAAGTGTTAAATAATTTACCTTTCAATTTACCTGTTTAAAAATACCTTCACACGCAGAGGCGAAATTACCCATGCAGCATCAATCATAGTAACCCATGAGTTAGCAGAGAAAATTTGACAGATCTATCAGTCGAACTCACGGTTGATGGCGAAAACAGTGAATCTACTCCGTTCAGAAGTGTGCGCGTTCAAAGAACGATATCCCGTCGCGTGGAAAAAGGACATCGTGCGGCAGTTCGTGGACACTGGACACGGCCCGGCATCTACAAAATCTTGACACTATTGGACAACAATCAGAGCATCGATCTCCGAGGTAAAGTTAATTTCACGCACCAAGTTCCCCAAGAAGGTGCTGCTGTGACTGATTATCATCGAGAAGGGGATGTCAGAGCCGGAGATCAAACGGGAAATTAGGTCAATAAAGAGCCGCAGGTAAAGAAATACTACCGGCAAAGTTTAAAAAAAAAGCGGCAAAGAGGCACAAGCAACGACACTCCACTGTGTAATTTCCAGGGAGGAAGAAAGACTGCCAGAGGAATGAATGGCAAAAGTTGTTAGCCCCATCTATAAAAAGGGCGATCGGCTATAATGCAGTAACTATCGTGGCATAACGTTGATCAACGTCGCCTGCAAAGTCCTCTTCCAAATTCTGCTCCGCCGTCTTTTTCCTCTAGCGAAGAGATTCGTGAGGAAATATCAAGCGGGCTTTACATAAGCACGCGCTAATACGGATCAAAAACGTGTGCAGCCATTACGTCTTCGTGGACTTACAGTCGATTAAGACCAGCTAAAGACTATCACACGGTGACGTCACGTACTTGAGTTTAACAGCTACTGGTAAATTTCTTTAGCTTCGAGCGATGCAGTTTGGTTCTCAACTATAGCAGATCATTTCAATTGTGACCAAAATGCCTTTTAAATGTTGAGCGTGAGGTACCAGTACACTTAGAATAATAAAAAAATGAGCACCACCACTTCGCACGCGATTGCTCTACCAGAAAAAAAGCAGCAGGTTAAAGAGTTTCGGTGAGTTGGTATGAGGCAAATAATGCTCAACTACGGTTTTCCGGATAAACTGACACGACTTCTTAAGGCCCAAATACACACACGGCGCAATGACATCTTCTCCATACAAAATAAAAAGTGTTATCGCTATCCCGCCTTCCATTTTGTATGGAGAAGGCGTCATTACGCCGTGTGAATTTGGGCCTTTAAAGCTACCTTGGATCGAGTGATGTGTTAAGTGTGAGTATCGCAGACACTCTTGAATCCCCTCCAAGCGCGCAGAGAGTTGAGACAAGGAAATGGACTATCCTGCACGTTGTTCAACATCTCTCGTGAGAGTGTAATCCTACGAGCGGGCATTGAAACGAGAGGCACGATTTTCAGCAAAGGTAGTCAACTCATAGGCATCGCAGACGACCTCGACGTTATTACAAGAAACAGGGACGGCGAAAGCAGTCTACGCCAGACTAAAAGTGGAAGCTGGAAGAGTTGGACTGTAAGTTAATGCGTTGAAAACCAAGTATATAAAAAGGAGATACCCGAGGATGATTTTGACGGCACACGCGCAGGTAAGTATCACTCACCGATTTTCTGCCTGGCTCTCAGGGTAGCGTACGGTTGAAGGATCTCTAGAAGGAAGTCCGACGCCATTAACTGTCTGTAAAAAGGTCACCTCGTTAAGGATTGTACGTCGTCTAGCAAATGTCGCAAGTGTCGTGGATGCTATCTTACCCTGATTTGTTCGAATGATTCCTCTTCTCCGAAGTGCAAGTCTACGAGCCCTCAGTTATCACACTACCAGTTGCTGAGTCGATCTGTTGCGTTTCCGCTGGCCACTATCGGAAGACGATTCTTCTTGCCACAGCCGTGATTATTTTCATCGAAGACAATGGGGTCGAAAACGTCCCTCGCACACTCCTGAACTCGGGAAATGAGTGCTGCTTCATTACCGAACGATTCTCGCAGCGCATCAAGGCTCAGCGGGAAAAGATCTGCTGATCACGGGCATCAGTCAAGGTATCCAGACCAAGCAGTAGTTCTCCTTCGAGATTCAGTCTCAAGTTGGCGAGTACTCCACCAACATCGAGTTTCTTTGTTTTGCCCAAATTGACAATCGACGCCACGAGAAGCTTAATACCTCTTGTTCGAAGAGAGTTGGCAGAACGGCTGATTAAAGGGCTATTCCCACTGCTTCCGTTCCGGGACCGGACCGGGACCGGGCTCGTCCGGGACTTTTCATGCATTCACACTGCGCCGTGCTTGAACCGTGCCTGCGCTGCGCTCTGGCTGAGAAATGTTGATGTGTGTATGTGAAAGAACGTCTTTCTCTTTTTTTCATACCGCAGCTCACTCCGCGCGAAATATGTCACTACTACATACACGCATCCACCCGAGTGCCTTCCGTGCACTCTCCGGCCAACACAAAGTATCGTCGGCAACGATAGTTTTTCTCTCGCACTGCGGCAGCACGACGGCCACTCAACGCTGCCCCGGTCTGAGCACGGCGCGTCGGTGTGAATGCGTTCATAAGAACGCATGCAATCAATCTCAAACGAGCCCGGACGACACACGGAACAGCCACGGCCCGGTCCCGGCCCGGTCCCGGAACGGATGCAGTGGGAATAGCCCTTAATGGTACGTGCTCTGAAAACTCGCAGTTATCTTATTGAATTTTGAGTCATTTTTGCGAACAAATTTGCTTAAAAGTGAAGAGACGTTATCTGTGATGTATTCGTTACGCGGTGCTAGTAAAATATCGGTGAAAATGCGAGTGTTTCTAGCGTTGGAGTGACCAATTTAACCACGTTCAGCAACTGCGAAGCCAGAAAAGTTGTGGAGTGTTAGTGCAAACTCTGTATTTCGAACTTGCTAGCGGCGTGTTATGGACGTGCAAAGAACTGCATGGTGATGTGAGCAAGAAAGATAGCAGCTGAATGGCGTAGTACTGTGGTGTCGCTTGGTGCTGGTCGGTGTGCATACCATCACTGACAAAGCATTATCATCCGAATGATCCAGATGAGTATAAGTTTTGTGTCTCATATTTTCAGAATGCACGGTCGGTTTTGTGTTAAAGCTGACAGCGTGTAAATGATCTGTTTGGCGCACTTTTTTTATTGCCAAGCTGGATTGCTGAGTACGATGAGTCTCGTTTTTTTTTTGTCTTCGGTTATGTGCTGCGCGTTTGTTTACAATAATCGACGCGTGCGTTTCATGATAATGCGCTGATACTTTGTTTCAATTCGTGTTTTTAGTCGCAGGAAGCAACACAAAATAACATAACAAACAGATGCCTATCGATCGTATTAGTAATGAACTGAGCGTGTAAACACATTCATAAGGCATGCGTGACACTCAGGAGGAAGTCTTCCAAAGAAGTTCGTACAAGATGAAATACTCGAAAGGTACCTGAAAATAACTCCTGTTTGAGTAGTTTATGAAGACGGTGTACCTGCGCAGCCCTGCGTTTGTCTCGTTTACACTCGTAAAATACTGTATTGATTTTGTAACCAACTTTTTGACAGTTTCGTAAGAGATTTAGTTGAGGGCTCGAATAGAAAAAAAAATCACAAGAAAGTTGTATGCAAAGCCACGACCGCAAGGTTGAAGTAGAATACTTTTACAAGAAAGATAACCTGGCTGCTTGCGTGTCAGTCATTTTTTCTGGTAAATAAACGTTGACCGTTAATTGGCAGTATTGTAATTTCTTTTTGTCTGATATTTTGAATGGAGTTCATTGGATATTTTTAAATTTTGTGCAAATGAGAAGTTGAAGTGCTGCCGAATTGTAATATGCACATTTTATACGACATCATTAAACGGGAACGGAACAAAGGCAACGGTTATGCAGAACGCGAATGCATCTCTGTAATATTACCGACAATAAAATTCTTCTGAACAAACTGATACAACTTTCCCATTAGGCCTCTGCCATAATAGATGCGAAAAGTGACGCGAACCGATTCGCTCAGCTGTAGGTTAATGTACAGCCATCAGTAAAGCTGTACATCAACCTACGGCCGAGCGAATCGGTTCGCGCCGCTTTTCGCGTCTACTATGGCAGAGGCCTTCGAGATAGTTGCTGGCTGATGTATTCACTTCATGCAAGCCTGCTGCTGATGCTTCCCGCTACCACACTGAAACAGCATTTTAGTGAAGGGAGTGTCGTTGCATCAGCTGGCCCTGCTACTATCGATGCTGATATACCCGCTGCAACAGCTACGCTATGCATAGCCATGCCACAGTTGTGGCCGCTATACGCTGGCCCAACTGCTGAGCAACTGCAACGCTATCCGTAGCCATGCCACAGTTGTGGCCGCCATTGATATCCGCTGTACCTGCATCTGCTGGCCCTGCTGCTATCGATGGTGAGATCCGCTGAAACTGCTACGCTTATCCACAGCCATGCCACAGTTGTGGCCGCTATCTGCTATTTAAGGGAGGACTATGAGCGGCTTCGACTAAAACAGGCTCTTATATAGGGATGAAAATAGGAATGAATTATTTTACGTACGTGATGGAATGATATAACTTGAAAAATATGTGTGACTTCATTCTGGTTCAGAGCGATCATTTGATAAGCTCCACCTCTTTTTTCAGTTTCTAAAGTTTTTCCTTAGTTTCGTAGCACGGATGCACAAACATGATTT
Source organism: Wyeomyia smithii (assembly GCF_029784165.1). NCBI lineage: Eukaryota > Metazoa > Arthropoda > Insecta > Diptera > Culicidae > Wyeomyia > Wyeomyia smithii. Next base: position 20,717,640 of record NC_073696.1, on the reverse strand, counting down.
CGTGTCGAAACCGGACCGATAGCACTCTCATTGAAGAAACAAAATAACATGTTTTGTGTCGTGTTGCGCAGCTTCGTTGAAGAAAATGTTCCCGTCCCCGTGTCGCATGTAAGCAGATTATTGCGTTCAGTAGACAGTAGATAGTGTATCCAGCGAATAAACACCGTTGGTGCTCTCACACACGCAACGGTTTTAACCCGTATCTTATTGCGGTTTGTAACATCAAGCGATTTCGTTTGCTCGCTGTTGCGTGTTGCATCATGTTGCAACTTGGCAGCTGGGAGACGACGAAATTCTGTTTATGCTGATTGATTGAATCGACTTCATATTAGCTCTGCATAGTCGAACTAACTGCTTTTGTGAATGCGTACTAACAGGGCAGTTTATTATTCAATGTCGGTTATGCTGATCGCAGCCTTTGCGCTGCCCTTACAGTGGGGGGTTTACTAAATAAAGTGAAAATTAGACAACTACAACAGAATTTGATTGCATCCCGCACAGAATGTCTGCTTGTGTTGATGCCAGAAAATTATTAACCTTCAACTATTTTTTTATTTGCCTTGAAAAAAGCATTTTGCGGTACAAAATCGGTTATTGATTACAACTTTTGAGCTGCCCTAACATTGGGGGAATTAAGATACACGGACAACATGCACTGTGGAAGCTATTTTACATTCAGTAAATTCGACGGGTGCGACAGATTTAAATTGCTAGGATGCAACACAGAATGCTTGCTTGCGTTGACAAAAATTATTAACTTTCAATGACTTGTTTATTTGCCTTGAAAAAGGCATTTTGGTGGCAATCTTCATGCTGCCCCAACACGGGGGGAATAATGGCTGTCTGGCGACACACGCTGAGAAAAACCGCGCTGCTCCTGAGACGTGGTGACCAACCACAGGGTTAGTGCTACTGCTAAGGAAGGACGACTGCTGTTGTCGCTATCTAGAACTATTATGAGCGGCTCCGGATTTTTTGGATTCAATATTCTTTATTTTTCTTACGGTATTTTTATTATACATTTGTTTTTTGAACATTGTGAGAGATTCAATTTTATCAACTTTTCAACTCTGATGTTTTTAATGTACTATAAGTGTTACTACTTTTTCCTTTTCTACGTACATGATTTACATTTTAATGCTCGGCATTAGAGTTTTAATTATTAAATAAATATACCAAGCTACTTATAAATAAAGCTCACGAATGAGCACCGCACTAGAGTTAAGTGCATTGTTTTTAGTGTTTTCAGCGTGTGCAGAGATTATGTTTTCGGTCATATCGATACCAGCTATTTGATGCACTTCTGATGTTCGGGTTCCGAAGGGTACGTTCAAGATCATTTTCAGGAACTTGTTCTGGATCCGTTGAATCTTTTGCAGGTGGGTCCTCGCGCAGGTTCTCCAGATCGACGAGGCGTATAGAAGCATCGGCAGGATGACCTGTTTGTATATCGTCAATTTATTCACGACGGATAATTTCGATTTTCGGTTGATTAGCGGGTACAACTTCTTCATTAGCACTAAGCTTTTCGTTACTGTTTGTTCAATGTGGGGGCGATAAAGTAGCTTATGATCATAGGTCAAACCAAGGTAGCGAACATTTGACGACCAGGGAATATCCACATTGTTCAACCGAATCTTTGTTGTCGGCACCAAACGTTGACTATTCCGATGTGGGAAGACTATGGTCTGAGTTTTTGCTGCATTCACACAAATTTTCCATGAGGTGAGGTAATTCACAAAGACGTTGAGCCCAGTTTGCAACTTTTTAACTATTTGGTTGATCTGTCTGCCCTCGTACATAATGGCGGTATCAACAGCAAACAGCGACAGGATGCCTCCATTGGGTAGTTCAGGAATATCTGAGGTGAATAAGTTGTACAGAACAGGACCAAGGATGCTGCCCTGTGGAACACCAGCTCCTACGTCGTATGGGTCAGACAGGCCACCCAGCACACAGACCTGAGATTTGCGCAGCGTAAGATAGTTTTGCACAATCTTCACTAGATAAACGGGATAGTTGTAGCGCTGTAGCTTGTAGATAAGCCCGTCGTGCCATACGTTGTCGAATGCTTTTTCTATGTCCAGGCAGGCCATGGCAGTTGTTTTAGATAGCTCCTTGTTCCGATTGATGAGTTTTGTTACTCTCTGCAGTTGATATGTTGTTGAATGGCCTCTGCGAAAACCGAACTGTTCGTCCAGGAATATGTTGTTCACTTCTGCGTGGCACAGAATACGGCTGTAGATGCATCGTTCGAAAACCTTGCTGAGGGCAGAAAGCAGACTGATGGGACGGTAGCTTTTGGGGCATGTGGGATCCTTTCCTGGTTTCAAAATGGGAATCACTTTCGCCAGTTTCCACTTTGTTGGAAAGTACGCCAATTCAAGGCATCGGTTGAACACTTTTTCCACCACAGACAAGGCTGTTGGTCCAAGGTTTTTGAACACAAGGTTGAACACTCCGTCAAATCCGGGAGCCTTCATGTTCCGAGAGAATTTAATGTTGTTTTGTACCTCGTCCACTGTTATCCGCTGATCAGGTGGTAAGATATTCGGTGTGCGGGCCAGAATTACTATCGATTCACTGACAGCTGGTTCGATTCCACTCACAATATCACGACCAAGATTGTGGGAAGCGGCAAAATGCTGAGAGATAGCACAAGCCTTTTTGCGGGAAGTTAGCAAAGTTTCACTATTCACTATCAATGGCGGAATGGGTTTTGGTTTGTCCTTCAACACTTTAGCCACACGCCCAAAATGGCCGTGAGCAGTTGGGCAAATTACGTAATTCGGTTGCAAACTGTCTGTTTTTCACTTTCTCCAGACGTTCTTGAACGATTTTTGTCAGCTGTCTAGCGTAGAATCGGTGCCTAGGGTTGCGGGTACGTTAATATTGCCTTCACAGCGAGTTTCGCAAGGAAATTATGCGCTTGGTGTTATCGTCGATTTGCGCAAACTTACGTGTCACTGGAACAGATGGGATGTAGCGGCACTCTGCTTCCTGGATGACGTCTATCATGGACTGTAGAGTACGATCGATGTCTCCAGTGCTGTTCAAAGTGATGTCCGCATCAAGATGGTTTTCAACATACCGCTGCAGCTGAATCCAATTTGCACGATGGTAATTTCTTCTTTGTTGAACTTGACGCCGCTCTACGTTAGCACCAATCTCAGCGATGACCGGAAGATGATCCGAGGAGAGCTCTGTTATGGTTTTCGGAATCGAAAATCGATCGGTGATGTTGGTCAGAAAAATGTCAAGCTTAGAGCCTACACCACCAGGAGAGATGTAAGTTGGCAATTCCGGATGAGCGGGATAGTAATTTCCAGCTTCGGAATCTTCTACGATGATGTTACCATTTGAGTTGCACCTGGAGTCACCCCAAGCGGAGTGGCGAGCATTGAGATCACCTGTGATGACGAAATTGCCTCCTCTTCTAGACAGCTTTTGGATGTCGTTCTTCAATTTCACCGTGGTTCCATTTGCCCGTCGAGACTGCTTCGGACAATAGACTGCAATAAATGTGAGTGGTCCATCAGTGGTGGTAATTTCGATTCCTATAGCTTCGACAAAGATTGTGTTGAAACTCGGTAGTGATTTGTATGGTAGTCCTCTCCTTATGGCAATTGCAACCCCGCCCCCAGCTGAGGTTGTGCGGTCCAGTCTGACTACCGAGTGTTCCGGCAGGCAGAAATTTATGTTCGGCTTCAAATGTGCTTCGGTTATTGCAGCGACATCGATGTGGTGTGTGTTCAGAAAATGTAGAAGTTCTAACTTCTTGTTGGCCACAGAGCGGGCATTCCAGTTAAGGATTCGAAAGAATGGATCCATTTGTTCCCGCAATCTGTTCCTGGTTGGTGCGACAAGCCTTTGTTTGCTGATCGAGTTTAAAAAACAGCGTAGCTAGCTGTTCCATCGAGTACAAATTGCTACTTGCTGGGGGCATGCTGGCAGCCTGTGCATAACTCAAAAGTCCGGGGGGGTCCCAGCTAGGAACACCACCAGTTGGAGGAGGTGGAAACGGCAACGTACTTGAAGTCGCTGGCGGCGTTGGTGTAACGCTAGGTTGTACACTTTTTCTATTCGACAGTCGCTGGCGATTGGCAATTTCACTTCGAATTTTGATAAATTCTGCTCGTTTTGGACAGGAACGGCTGTTCGTAGCATGCTCTTTGTCACAGTTGAGACACTTGATTTGTTCGGCTTCCTCAACAAGACAATCCACTGTTCGATGCGGACCTGCACATTTCATGCAGCGACTCTTGATGTGGCAATTCTTTGTGCCATGTCCATAGTTCAAGCAATTGGAACACTGCGTGACATCGCGATGAATCGGTTTGTATCGCTCCCATTGCACGATGATGTTGAAAAGGCCGGTGATTGTTTTCACTGTGCTCAGTGTAGTTGAACCCCTGGTCAGGTGGATCAGGTATAACTGATCACGATACTTGATGGCTTTGTTGTGTCTTATCATTTTGTATACTGCTTCCACTTCTAGGCCGCAAGCGACAAGCTCCGTTTTTAACTCGTCCAGTTCCAATTCCGGTAAACCACGCAGTACAACTTTAAATGGTTTTGTAGCTGCAATATCGTGAGTAAAATACTCCGCTTTTGTTTGCTTCAGGTAAGCCTCTACTACCTTGTAATGTGGGGTGGATGGAACGACGATTTTGTAGCCGTCCGTGCATAGCCTCAGGGTAGCTATCAGCCCTTTGCTGATAAGTTCATTGAAGTGTTGCCTTAGTCCAGGCGGGAAACCTTTTACGTAGAAAGGCGGCATTTTCTCCTTCTTTTCCGTTTTCTCGGTAGTTTGGTCAGCCAGCGTTGCAAACTTGTTGGCAGCTAGTACCTTCTTGGCGATACCATCATCCTTTTCAGCAGGGTCACGAGGACGCTTATTGTTTTGCTCCTTACTGGAACCCGTTTTTCCCATTTCGTTGGGACACGACAACGTACTGTTGTATAACAAATGCGATAGGTAAACTAAAACTTTCAGTTGTTGCAACAAACACGTCTGTACACACCAATCGTGAGACGAATAATGATGAGCGGCTCCGGCTGAAATAGACTCTTATATAGGCCGAATAGCATGTTTTCAATTGCAATGTATATGATTCTGCCGACCGTGCTTGGGAAGCAAGCATATAACGACCAATCAGAGGTCGAATTTTTCGTTTTGACAAGGCTTGACTATTTTCAATAGTACAATAGTGTGAATAATAAAATTACAATTATCTTATTTTGGGAAGAATCTTAGAAGATTTTCCAATCTATTGCTGCAAGAACGAAGGAAATCCATCGAATACTAACCGATTTATTAGCATTTGAAATTGGACATATTTTTCACTTTTTTCGGTTTTAGATTTTCATTTTACATCCCTATGTAGCCGAACTTCCTGAGAGAAGTATTCTACTTCAAAATAAATAAATAAAATAAATAAAATAATAAAATAAAGAAAATCATTCCGTTCATTTTTGTCGAGCAGAGCTGGTACTGGGTGCTGTAGGGCAAAGAATACCAAGAAAAATTGCTCAATTCACCCGATTACCACGGTTGTGCGCGATCTGGTTTCTCGTAGGGTTTCATTAACAAGAATTGTTTTTGTCTAGAAATGTTAGTGTAGTTTGTAGGAGTTTGGAGTATGCGTTTTACCGGAATCATATGCTTTTATTTTGTTGATTTTTCTAGCTTTTGAGCAGTTGTTTTATATAATATTTTATATGTTCTATTTATGGCTTTGTCAACAAATTCAAGGCTTTGTTCTGGATAATATGTATATCTGCATTTTTTTTAAAATTTTTGAGGCTTTGGATGCTTGGAACTTTGCCAATTTTTATATTTAATAGGCAACTCGTACGTCGACAAAGAGAGAATCGACGTAAACGCCGGGTTCCTGCGCGTCTGTGTCGGCCAGGTAGATTAAAGCGGTCGTTCGTAACGCTTCGTTGTAAACGCGTATCAGCCCGGGCGAGTTTTGCTGATATATGGCTTTTTGGAGTGTAACGAATTCGCGAAATGAACCCAGATATTTGATCATATCTCTCTGATCATCATCACCGTTTAGTCGTAGTCTGCTCGCGCAGTCTATATTAATACATCGCAAATCGGAGTAGATTTCGTTCAGTTGATAATTATCGTGTTTAATCAAATGACTGCGCGATATATGTCTTTCAAAAAGCCGCGTTTGCTTTCTCGAGAATATTCTGGATTAATACTAGACAAGTATTTGAATTCTTGGCTTAGGTGTGTGTGTCTCCTATTTTTCTTAATTTATCTTTTTATCTTTTACAACTTAGGTATTTCTTGCGTTCACGTTTGATATCATGGATGCGACCATACCCGCGTTTGAAAATAATATAGGTCACATGTCAAATGTGGTGAAGATAGCAACTGGATACCGTCAAACAACGTTATCGCGATATATATATTATATTTTCACAGTATTGTTTTTTTTATAATTAAATATTTCAACTTTATTGATTCTAAAATAACAAAAAAAAGAAAGATAGGTTTTCACATTCTAACGATTTATTATTTGGTCGGCGTGCGACCAGATCGAACCAAGCGCCACTTTTTTGAAAAATGAGTTTTTAACGCCAGTGAATGTTAAAATTGATATTCTATCTTTCATGAAAAAAACAAAAATATTCGAACAGTTTGCAGGAAACATACGGGGTGGTGAAACTTTAATCGCCGATTACTCGAAATAATGTTTTTGGCGCTTGGTTCGGTCTGGTCGCACGCCGACCATTTGGTTTAAAAGATTATTCTTCGCGCGCGGGGTTTCATCATACTAACACAAATACCCTTCCTGTGACATCCGTAGAGATGCAGAGGTGAACTCGGTCTCATAACAACGTTTGTCGAACTAACAATCCTCTTCCTATTTTTCCCCAACGACTGTAAGGACGTGGCCGGCGCCGTTATTGATCTTTTTGAAGTGAGAGTTACTGAATTGTTGTACATTGAAAATGGTATAACATCCCAAAAACTATCTATGTGGTTCTCTGTGCAACTTCACTAGCTCAGGTCAATCACGGAGGTGCAACTACGATATGTACGGTCGTCATGCTCATTCTCAATTGACAATCGACTTTCCAGCCACGTTGCCGTCTCAAATGTCGCTACCATCTATTCACCAATTCATGGGGACATTCTGGACAGTCGCGAAGGACAGCTCATCCATAGCGCACTCCGTTGAAGAAGCAGTGTGTGAGGAGCATTTTCAGCGAATCGTTACTCGCAACTCTGAGAGACGATACATCGTTCGCTTGCCAGTCAAAGAGGACGTGCAACGTCAGCTCATCGGCAACCTACGCATAGCTATTTGCTTGAAAATCGTCTACTTCGCAATCCTAAACTTCGTCAGTATTACAAGACCTTCATCGGCGAGTATCGTAATCCGAGAGGTTATGGAGCAGATAAGTATCTTCCTCATCACGCTGTGATCCCGAAGACAGCGACACCAGCAAACTGCGGGTCGTCTACAACGCTTTAAGTAGAACACCCAACGAACTTTTGCATCAAGTCATGATAATTGATGATGCGAACAGGATGTACCGTCAAGCTCATGTTGATCATCATGACTGTCGATTCCAGCTCATTTCCTGAAAACCATCACCGGGCCATGCGAAAGCACTGATTTTCTTCCTCATTTCTTGCTACTCGGGTACTAAGTCAGCTTGCAGACAACGAAGGACATCAGTTTCCGCTAGCAGTTCAGATATTTACATCGTTTCTTTTCCGGTGGTGGAACCATGGACTAAGTATTCGAACTCCGCAAGTAACTAGATGCACTCCTAGAAAAGGGTGGATTCCAGCTCCGCAAATGGGCTTCAAACAAAAAGTCATTCCTTGAAGGGATTCTTGAAGAGATTCGTTACAAGACCGATCTTCCACCAGACACAGAAGGGCGGTCTATCGCCAAACGGATTACTGTTTCTTTAATCGCTTGTCCGCTGGCTGGTAAGACCCGTCGTCACTTCCGCCAAAATTTATATGCAAAATTATTGGACTATAAAAACCGACGATCACCTTGGAGTTGATACAAGGAATTACCAACCGAACATCAAACCCGCTGGCTCAACTAAGAGTCGCAGCTACCGAGACTCAACGAACTTCGCATCACCCGCTGTATTCTATCCGGAAGCCATCCAGATGCACATTCTCTTTATTGCGTCGCAACTCGCCTACAAGCTTGCACCTACATAAAAACAGCCACCGCTATGTTACAGAACTGCTCGTGGAGTCATCGCTGGAATACTATCATCGACTTCGATCTCTGGTGGCAGGGACCTGAATGGCTTCGACAACCCCAAGGAAACTGACCAATCTCTGCAAATACATCCTATCAACTGCTTGAAGCGTTGGAAGGATGTATATGTCTTCACTTTCGTTTCCTCCAAAATTCCCGAAAACGAGCACCCGTAAACTATTCTACAGAAAAAGAGAAGTTAGTTGGAGCGGAAAATCTACTAATCAAACTGGTGCAACAACAACCATTCAAAGAAGATTGGAAACATCTTCAACAATTACAAGCAGGGTTACCTAAATCCCGCCAAAAATAGTTCCATCCATTCCTCTCTCCAGAGCAGCTGATTTGGATCGGTGGCAGACTAGAACTCACAATCCGGCTCGTTTTTAGCTCAATTTACAGTTGTAGACGACACATTCAGTTTGCTAGCGACATTACTTACCTACTTCCCTAGTGAAACACTCTTCACCTGCGTCACAGTGTTACGCCGCCAACGTTCTCGGTCCATAGCAACTTGCCTCCAGTTTCTTGAGAGTCCCACACTTCCAAGATCTTGCTCCACTTGGTCTAACCACCTAGCTTGTTGTGCACCTCTACGTCTTGTACCGGCCGGATTCGAGACGAACACCATTTTTGCGGATTTGTTGTTCGGCATTTTTCCAACATGTCCGCCCATTGTACCCTTTCAGCTTTCGTGATTTTCTGGATAGTTGGCTTGCCATAGCTCGTGGTTTATTCTTGTGGCTCCATCCTCACATACTCCGTCGAAGATAGTCCTAAGCATACGTCGAAAACGGCCAGTGCTTGCAAGTCCTCCTCGAGCATTGTCCACTGTCCATGTCTCGTCCCCGTAGAGAACTACTGGTTTTACAAGCGTCTTGTACATAGTGCACTTGGTACGGGGGCGAAGTTTACCAGACCTCAAAAGTCTTGTGGAGTCCGTAGTAGGCACGACTTTCAGCTACAATACGTCTGCGGATTTTTCTGCTGCAGTTGTTATCTGACGTTACCAATGATCCGAGGTGTACAAATTCGTCAACCACCTCGAACTCGTCTCCGTCAATTATTACGCTACTGCCTATGCGTGCCCTAAGCAAAGCAAAGCCTTGGTGCTATATATCGATTTGGAGCTCGACTTTCTGTTCATTATACACAGACTTCGCAGCCAACTGTTAAGTGTACAGGACAATTGCGGGACTAGCGCTAAGATCCTACTGACACTATCTCCCGAGCCGAGACTCGAACCTACGACGACTGGCTTGTAAGGCCAGCATCGTACCTCGAGACCAGCTGGAAGATCTATGCGTACCCTATCGCGCTCGGTTCCTCCTGCTAGCAGATACTTGGTCTTTGACGTATTAACCTTCAATCCAACCTTTTCTGCTTCACTTTTCAGTTTGGTGTACTGTTCAGCAACCGCACGGGTAAAAATATTTTCCCGTTTTCAAGACCTTTCAGGTTGCAATGTTGTTTTCCGACAGAAATATGACCTATGACTCATGATATCATGATGTCAACCCCGAATATCATGAGCTATGAAAAGCGTTTTCAAGAATGTGACTCATGGCTATTATAACACATCGCTGTCGCATGGACTCATAGAATCATGAGTTATGACTCATGATACCATGGGTTGGACTCTGAATATCATGAGCTACTCAGAGCGTTTTTATAAATACGACTCATGACTGCTAAAAACGTAACACATATCTGTCAAACTGCGCGCCGGTATATTCAGTTATTTGCAATTTTAGAATCCGTGATTAATACCGTAGGTGGACTAGCGTATTTCATGTGCAAAACAAGGTTTTCGCGAGTGAACGTGTTGATAAAACATATGACGAGTGTCCGGTTGCATAAATTTACTCAACACAGTATTATCAAGTGCGGTTGAAACTGAACAACTGTGGCAGAGAACATACGATCGGAAAAAAAATCGGATTGGAGATCGAAAAGGATACAAAAAAGTAAACAACTACTGATTTCAGGTCTATAATATAATATGCCTATTGACGTAGTGCTCGTATACAAATAACTAGCCGTAAAGTTTGTATTTTCCATCAAGCCCAGTTTAGAGTTCCTTCGCTTGAAATGTAAACTCGTTGTTGTTGTTGCTGCTAGAATTGATGGATAAGAAGCTGTGCGGTGAGTGTCATCTGCCTATTAATGATTTGAAACCAGTGCCCCGCGGTTTCTGCGATGCCTTTCGTCACATCGACTAGCAATGTTGTGAAATTACCGATCGTGTCCACAAGGATTTGTTCGCACAAGGGAAAGCAATGTTTATTTGTCCCGCCTGTAAAGGTAAATTAGGCGGTAGAAGAATCCTTGCCCAATTTGCCGAAAAACTAAATAATGTGCCGGCTGTGCCAAAGAATGTTGTTCAATTTGAACAGCTGTGTGATACTATTGGATCACTGAGTCATAAAGTGGATTGTTTGATGCTGTCGCAGAGCCGTAACGATCCCAGCCCTGCTGCTCCTGTGTGGCCGAGACTAGGAAATCAACGCTGGTGGAGTGGTTATGGTGGTGCGGTACGTAATTATGCTAGCCGCGACACTAACTCGGTCGATTTAAATGATCTTTCGGTTGCATGAACTGTCCGTCGTTTTTGTATCAATCAATTGAAAATTATTCACGCATCAGTCCCCAAATGCAGACAATTGTAATTTGATTATTTGAACTATTGTAGGTAGCGAACGGCTTCGGCAGTGGTTAAGGTTGCAGCAGAAAACCTGCCGAAGCCTTTCGCTACCCTACTATTGAAAATTGTTATTGAAAAGTGTTAAAATTACAAGAAATAAAACAAAGTTTATAAAAAGTCTTAAAAAAGCAATCAGTTTACTAATAAAGGATGATGCTAACTATGTAGCAGCGGGCAGCAGCGATAGCGAGTACCAGTAGCGGTAGTAGTAGCAGCGTCAGTGAAAAATTCCGTATTTTGGCAACACACAGACGGGGGTCGAAATCTGTCTGCCGTCAAATTTATAGTCCGAAAACAGCTTTTAATGTCAGGAATAGCACAGAGATGGGATCAGCATTCAGCATCATATCCTAAATTGAATTAAAAAACTAATTGTCCTTTTAAGGATGAACTAAATAGTCAACTGAAGAGTTAAAATTTTGTCGTTTATACATTACACCCTATTCGAAATGTTGGTGCACCTAGACATAGACGATTGTAAATTCGATATGATCTTCTCAGCATTCTCAGCACGAGTTCGAAATTTAAATGTGCACCAAGAAACAAATAACTGTTGATGTTTTCCACAATATTGCGAAGGAGCCCAGTTTAGATCAACCATCAACATCAAACATTTGTTCTACTATTCAGGATGTCCATAATGTTCAACATATTGCTTTTTGAGATAATTTGAGGCGACATTTTGACGACAACTTATAAACATTTAAGCATCTGATAGGAACAGCTTGTACTACATTCACACAGTTTACCTAACTATAATCGATCAGCTGCATCACGCCACGCCATTCCGATGCGTCTTGAAACAATTATTTTTGGCTGATCGTGCTCGCGAGTAGGGGAGTGCACGCGAATAAGACCGTAAATAGGAGTTTGTATTCATGGTTTCGGGAGCGAAGAAAACTCGCAAACGTCAACACTCGGTGGTGTGAAATGAAGGAAGTGTGAAAGAACGAGAGAGAGTTCGAATGGTGGAAGTACTCCATTGTGTGTGTGATTTCGGTAGCGGTGAGAACACTTCTTGGAGTATCGCATGCTTGATTAGAGCGAGTTTAGCATCACTGGAGCATACAACCATAAACCATTTGTAGTTAAAAAAAACTTTAAAACAAGTTGTTTTCCTTGTTTTGTGTTGCAAAATAATTTTTTTTTTGTATATTTTCATCGGTAAGATAAAACTGTTATCTGCAATTTTTCTGAAGAAGTCACACCGATTAAACAAACCGTTCTGTCTCTAAAAATATTTTTTAACCATCCATAAGGCAATCCACGGGTGACGTTTCACTGCTTGTAGGTTTGTAATTGTTTTTTCAAGTTGAAAAACCAGAACACAACCAAACACATAATCTTTTAATGCCGAAAAAAAAATCTAAAGTGATGTTTTATTATTGGGTAAAGGATCGTTTGTTTTTCGTGCTTTTCGATCCGGGTTGCATCCAAGTTGCGACCGTTCGAACATACCTAAGGCTGTCAAAAGTTGAAAACTAACTGAAATCAGCTGACCGCACCTGTCTCGTCGATTGCCTTAGCAACATCCATAAATTACGTAACGCTAAAAACCCAATTTTTGGACCCCCACTCTCCCATATGTAATGAAAAGTAACGCCAAAACCTACTCCCCATAAAAATAACGTAACGCTGTAGAAGAATATGCCAAACAAAAATGCTCATATTTGGGAAGTCTCCCCATGGATTTTTTGTTACGTAACGCTGATCTTACCTCCCCCTCCCCTATATAACAAATCGTAATGCCAAAAAATATATCCCCCTCCCTCCTACAGGTATTACGTAATTTATGGATGCCGCCAAATTATTCGTGACCAAAAACAAAAAATAATAATAGCACAAAATGACATCTTCAGCCCATAAGAACATCTATGCAAAGTGCAAATGCAATGCTTTGCAAATGACATTTAAAAAAAAATAGATGAGAAACATTTTGTGTTCTCTAATGTCATCGATAAAGATTTACAGTACTTTTATCAGAAAAAATAAAATCCGTTAGGAAAAACGATCAAAAATGGTTGAAATGTTATTATGAATTGATTAGGGTATCGAACGTCTTTGGCAGGTTTTTGCATAATATGTACTGCTGCAGAAAAGCTGCCAAAGAAAACTTATTAATTTATGTTTTACTTTGTTTTGCCGTACAAATCATAAATAATACTGACTGTCGAACTTGTTACTACAAACGCAAATCCTCAAACCCGTAACGGTTTGGCATCCAAGACCGTGAACAAAATCTGATCTTTTACAATTTTTAGTTTTAAGTTGAAAAATTTTAATTTCAATAATTCATAATCATGAATCAAATTTCAACTTATCAGAGTGATTAATCCAATTCAAAGTTTATGAACTTTATCGTAAGTTTAATGAATTTTTGTTGTAGTTTCATGAAATAAATTACTGACTTCATAAACCAAAACACGAATTCGAATATAATGTCTAATTTCATTCGTGGAACGCTAGATCACATGAATTATATTTTCAGTTTCGTGATCGATAAATCATGACATTAAGATTCAATGAACCAAAGTGAAGTTTTATAAATTAAATGTACACCCAGTCAGCAAAAATGACATGTTGGTGACCTTAAACAACAATATCGCACGCTAGCCAGGGGGGCTAATGCGGTCTCGATCAACTAGATTAGTTGAGAGAATTCGTTATCGATATTGTTTTCGGCACATTTTGCATGTTGTAGGATAAGTACAACGATACACCGTGCCCCAATGCTGAGTCGAGAAAATTTCCAGCTCGAAAAGATCCTCGTCCTGATCGGGAGTCGAACCCGATATCACGACCGTGTGGGAGAGCTAGCCGACCGACACAGAACCACGAGGACCACTATGTTGGTGACTTTAAAGAGAAGATTAATATTCGTATTAGGAATATGTTCTGTAAATGGTCAGGAATGCTGAAAAAGCGTTGAAATGGCGGGGCTTAGAGCCTCATACAATTTTCTGCATTTACATGTTTTCAACTGTGTGATATTTATAGGAGAAACCAGAAACGTTTCTAATTTTGTTTTAAGTTGTCATCGCGAGTCGTATTTTTATCGACACATTCATGAATATTTTTCGTGACAAAGTTCTAAAATAAAATATACTGTCCGTGACCAACTTCCGAACATTGCTATTTAGTTTTTTTTATTTCGCCGATAAAATTTAGAAATGATTGAACGTGTACATATTAGCAATAACATGTACAAGTTGAATTTGCGATAAATGCCAAAAGCTATTTTCAAATGCAATCCCATTTTCAAGTAGAAAGTATGTCGCCTACCCCTTAAAATTTTCGCGCGCCTTCCCAAAAATTTGGTTTTAGATAGTATTTGTAAAGTTATAAATATTTTAGAAACACTAAAAATGAAATTTATTGTATTGCGTCTGTCTGTTAATGGATAACTCTTGTTGTAATTTTGTTACAAAATATATGAAAATTATCAAGGGAAACTTCTTCCTCTTTCTTCAATGTGCAAAAAGCGGTTTTCGTCGGAAAGATCCTGCTAGGAGAGATGAACGCGCCCTGGATTCTCAATAAAATGGATGTGAACGTGCTGCCACGTCCACTGCGTCAACGAAACTTTTTGAGGCTCCAACAACATAGGACGGACTACTCACAAAACGAGCCTATGCGAACTATGTGCGGTCTATTCAATAGATATTATTATTTGTTCGACTTTCATGTTTCCTCTACCGTTTTTCGTGTTACAAACTTTTATGTGCAGATATAGTTTTTTTTTTTTATTCTCGCTTATTTTCCGTCGGTCTAGTTCCGCCACTGTTGTGGCCAATCACCGACGCCCAGGGAGACGACTCCACACCCAGGACCCTAACTCACGACCCGTTTATTAACGAACCGGCGCCAACGGCTTTACTTCCTCATGCGATGGAAGGCGTGATCCCAGAGATTTTTCGCCTCAGAAAATGGTTGGTTGACGGAGACGTTACCAACCTCACTAGGCCCCCGCTCTGCAGATATAGTTCTAGTCATTAGTTTTTAAGTGTTCATTTAGACTGTTTGTCCGATGAATGTAAACAAATTAATAAATAAAATAAAAATAAATAAATCATATTATGGTTTAATTTTATAATATATGTACTACTTTCATCAAGCATTGCCTCCATTTCAGTGAGCCAACAAACTTTGGGAGCTCGTCACCAATTCTTGGTGACTTTCGTAAAAAAGATGCATTCCTCTTAATAACGGTTATGGATCATTTCTTTATTCTTCAATAAACGTCAATTAATACGGGGACTCTTTTGAGACTAATCGAACGTCAGTTTCAAGAAATATGTGATCTTATTAATTTCAACTAAGAAAAAACTAAAAAGATCACATATTCATAACAACAGTTGACATATTCTTTACAAAAGTCACGGTGACTAAAAAGTAACATTTGTTGATTGAAGCCCGATTTTCACTTTTTCTGATATTTATTTAAACTAGAAGAGATGATTACCAAAATCACTGCGACAATGCTAATAACATATAAGTTTTTTTCAAAAGGTCACAAATTCTATTGAACAAAACTTTTGACAAATATTCTCTCACAGAAGTCACAGTGACTAACAGGGAAAACTATTCCTATGAAGGTCACCATGAAGTTATCAGAAAAATTTAAATGTACCTTTTAATGACTTAGTGACTATTCTAAGACAACATACCATTTGTACTTCATATTATCACCGTGACTACTTAATGGAAAAAATAATTTCGTTTCACAAGTGGAATAATTTTGCCTGTGACCCTTCAGAGAAGAATAAATAAATTTTAGTTCAATTATCACAGAGACAAAATAGAAGAAAAATTTGTTTTATAATCATATCGCTAGTGTCTTTTGTAAGAAAACTAACACAAGTTTTTCTATAAAAAGTAATGATTACTCGCGTACAAAAACTATTTCCATATTATTTTTAAAACATTCGGTGGTAAGAAAAAAGTCTTATTTTATTTGTGACTCTCGTGCGGATTGGGCAATTTCGTGAATCGGATCGTACAAATCATGACTTCATGAAACTAGCCCAATTAATCATGAGTTCAATTCATGGTTTCCTAAATCAAAGCAAGGTTTTATAAATCGAACACCCGATTCCTGGAGTCAAATGTTATATGTCCTGACTCGCAACTCATGATTTCATAAATCAAAATCATGGTTCCAGTAGCCAAAGCAAGAATACATAAATCGAGCACCCGATTCCTGGAGTCAAATGCTAAATTGCATGACTCGTGACTCATGATTTCACGAGTTCAGCTCATAATTTTATGGGTTAGAATAAGCCAAAGCAAAAATTCATAAATCAAACACTCGATTCCCGGAGCCAAATGCTATATTTTATGACTCGCATTTCATGATTTCATAAGTCACAATCATGGTTCCATGAGTCAGAGGGAGATTTCATAAATTGAACGCCCGATTTCATGAGTCAAATGAGTCAAATTTCATGAGCCATAAATCATGGTTTCAATCCAAATTGCTCATGATGTCAGCAAAACAGTAACGCACGGAGTGCGTTACGAACAATTGGCTTATGATTCCATGAATCTTTACTCATGGTGTATATTCATACCATGAAAATACATCCAAATCATGAAATCATGAGTCATTTTGCCCGTTTTCGAGATTTTATTTCTACCCGTGCGCCCTTCCGACAAGATCCACGTCATCAGTGAAGCTGGATTTATTGAAGATCGTTCCCTGCATGTTAAAGGCCGCACGTTTCACCACACCTCCAAGCGCAATGTTGAACAGGAGGCACGAAAGACTGTCGCCTAGTCGAAGTCCCTTGCGTTTTTCAAACGGGTTTGATAACGCCCCCGAAATCTTCACACAGCACTGTACACCATCCGTGGCTTGTCTTGTTAGTTTCGCAGGGAAACTATCTTCGTCCATGATTTTCCATAGCTCTACACGGTCGATGGTATCGTAGGCGGCCTTGAAATCGATGAATAGGTGGTGCGTAGGGACTTGGTATTCACTGGAGACTCGTCCAGGACATCTCGGACGAAAAACTTGGGATTCCGTTTAAAACTGCTGGCAAACTGCTTCGGATTCTGTCTTCCTAGTAGTCAACAACTGTTCTCCAAACACTTTTATTACCTTGGTGATGCTTGATTTGATCACATTCAATAATTTTGCCAACTTGGTGTGCGAGTAGTTCATAACGGGAACCAGTCAACGGAGTTTCTGTACGACTGGTTTCCGTTTTGACAGAAATTGGCCGGAGAGGAAATCGGTGAGTGATACTTACCTGCCTGTGCTCCGTCCAAACCGTCCTCCGGAGGAAAATTTTTTATGCCTTTTGCAATAATTGATAATTACATATAGTAAACTAATACTTAACAAGAAAAGCAGAATTGTTCATGAAAAAAACAACCGTTAGATCACAAAATTTATAATTAGAAAACATACAATAAATTTATTATGGACATTCTTACGGAAATTGGGTTCTTACATGTGTCCCACAATATCAAGGATTGAAATGAAATAAATTGCCTTATTCTTTACGTTACTCGTTTCAATCACCATTTAACAACAAAAAACCTCACAGTTATAACTGCTCACTTTACGTGACATGTTTATACGGGCAATTTTACGGATGAAAAGAGGAGAATATAACTGTGACGTACATTCTTAGCCAGGCCGGTTAACTATTGCTTTATGGTCTGCAAGTTATAGTGGATGCGTGTCATAATTGTGGTTCGTGTGAACAATTAAAAGAACTTACCTGCTTGATCTAATATAGAAAAAGTGTTTTTTCGACTTTAATAGTCAAACCCGTAAAAAAACAAACAAAACAGCAGGAAAAGAGTTTCCACTTAACACAACCGGAGAAATACGACATGATTTCTTTTGGTTGTGAACGCTCTTGTATAAGATCTTACGTAAACTTTAGAACTTCCAACTCGCCCAGTTATCGTTTAATATTGAATCATTGCAAACTGCCCATTGGGAAGATAATTACAATGATAAACATCCAAACCAGCGTTTTCCGAGCGAATAAAAAGCGCTTCTTCTGCAATGTGCTGTCTTTTGACACCATCATCAGCAGCCCGGGCGTCTTGGTTGAAATTTCCTTGCCGAAGCAGCGCGCCTCGGTCGTCATTAAGAGCGCTTGTTTCCGGCTAAATAAACCACCGGCACT
The DNA here is from genome assembly GCF_029784165.1 of Wyeomyia smithii. Taxonomy (NCBI): domain Eukaryota; kingdom Metazoa; phylum Arthropoda; class Insecta; order Diptera; family Culicidae; genus Wyeomyia; species Wyeomyia smithii. The sequence continues at coordinate 20,699,536 of NC_073696.1, read as the reverse complement.
AACTAAACGTAATTATCAAAGCCAACGCGAAGGCAAAGAGAGAAAAGGTTGAACGCATAGAACTGCTGAAGCCGACAACGACGTGCGAAATGGCTTGTGGAACGGGGGAACAAATCCAATCCGATGCTATTTACTGTGATAATTAAAGGTTTTATCGCACCTCTAAAATCTTCTAGCATTCGCTAGCCTCTGGCTCTTTCTCTCTCTACTACTTCACTTATATACCTGCGAATCTATCACCGCTCTTTTCCTTCCGAGTCTACCGAGCGAATTAGGTTCGGGTGGCTTTTACGTTCCGATCTGGAGACGCGGTAAGTTTTCCACGCTGACCCCCCAAAACCCTCGCATCAAACCCCGTTCCGTTTCGATAACTTGACGGAGAACTCTCGAACTCGGGAAGGCTGAAAGGATCGATTTTTTGATTAATTCAAGCACAGCGTACTCTCTTTCGTTTACTTCCTTCTTAGCCATGACGAAAGGAAAACCTTCAGCAGTGCAGCTCTCCCAACTCACCTCGCGGGTTCCGTTCCGTGCAGAACACGGCTCTGGCTACTCGTACCTACATGGCCGACCAGCACCAGTCTACAGTAGCAGCCTTCTGTGTACCACCACCAAATGGAGTCGAAAAGAACATTTTTCCTTGTTTACCGATGAAATTAGCTACCTATCGAAAATTGTATTTGCCTTCGCCCTGCTTTACCTGATTATAGACATTATACATTCATGCAGGCTGCGTTCGGGGGGTTTGGGGGGAGCAGAGAATTTGTCGAGTAAGTTTGATAAGGTAAGTGCAGGATTATGGGGATTTTCCACACACTAACTCTGGCCTGGCATGCAGGGCAGAGTGCAAAGCCGGGGCAACAAAATTGCAAAGTGATTCATCTAGCGCACTCATAGCCGTAAGTAAGGGGGTTCAACGTCAACTGGAAACTGAGGAAATTTTGGGGCGCAAACTGTTTTATTCTTGAAGTACAAAAGAAAAAAAACTGAGGGTTTTCACTTTACACAAAAAAAATGAATTTAATAATCATACATTAGCAATTATCTAAAACAATTTTTATGAATAACACTGGTTACACAACAACACATTTTCATTGAACCTTCAATAGGACTATCATTAAAATAATAATGAATTTTCCGAAAGTGAACTCAAAAACATTTAAGACTTACGTCAGAACTCTATGCCGCATCACAATCTGAATCGCCTACCATTCCAGAGAAAGATACTTTCCGTCAGAATACTAATAGTCAGATATTTCCATCTCGTATTTCTTTTCAGAGCAAAATACAAAAAAAAGAGAATAATTGTAGTTCCGGAGAATAATATAGATCTCATAAAATGAGTGTTGGAGACAAGCCCCCTTAGACAGAAATTCTGCGCACGGCTGTGTCTATACCTGATTCGGCTCTGTAGAAAACCATTATGACTAGCCCTCCCAAAGAAGAAGAAGGATGTGTGTGTAGCATTATGGAATGGGTGCAGACTTACAATTTTCCCCATAACTGTGATCCACTATAAATGTTTCATAAAATTTTGCATCTCACCTGCTGCTGAGGGTGGCCGTAGTACACTTCAGTTATAGGACCACCAGACCTGTTTCCAGTCAATTACATCAATTCCGTGTACGGATCCTGACGAGAGGAGGTTCCATAAGCGTCGAACGGAAACCAGAAAAAAAAAAGAAAATCCATCATCAATCGCGAGCCGGGCTACTACGGAGAGTACCGGGTGAGAAAGCGGTCAAGGTGCCCCGTTCGGTATGTCGGGTAATTATGATGACCTGCAGCTAGGCGGATAGGCCAAGCTAGCTGTTGTACATAACAACGTTCACACCGGCAGGATCGAGTAGGTACCACCCGCAAGACGTTGTTCATCTACGGTCGGTTATTAATCGTTGCTCTCATTTACTGCCGCTGCAAATGGCTCACATTAGACCAGAGGTCAATTGTCGACGATCCGCGATTGCAGTGCAGATTGCACGCAACCAGGACGGGAAAGTTTGCTGTTTTCTCAATCAGTTAGTAAATGTTTTTTTTTTCAGTCATCTTCTCCAAGCGATTGTGGATGGGAACCGGGAAAGTGGAAAAAGTTTCCGTACTGATGATCTCTTTATGGGGGTTTCGAGTGTCACACCGATAGCACAGCCAAGAAATGGCATTTATTCAAAATCAGCGAAACTTTGCCTGTGGAAACCTTACCCCACTTGGCACGCTGTGCTTCAACTTTGTGTCGTTAAGTTGGAAAGTTTTTTTTATGGGAGTTGCGTTAGTATCGGGGAATTTTATACTTAAACTAACACGAGATGGTTTATGCTATGATATTCACAGCTTTGCATATTGCTGTAACGGTTGACATCCTCAGTTTAAATATAAATATATGATTGTTGAAGGGCGTGTTTTGTTTCTAGTTGATATTGTCCATCCAGGATGACTGTGCTAAAAGTATATGAACCAGAAACACCTTAATAAATGAATTTACTATTAGTCTACTCGTGAGAATAAACGCTATCGAATAGAATATGAAGCATAATTATAACACAGTGGCACTCCAAAACCTAGAACCAGAAAAAAATTTCAAGCTTATAGCTCTTTAACCATTTCTAGGAATTTTGGTGTCCCTAGCCACTAACTTTTTTCAGACTTTCTCGTAAACATAACGTTAAGCGACGAAGCCGACAAGAAATTACTATACGAACTCTCACGCAAGTTGACGCGTTTTGGTAATGGATAGGGGCAAAAAAACTCATAGGAATGGTTGAATACCTGAAATTATTCTAAGCTTTAGCAATGCACTTTTTTTCATTTTATCGACCAGTGTAATCAGAAGTTTTTTTTTCGTTTCGAAACGTTCAGTCAGTTTCAGGCGCAGTTTATAGGAAAAACGTCCTCGTGTTCAGAAAAAAACTAAACATTTATCAAAATGATAACTCTCGGACTCGGAATAACCCTAAACCAAAGAATTTGCGGGTTTTATGCTCTCATTTGACCTGCTAGACTTCCATTGCAGACACCGCTGGCGCCTTTAAAAAAAAATCCCAGTAATTGTGTATGAGATACGACCGCAAGGTTTACGTAGAATTGGGACAGACTGTATGTCAATGTATTTTCTGCAAAAGGAAAAAAATACACTCGATTTTCAACTCTCTTGTTTTACAATGGACAAGAAAAGTGAAGTCCTTACTTACTACTTACTTTCCTGGTGAATCATCCTTCAGGATTTTGTTACGCCAACGCGCTCGTTCCACGGTAGCTCGTTTCCAGTTTCATGCGCGTCCTACATGTCTGAGGTCTTGCTCCATTTGGTCAAACAACCTAGCTTGTTGCATCGTGTACCGGCCAGATTAGAGACGAACACCATTTTTGCGGGAATCTTGTCCGACATTTTTATAACATGTTTGGCCAATTGTACCCTTCCAGCTTTAGCGACTTCCTGGATACTGGGCTCGCCATAGAGTTGCGCCAGCTCGTGATTCATTCTACTCGCCATCCTCACATACTCCGCCGAAGATGGTCCAAAGCATACATCGTCGCCAGATCTCAACGCCTCACAGTGGAGCACTTAGAACATCAAACATGATCAAAATTATTTTAAAGGATTTTTGGACTGGAAACGTATAAGGGGCTATCCACATTCCACGTGGACAGATTTTTGACGATTTTGATCCCCCCTCTCCCTTCCGTGGACAGCTGCTCAAATAAATTCTTAAAAATTTGTATGGACCGTGGACATTAAAAAGAACCCCTCCCCCCAGCTGTCCACGTGGAATGTGGATGTACCCCAATGGATCGAAAATATAGTAGAATAAATAGTTGTGACTGAAAATTTTAATTAAATAACGCACCTTTGAACGATTTGTTACTATTCTGATGATGTAGTTCGGATTCAATGGTAGTTTCTTTTCTACAATGTATGGCTGAGCCTTTATGAATGAAATATAACAGTTTTTTTGAGGTGCGGGGCTAACACTGATTTGTTTATTATTCAATCTAAGCATTCAGTAGAATCTGAAGAGTCACTAGTATTATCATTATCTCGCAATACTTGCATTGCTACGGACGAAAAAGTTTGACCGCTAAGCAGATAAAGCTAAGCAGTTTTAAGAACGTAATCTGCAAACTTTGATGTATCTATGTCTTGGAACTAACGCAAAAACTGCCGGAAGCTAAAAAATGAAATTTTTCGATGATTTTCAAAATGATGTATCTCACGAGTTCGGATTGGTTCGGATATTCTAATACCACCAGTTTGACCAGAAACTTACAGGCTTTCATTTGCAATTGACTGTTTACATTGAAACTCATTGATACTTGACTTACTTCATATAATATGACATATAAAAAAGCTCATTTACAGCATTTTTGTGTTTATGAAAATGTTCCCTGGCAATATCGAAACTGTTTATTAGTCTTTTAAGTTCAAAGATTGATTAAACTAACCTTCTTTGAAAATAACCATAGTTGGTTTGATGATAAATCACTACGTTGCACTTGATAGTTTTGAAAAAACAGTGAACGATACGGGAGCATCGAATGCAACAACAGAAAACTAAAATTTCATCGATTTCAACCACCTGTAACAAAGGTTAACAATACTTCCTGATGCTCATAAGCTGTCGAAAGATTCAGTAGGTATCACACTTCAAAATGAGACTATGCAGAACATGGTTATTAAACTTTTGCTTTTTTGACTTTTGATCAGGTTTTTACTTGATTTACTCCTATGTGCGTCTTGTGAAGTCCGTAGTAGGCACAACTTCCAGCTACAATACGTCTGCGGATTTCTCTGCTGTAGTTGTTATCTTACGTTACTAATGATCCGAGGTAAACAAATTCGTCAACCACTTCGAACTCATCTCCGTCGATAACTACGTTACTGCCTTTGCGAACCCTTTCACGTTCGCTTCCTTTTGCTAGCAGATACTTGATCTTCGAAGCATTAACCTTCAATCCAACCTTTTCTGCTTCTCGTTTCAGCTTAGTGTACTGTTCAGCAACCGCCTGGAACGTCCTTCCGACAAGGTTCACGTCCTCAGCGAAGCAGATGAACTGGCTGGATTTATTGAAGATCGTGCTCCGCATCGAGGCCGCACGTTTCAAAACACCTTCAAGCGCAATGATGAACAGAAGGCAGAAAAGATCATTGTCCTGTGGTAGTTACTTGCGTGTTTCAAACGGGCTTGATAACGCACCCGAAATCTCCACACAGCATTGTACACCATTCATCGTGGCCTTAATCAGTCTTATTAGTTTCGAAGAGAAGCCATTTTCGTCCATAACATTACATAAATCTACTTGGTCGATAGTATCGTAAGCGGTTTTAAAATCGATAAATAGGTGGTACATAGGAACTTAATATTCGTAACACTTTCGGAGGATCTGCTGCAGCGTAAAGATTTGTGTATATTGGACATATCACTCTCTCCTTCCACTCCTCAGCTAGCTGTTCTGTATCCAATATCCTGACTATCAGCTGATGCAGACAGAAAGCCACCCTATCCGGGCCTAGCTTGATAAGTTTCGCTACAATGCCATTCTTTCCAGCGGACTTGACTCAAGTTGCTTGATAGAATCCTTATGTCTTCCTCATCTGCTGTGTTAACGAAGTCGTTCTTTCTGTCGTCTTAGTTCTCGGCTTCTGTGCCATTCAAGTGTTCGTTGTAGTGTTGCCTTCATCTGTCTGTCATCCTACGTTCATCCGTCAAGAGTTCTTCATCTTTATCCCAACACATTTCAGCTAGCACCACAATGCCTGCGCGGGATGCGTTTAGTTTCTGGTAGAATGTACGTGTTTTTTTTTAGAACGAGACAGCTGCTCCATTTCCTCACAATCAGCTCTTAGCAGTGGCGCTTGATGTCTCGTAAAATCTTGGATGCTGTTTGTATCGACTCACGTTATGACGACAAACATCAATGCCCGCGCTTCATTCTTCTCAACTAGAATCACTTGACACTCCTCGTCGAACCAGCCATTACGTCGATTCCTCTCGACGAACCCAACAGCATCTTACGCTGCGTTGTTCATGGCTGCTTTCACAGTACTACAGTAGTCCTCCAGAGGGGTTTCGATGACCCGCAACGATGTCTCAAGGCTTTGCGCTTACTCAGTAGCGACTTCAGGGAGATTACGTCGCTCCAGATCATACCGTGACGGGAGACGGACATCAAGAGATCAGAAGTTAGTGGTCAGAATCGACATTCTAGCCACGATAGGCTCGGACGTTGATAATATCCGAGGAGTGCTTTCTGTCAACCAAAACGTGAGTGATTTGTGTTTTAGTCTGTTGAGGTGATTTTCAAGTGTACCGATATGGGAGGATATGCTGAATGGAGATACTACGTATGGCCATATTTTTGGAGGCGGTGAAGTCAATAAGTCAAAGGCCGTTTTTGTTCTTGAGCCGGTGTGCTTTCCAATAATCGGTCTCAACTTCTTCTCCTGACCGACCTTAGCGTTGAGATCTCAAATAACGATTTCGACGTCATGGTTTGGGCAGCTATCGTATGCACGCTGCGCGTACGGGCATGGTGAGAGCTGTGTACGTTAATGATGCTACCGTTGAAGAAACGGCTTCTTCATCAACTTGCTCATTCTGTTGTCGATTGGCCACTTGGCCACCACCCAATCACGCACTTCTGAATTTGACCCATTTCAAGATCACAATGAAAGCTTTGTTCAGTTATATGTACGTTCGTACCTATACTCTTTTCCGGCATACCTTCTGCAACGCTACAATGTCGATTTTGCAGGCAATAAATCGGGAAGAAGGCGGTTACTTCACAAAAAATTAAGAAGTTTGCAGTTCCTTAGTCCGTAATCACATTAGTTGCTTCCTGTACTGATTATTTTTTCGTATAACATTTATACGTAAAAACAATCAATACAGAAAGCAAATAATATGCTTTGCTTCTTACGTGTTGTGTTTCCATAAATCTTCAATATTTTCACAAACAAACGATTCCAATATAATTAAAACCGTATCATAATCTCCGCATACGCACCAATCAAAATCGGCTTGTTTTTCTGAAAATTCTTCGAAAATAGAAGTCTATACTGAACATTGTCGTGAACAAATTCATAGTTCTAGGGATAGTTAATACATCCATGAATAGTTTTGCTTTTCCACTCCGGGTGATAAGATTAAGAGACAGTTCGCGAGAGGCGCAACCGCATGTTGTATTGATGTTCTTTGTAAATTTATTTGTCACTTTTGTCATCTTGCCCTCGAGTTCGTATTTAACTAGAGTGAAAATCAAAATTTTTAGTAAATCTATCAAGTCTAACCCGAGTTCTTGCAGTTTTGGAATTCTTCAAGGAATGTTTTACCCCAAATCGCGTATCTTCTAGTAAAGTAGGTAGTTCTAGTAAGGTAGAGTGATTATCAAAATTTTCAGCAAAAACTATTTAATTTAGCAGGAAATATAGTGATTTTAGTGATTCTGACGGTTTTTTATTAAAAAACCTTCTAGGGCCGTTCTACCCTATTTGGCACTCTTGGCTTATACATGACATTGAAGCTCTTAAGAAGAGTAGAATGGCCCTAAAAATTGACAATTTTTAAAAGAAAAATGCATTTTTTTTCGTCATGTTACCTTTATATTGTGACCATGCGTTTTAAAGTACTCTAAGTGAAGATACCACAAATTTTTAGAAAAATCTTGAATAGACAAACAAACGCTGAAAATTTCAGCTCAATCGGAGAACATCAAAACATCGTCCCTCCGAAAGGTAGTTGCGGCTCTTGCAAACTGGATCCTAATTTTGTTATCAGTTTAATGCTGAAAAGAACGTGTTTCATATCCTTGGGTACTAGAGCAGTACTAGTGGAATGTATAAGACAGATTTTACCTTCGATTTTCATTTGACGGTAGTGCTCAGGGGTTTCCTCTTCTCGAAAAAAGGCTACATGCAAACTGTGATTTTAATCGGAAAGTGGAGCCTTCTAATGTTCTGTCTTAATGTTTTTTACAATGGTAAAAAAGCGACACAGAAAAATAATCCAATCAGCATTAAAGATGAAGAGTTAATAAAGATTTAAAAGCTGCGTTCGATTGCGTCGATCATGGTATCCTGCTCGTCAAGTTGGAGAAATTAAAAAAAGCTTCTGTTCTTGTAAAATGGCTAAGGTCTTTTTTGGCAAATAGAACACTGCACGTAAAAATTGGATCACAACACTCTGCACATTTTTCGAATCTTCCGGGTGTTACGCAAGGCAGTATTTTAGCACCACTGCTCTTTGCACTGTACATAAATACTTTCGTGAATCCTTATTACTGCCAGATCAATGCGGCATGTTTTTTGCAGACGATGTTCTCTAATATATAGGACTATATGAACTGTAGACTGTAGAGTCCCTCACAAGCTCCAGCGGCTCATTTTTAAGTGGTGCTTCAATAACCTCCTACCGTGGCAAGATCCGCAGCATGGGTGTTTTCTGATCGCTGCCAACTTTTGAGAATGAAAACACTACAGCAAAGACGTTTCGATGACAGGCTGTCTTTGTATTCAAAATCTCAACTCGACTCCAAAATAGGGTGACCATAAAAATGGTTTCATTCAATATATTTTATTTCCAAAAATTCATAACTTTTGGACCAGTTGATCGATTCTTTTGCCTTTCTCCTAGAAAGGTATAGCAATCACTTGCAAAACCAAAAGTATAAAAGTGCTCCAAAGGGCCGAATGGCATATATCACTCGACTCAGCCCGACGAGCTGAGCATTTTCTGTATGTGTGTGTGTGTGTATGTGCAAATTTTTATTCTCACTCACTTTTCTCAGAGATGGCTAGACCGATTTTCATGAAATTAATTTCAAATGAAAGGTCTTGTTGTCCCATAAGACCCAATTAAATTTTATTGTAATCGGATTTTTATTTTAGAGGTTATGTATTAAAATGTGAAAATCACGAAACATCATTATCTCAAAAACTACACAACCGATTTGAACAAAATTGAATTCAAATGAACGAGCTACCTTAAAAATCCTTAACTTTTGAATTTTATGAATATTGAACTTGCGGTTCAAAAGTTATGAAAAGAAACGTGTTCTGAAGACTGTTTAATCTCCCTCATGTTTCTCAGAGATGGCTGACCCGATTTCCACAAAATTAGTGTCAAATGAAATATATAGCTGCCTCATAACACCCTATTGAGTTTTACTGTAAGCGGACTGTAACTTCGTCTGTAATGTATCGAAATGTGAAAATCACGAAACTTCATTATCTCAGAAACTACACAACCGATTTGAACAATATCGATATGAAATGAACGAGCTAGTTAAGGGGTAACTGATGAATTATGATTGAACACGTGGTTTAAAAGTTTGGCTGCCCTATACGTTTCCATTTCATTTATTTATAATCGAACTTAAGCAACCGTTATGTATTAAATTATTAATAAAACAACGGAAGTCTATTATCTCAAAGATAACATGACTTATTTGAACATAACTAATGTCATATGAACGAGTCATCTCTCGAACTTACAAATAACAAACTTCATAACAATTTAATATGTGGCTCAAAAGTTATGGAAAGCGAAGAAATTCACAGACTATTTAAAACTATACCTGCTTTGATCGATATATTTGGCCTCAACATAATTTAAATGTGGTATCGTACCATTTGAACGTTCCAATTTAATTGATTCCTTGCGATGTTTTAAAAGTGTGCAAATGCACGACGAATCGGCCATAGGATAAGATCAAAGTCAAATAACAAATCGTTTGAAATTATTGGGTTTATCGAAATGACAATATCCTCGACTTTTGGCTTCTGTACATCGCCTTAAGTCTGAATATATTCATATTGGATGGTAGTCGGTCATTTTTAGCAGATTTTCTGGCATCAATCTGACACCGGAAATACCCATATTGGGAGGTATATAGTTATTTTGGTTGTTTTCCGGAAACTAAAAGTGGTCGGCTTTAAATTCAAAATGGTGTCCAGGGTCAATGTTTGGTTTCTATGCATCATCTCGATTACAGAAATATTCATCTTGAGTATTATTCGGTCAGTTTCGACTGTTTCCTAAATGTTGCCATTTAGCAATTCAAAATGGTGCCTGAGGTCAATTGTTAGCTCATTGCGTCATTCTAGTTCCAGATATACTCATATTGGATGGTATTTGGTTATTTTAGGCTGTTTTTCACAAACCGGAAGTCGCCATCTTGGATTTCAAAATGGTATTTGAGATAATTTCTAGGCTCTAAGCGTCATTCTGGTTGAAGAAACACCCATATTGGGTGTTATTCGATCATTTTCGGCTGTTTCCCAGGGACCGGAAGTCGCCAACCTAGAATCCAAAATGAGATGTGTGGTCGATTTCAGCTGCTGTGTATCATTCTAGATCCGGAGATACTCATGTCAGACGGAAATCGGCCATTTTTGGCTGTTTTCCAGAAACCAGAAGATGCCATCCTACAATTCATAGTGGTGTTCTTGCAACATTCTGGCTCCGGAGATACTCATATTGGGTGATATTTGGAAGCTTTGGGCTGTTTTTCAGAAACCAAAAGTCGTCATTTTGAACTTTAAAATTGCCTGTGAAATCAATTTCTGTCATCTGGGAGTAATTCTGGTTCCGAAAACATTCATATTGAATGGTATTTGGTCATTTCCGGCTGTTTGCCAGATACCGGAAGTCACCATCTTAAAATTCAAGATTGTGTCTGTGATCAATTTTTAGTTTCTGTGTATCTTTCTGGTTCCGGAGATACTCATATTTTACGGGAATCGTCCATTCTAGGCTGATTTCCAGAAACCGGAAGTTGCTATCTTACAATCCAAAATGTTGCCTAAGGTCGATTATGGAACATATTTTTTATCACTAAAACATTCACCTGCCAAATTTGGTTCCATTTAGTTGGTTAGCTCTCGAGATGTGCAGAAATTTGTGTTTCATTTGTATGGCATCCCTCCCTTCCAAAAGAAGGAGGGGTGTCAAACATTATGGGCGTATTTTTTACCCCTTGAAACATCTACATGCCAAATTCGGTTTCATTTGCTTGGTTTGCTCTTGAGTTGTGCAGAAATTTATGTTTCATTTGTATGGGACCCCTACCTTCCAGAAGAGGAATACAAACAAATTTTCACGCCGATCGGTTCGGTAATTTTCGAGCCTATATGAATCAGACAGACAGACAGACCGGATTGCATTTTTATATGTATAGATTACAACATCAATATTTCTTAAGAGTGAATATACATTTATTGGATTGAAGCGTTCATGTAAATCTATTTTTACAAATAAAAGTTTGAATGAGAAAGGCTGGGTCTGACCGCTAGGTGGATTAATTTAGGTTTTTTTGGATCAAATTGAAGGCGTTTATAGTTAAAGAAAAAATACAAAAAAAAATTATTTGTGTACTTTTCATGTAAAGTATATAAAATTATTACAATTTTTGTATTGTTTTCGAATTGATTTTCCTTAAATATAAAAAAAAAACATACAGTCATGGAGAAAATAATAAATACACTTGCAGTGTTGGATAATTTTTCGTATTTGCGCAGTGATTTTAATTGTTGTGAGATGTTATGTTACGTTATTATGATACGCAGACACTCTTTTCAAAAGAGGCACGGAGAATTGACTGGAGAAATTTCTTAGTCGGTGATTCCGAAAATTTTTTGCGTGAGTTAGTGTTTTTAAAGTGGCGACAAAAATAAATACACTATTGAAATATATATACAAAACAATCCAAATCAGCTTCATTTCTCTACATATTGTTAGCAAAGTGATTTTTTACGTTCTGCAATATGTAGAAAAATGAAGCTAATTTGGATTGTTTTGTATATATATTTCAATAGTGTATTTATTTTTGTCACCACTTTAAAAACACTAACTCACGCAAAAAAATTTCGGAATCACCGACAAAGAAATTTCTCCAGTTATTTCTCCGTGCCTCTTTTAAAAAGAGTGACTGCGTATCATAATGACGTAACATAACATCATACAACAATTAAAATCACTGCGCAAATACGAAAAATTATCCAACACTGCAAGTGTATTTATTATTTTCTCCATGACTGTATTCCTAAAAAATTCTCCGTTCATAGAGTCAAATGCCCTTCAAGTTGAGACCAAAAGATATTTTTTATGTTTGCCTTGAAAAGCTCGACAAACAAATGAAAAAAGGCATATTTTTTATGAAGAACATCAATAACTTTGAGTAGAAGTGACATATTCAAATAGTTTCTCTCAGAAAGCTCGTTCAAAGACAGTTTTAATATGAAAATTGAAATTAAAAGTTAGAACGGAAAATGTTTTCTATTTAATCTAAATCGGTTATTTTCGAAGATAGAAAAGAAAATAATGTTACAAAGTTGCTTAAAATTAACGGTGCTATAACATTGTAGAACAACTTTTTCTTCTATTTACAAATATAAAAAAGTTAGATACTTGATGTCAATAAAAATGTGGGTCACCCTAATTTTTGATAACTTTTTAATAGACGCTTTGCTTCAAAATATTGATATCGAGCTCTAGTTTTAATTTTCCCCTATACAGTCAAACCTGTTTTTGTGCGAAATTTATTTTGTGCGACTTGTTTTATGCGAGTTTTTTTGTGAGAATTTTTTTTGTGCGGTATATGAAAAAGGACCACTTCCGACAACATTTTCATCCATTTATTTTTTCGGATTATTGGAATGAATTGCAACGCATTACATAAGTGTTGCGTCAAAAAATACTATTTGAGCCAGTTTTACGTAGGAAAAGTCACGAAATCCTAGCCTACGAAGGAAAGCGTTTGAAAGGATTAGTATGTTTAAAAAAGTTACGTTTATCAATCCGATGTTTCAAAATTGTTCTCACAGGTAATCTTAATCAGAATAAACAACTTTCGAGTTATTTTTAACTGCGTACCCTATCCACCGCATAAAAACAGGTTTGACTGTATTCGGTTTCTGGACCATTGTTTTTTTTTCAATAATGTTGTGGAAATATTGTTTTGTAGCTGCACGTGAAGTTTCAAATGACTTATTTTTATGCGATTTATTTTGTGCGGTCCCTATCTCTCGCACAAAAACTGGTTTGACTGTATTCGGTTTCTGGACCATTGTGCAGTGGTTATATTTATCTGATCCAAAATTGAAACGACAAAACGACCCCATTCGATTTACATCAGCAAGCTTCAACACAGTTGTAGCCTCATTTGACTTCAATGTGTTGGTAAATATGTTTATGTGTACATACTTAATTTACTTTATTACACCGCTTTGAGGCACGTGTTCCCAAGATTCGATTGAAGTTTTGCATGGGTACCGAAAGACTAAATTTTTGAGCCCTTCTTCTAAGCGAAATTCGAAGATAAAAATTCGTCCTAATACTCCATTAGCGCTAAGCTGCAAAATATTGATGTTTTATACATTTCTATGACATGTGACATCAAATAAAATTTTCAACATCGAAAATTTCCTGCACTTCTACCTGTGCTTTACTTCTTCGATATTTTTCGTGAAACTTTGATCACATGGAGGCCTTTTTATTAAAGACGGATCTTTCTACTACTTTTAAACAAAATAAAAGAAAATCGATTCGACGAAAAAGTCAACTAATATCAAAACTGAAATAAAAGTATGTAAATAAGCAAAGACTAGAAACATATTTTTTTTTTGAGTTTCTGACACACACGTACACATTCAGCTTTTACCGCACCATTTTTATAGACGCTATCATGAAAGTCATTCGGTGAAGGTAGGTTTGCACAAACGCCACTAATCTGAGTTCAACTCCTGCTGACACCTGTTACATTTTCTGAATTAATGTTCATGTCTGGCATGTCCTGAGAGCGTAACCACGATCCAACAACTAGTCGAGGTTAGAAAAAATTACTACCTCAAATTTGAGAGCACTACGTCCAATATATGGTCGTCAAAATCGTCTTACCAGATCAACAATTAAGCGTCTAGTGGAAAAATTTAAATCCACGGCACAGTACTGACCTGTAGCTTGTGAAGAGATACCTAGATGAGACAGTTTGCGCAGAAGTATCTTGTGGTCAATTTTACCAAACGCCCTCTTTAAACCCGTATTATCCATGTGGAAATGCGTTAAAGAGCGACAGAGTAGTTGCTCACCGGGTTCGTCGCTTCTACGTTGGCATATAGAAAGCTTCAATTGAGTCTCTGAAAAAAATATCTTCACTAGGAGCACCAAAATTTACAGGAATGGTTAAAAAGCTATGATCTTTCATTTTTTTCTAGTTTAAGCTCTAGGGTAAAGCCTGTGTTTACCAGTGTTATCAGCATGCATAATACGGCAAACAGTGGTCCAAAAAGACACAAAGTAAAACTTCCAAAGCGCGTTTTGCTTTCATCCTAGTTTAATAGCGTCTTCGGAGCAATTTATGGGAGATTGGCTCGCAAATTGTCAAAAGTTATGGAAAGTTTACTACATGAATTAAAATATGAAAAATCCAACTTCCCGGACGAACACAAACGATTCGCAAAGATTCTCTTGGATTCCTCACATTGGATTCGTGAGCGTCCTTGAAAGGGATTCCTGAAAAAGAAGTGTGGGAATCCTCCGGATCGTGTTTGCGATTCCTTTCACGATTCTGTCACCGAGTTATAGGTATCCTGGGGATGGATTTTTGCGTGTTAGTGAGGGTTTTTTGTGTTAAGAGATAGAGGAATGATTTATTTGATAAAGTTTTAGAAGATTTAAAAACATGAAACTTGACTGAACAAAGAAAATTTTATCTCCATTGGGTACAATGTTATATGTATTATAAAATATTTGGAAGTCAATATATTATTAGTTTTCTGTACTTAATGTTTATTAGTTGCATTTTACAAGAAAACGTTGTCCAGAGGAGTTCTTGAGGTACATCAAAACACATATTATTGTCAAAGACCACGCATCTCCAGGAATTTTCCTTACATAGTTATAGCATATGTTAGCTCATTTTCTCGATAACTTTAAGAACGCATAGGATAAAAGGGGGGGAATCATGATATCAATATGTTTCCTTGGAGTTTAGCTCAAGTACTACAAAATGTTGTTAGTTCCAATCGTTCCACGGTGAGCATATGTAAATACTAGTACTAAAATGCTAGCTTTTTTGTAAAAAAAACTAAAAGAGGTTTGTTCTGGAACATGTAAAAACATGAAATTTTGCTGAATAAACAACATTCAAAATAATTGGTTACCAAGTTACAGAGTTTTATATATACAAGTTACTTAAAAATTAAAAACGTTATCCTAAAGAAGCAATGGGGCATACAAAACACACGTTTTTTCGAAGACCGCGTGTCTTCAAGATTTTTACTTTCATAGTTATAGCATATTTTAGCTTATTTTTTCGATAATTTCAAGAAGATATAAGTGCTTATTAAGGGAGTCACTCCACGGTGAAATATATTTCACTCTCACGCTCACTTCACTTTTTTAGACCTATTCCCGGTTCCACCTCGAGTGAGGTGACAAAAATCACCTCCGTGGAGTGAGATTGACAGTGAAGTGAAATTGAGAATAGGACAAGTGAAATGAGATTGTTTCCCAGCTCAAAAATGTCTAAGTCCCAGAAAGTCGTTTTTTCCTGTTCTTTTAGATAACACCAGATCTTGACGTGTTCTGCATTTCTAAGACATTCGGCATAAAAAAATGTTTTTTTTCGGTATCGAAAATTTCCTGAATTAGTTTGCATTTTATTCATCGGGCAAAAAAATGGAAAAAATGACCGCTTTAAGGCACGGATCAAACTCTGATTCGCTTCGTTACTGAAGAATAAATCCAATATTTACCATTAGATCACAAATCAATCAACTTTAAGACTTATGGCAGCTTCGTGGAATCATTTCACCGTTCAAAATGGTCGTGAAATAATTCCACGCGAAACGTCGCTTTTTCCGTTCTCACTTCACTGATATGACACTCATAATAACCCAGATTCCACGGCAGATGTCACTTCGCGACGTTTTCCTCACTTACGTGAGTCCCGTGATAGGATTTTGTTCACACCGTAATAACCACCATAGAATAAAAAGGTGGAATCAAAATTTTTGAGACTAGGTGTCATACCTGTAATGCACTTGTATTTTTAAATATTTTTAAACAATTTTATTAACAACACAATTCTCGTAAAAAAAATACAAAATTAAATGTGTAAAAGCAATAAAGACTCCATTGGTGTGTATTATGAAGTCATCCCAAAAATTATTCATCATAACCACCATGAGTTGGTTTAGTGGGCTGTGACCGAAAAAAAAATCGAAAACAACTTAATCAGAATCAATCCGCATAACTGCACGTTCCGTTCAAATCCGGGCGTGAGCAATCGAATTATGGCACCATGCAATTAGATGACTTACCTCCCCAGCAATATGTCAAGCGGCTCGCTTAGACGGGCCACGATGACGAACGATGGCGGCATCTGCTCCGGTAGCAATAAACCGAATGAGGAACGACAAAACGAAAAATCTACCCCGTCCGTCTTCTGCCAAATAAAAATAAAACAACAAACCAAACTTGACTTGTTGTGTCACGCACTTCCAGACCTTCCCGGCCCATTTTTCCGGGCCAGGATGGAACCTACCTGAAACTCTACAGTGCTAGTGCCATCGCATCAAGAGTGTGAAGTGGCTCATAAAAAAAGCCGTAGACAACGTTCTTCGCGTGACGTCACGGTTGAGCATGAATCATGCTACCACTTGCCTCCTACCGACTGGGTAGCAGAAATCATCGCACCCGCTTGCAGTGCAGCAACCAAAACACCGCACTGCCCGCTGGCTGCGAGTTGCGAGACATCACGAACACTAGCGCAAGCAGAAAAGCGTTGTCTTTGCCTGGTCGTTTTCGGATGGTTTACTTGACTCGGATATGTATATCAGTATATCCATATTTCTACGCGTCGGCAGGTGAGACTGGGAGATTGCATCTCCTCTCCGGAGCGCGCGCGTTGAGAGCGCCACCGACAGGCTCTCTGTGTGTACACACAGGAAAATATGCCAGACAATGGCTGCAAAACCGGTTGGTAGCTCCTACACAAAAGGTTTTCCACGAGAGGAGCGGTGAAAGCGCTGAGTTGAGAGATGCGAGCGAGCGAGTGACCGATTGTGTGCGTGAATTGTGCGCGAAGAACACACCGAGCTCACGTACACTAGCGAGTGAAATGTTGCTTCTGATATGAATCTCTTCCTGAGTACAAAAATAGGAAACAGGAGTTAAAAAGAAATGAATTCTTATCAACAAATATGTTGAAAAACTGATACTTCAACAAACTAAATGCTTGTTTGATGTTTTCTTCAGATTTTAATTGTGCAAAAAATGTCAGCTGGAATATAGGTATAAAAACATGATAAAATCTGTAACTTGAATTGCAATTATCCTCTCGCTCATCTTACATTCTTTAGGTAAAACGGCTGCGCTGGTGTGCGTGTGTGTACGGGGCTATTGTCAGTTGCATGATTTTGGTATCGTCTGCACTCTCTTCCGCTCCGTCGCTCTCTCGCTCTCTTGAATTTTGATCGAGTTTTCTGCTGCTGCTGCTTCTGGTGGCTTGATGGCCGTGACGGACTGGTCTGGTGTTTAGTATGCGTTTGTATTGTGTCCCGAAATGAATTGAAATTGGTCTCGTCTCCGCGCTGCCGTTGATGGATTTTTTTTATCCAAAGTTGTGGTGTGTTTTACCAGCCCAAAGGAAAGCATCTTCTGAAGAGTTCAGTGAAATATTGTACACACATTTTACTTGGTGTTAGCCCAGCACACTTTACGGCTGTGGCAAATAGCTGATGTGCTAATTTCGGTGCGATTAAGTATTATGGCTTAGGAAACATAACCTACGGTTTTCGAGTTCGGAAGAAGACACACGGTGTAGAGGAAAATACACAATTTGAAGTTTTTTCCTTGAATTTCCGTGGGACCAGATTGGAAGAAAGAAAGACACGGAAGAAGACGAAGCAGACAGAGTCGCCAGCAGCAACAGCAGCAGCAGAAGAGAAGAGGTCTCAATTCTCTCGCTCGCGCACTCACTTTAGGTGCCTGTTTTTCGCTTCCTTCTCTCGAACCGCAGCGAAAGAAAAAATAATGTGTGTTTTTACGTAGATATTTTCGGTGTGCCCTTGCACAAGAAGAGCCTAGGCCTGCTTTGCCCTAGCCCTTACGACCGCGACATCAACGTCTACGGAGTGGAGTTTTAAATGAATGGAGAATTTCTACCAGAAGAGGAAAAATCAAAGTGTGCTCTTGCATTGGTGATGTGTGTCCCGCCGATGGCTGCTGCTGCTCGGGGGAAAGCGCAGCCTGCCTCGATGTCGATTGCTCGAGGTGCGAATGATTTATGAGAACGAGGAATTAAAAGGAAGAATAACCATGTTTGAATCGAAATATTGAGTGATTTCTGCTTTTTTCTTGCTTTCTCGACAAATCGCGACACTACTAGTGGAGAGAGAGAAAGAGCGCGCGCGGTCCGTGATGTGCAACCGTCGGTGAAGTGTGTCGGTTTATATATATTTATATTTTTGTACGTCTGCGACGGGGAAGAAAAATGAAAAATTGCCTCTGATCAATTTTCCGCCGTCGTTGTGTGCTTGGAAAAGTGAGGAAAAGTCTTGCAGGAAGTTCTCGAGGAAGCACTAGAGCTCTAAATAGGCAAGCAGTGGGTTGAGAAAGTGTGTGCGAGCGAAGGGGAGTGCGCAGCACACTGTGGTTTTTTCCGAATAGTTCGATAATTGTTGAGAGAAGGAAGAAGACCAGCAGTGCAAAGTGTGCAAACGAAACGAAGAAGCTGTCCGGAGTGGTAGCGAAGAAAGCAACAACAAAAAACTAACACACAAAATCGCGTCTGCCTTTCAAGGAGGAGGAAAAACGGGCGCAGCGGCCCTCCTGAAGTGTGTGAAACGAAGAAAAATGTAAATGAACAATCAATATCTTCTGCGCTACGTTAAAGTCGGAAAGTTTCTGACTCTTCCGCCACCCGTCAGGCAGGTCCTACTACTACTAGTCAGTGAGAGTGTACTAAGGGAAAAATAACATCCTCTTCGGTTCGGTTTTGTTGACGCAAGGATAGTCGAGAAGTGAATGATAATGTTTTGATTTACTTGTGCACAGTAGGCGATGTGAGAGGTTCATCCCAAATTCACGAGGATTATTCATTAATCATGAGAACAAATAAATAGCTGACGCAGCAGCAGAGGATAGTTTTATTTTGTTTATCTGTTTTCGTGTGTGCATTTGACAAATGAGCTACTGGGAAAATGTGATGCGTGTTTCGGACGTGTGGTGAAAAAGTGAAAAGCAACCGAGACCACCAATATATAACATTTCGCAGACAGCAGTGAAAAAAAGAAGTCAACCGAAGGAAAAACAAACGGGGGACGGAAGAGACACAGACAATGTAAGTGGCTAATAGTGCTACTACTTCTTTGCTGTTTTGTGGTCTGCTTTTCTGGATTCATCGCCGCCGCAGTCGTTGTCGCTGAACACGACAAGTTCGACAGGCGAAGCGCCTTGGAATCGACTGACAAAACAGACACGGTCAACCAGTTCCAAAGTTGGAAGCGGCCACTGGTTTCGGGGGAAGAGACAAACATATACATACACACACGCACGCAAAAGTGATACGTTTTAGTGATTCCGGCGGTCATTTGAATGGAATAGAGATTTTAACAATTCGTGAGTTGGTTGATTGGAAGAAGTTGTTCTTACAAAGCGGCCATCAGTCGTTCAATTTTCGGGGGTGGGTCGGAGTACCATGCTGAAAAGATGAATAAATATAGCAGGAAGAAGATTAAGGGTGACGTCACCGAGGTGAATCGTCCCCACCAGCGACACACAGCCACTGCCACCAACAGCATTACGACGAAGCGACGGAAATACAGGCTACTGAACACACGGCTAAAGTTACTACCCAGTATTCGAACCTGTTCGTACTTGACCCTAGGGCTGCTCGTTTGTCTGCAGCTGCTAATGATGACCACCGTGTTGCACTGTGCCAAAACCTTCTACATGCACTGGAATACGACGAACAGCATATTCCGGATTGACAACACCGACCACATCATCGATGTGAACAAGGGCAACTCGGCCTTCGAGTACGATCAGGTCCATATCATTTGTCCCGTGTATGAGCCGGGCACCTTCGACAACGAAACGGAGAAGTACATCATCTACAACGTGTCGAAGGTGGAGTACGAAACCTGCCGGATCACGAACCACGATCCGCGCATCATCGCAATCTGTGACAAACCGAACAAACTGATGTTCTTCACTATCACATTCCGGCCATTTACACCGCAACCCGGTGGTCTAGAGTTCCTACCAGGGAATGATTACTATTTTATTTCGACCTCGTCCAAGGACGACCTCCACCGGAGGATAGGTGGCAGATGTTCCACCAACAATATGAAGGTAGTATTCAAGGTGTGCTGTGCGGAAGATCAGCATCCGCATCCGAACGTAACGTCTAGTAATAATAATATTCCTTCGTCGACGTCGGCCGACGGTGGCAGTTCTGGGGGTGGTGGCAACGCGGTCAGTGGTAGCAGCGGTGTATCGATCAACACCAACGCTAGCGGTTCGCTGGATGGTTTCGATCCGTCGACGCGACTGCTTCCGTCCTCGACGGTAAACAGCAGCCAGGGCAACATAGTGCAGAGCACGATGAACTGGCCGGCGTGGAACGGTGGCCAACAGCGACCAGTTCCGTCGACTCCGTCGGTCAACAACAACAATGGCGGAAATGGTCGACACCAGCATCATTACACTCCTTCGCCGCCGAGGACGGCAATCAACAATTACAACTACGGTGGCAGCAGTGGAAGCGGCTCTGGTGCTTATAGTAATAGTAATAATTATAATAATAACAATCCACCGTCCAATGCACATCAGAACAATAAGCCGACGAAGAAGACGAACGAGTACGACAAACACCCGAACGAGGTCGTCAAGAACGAGGAACTCACCTACAACAATGCGGCAACCGCGAGGACCAGCCGGCGAGGTTTGCTAGGATTAGTACTAATAGCGATCTGTCTGCATCTGCTTGCTGACAGCAGCAGTAACAGTAGGCTAAGTGCAGCAGGGTTGCCAAATGCGTTGCCATTCACAAGATAGCACGTAAGCCGATTCCTAACGCGATGCTAATCATGACACACACATAGTTTTGAAGGTACACACCACTTTTACAGCAACAAAAAACAAGAAAATAGACACATACATTCACACACACACATACACTCACAAACAAACATTTGTAATACGAAAGACTTGGATCTGGTTTTTCAATGGTTTTTATTTGCCGGATCCGTCCCCAACCTGGGGCGGATTCCGTCTCACGCTACGAAACATTCAACGATACTTGTAAAACAAGCGGGGGAGTCACAGCAGCAAAAGCGTAAGTTGTATCCTTGTTCGTACATAGAGCAAAACAAATATCTAATAGTCCTTATAGTGTGTAGTAGTGAGTGATATTAATTTAAAGAAACAAACAGAAAAAAAAACAAGCAGATTTAACACACAACTGAGAAGGAAATCACACACATTTTTAATAGAGGTAAACTCGAAGACTGAGAGATTTGACGACCGTGCGAACGTAACTGAAATCCGGACGACAAATATTAAAAAAAAGGGGCAAAGCAAAGGCAGACCATTTTCACGAATTTGTCATAAACCATCTCATCGCTAGAACAAACGGAACAAAAGCAGAAAACTAAACTAAACCCGTCGTACCGACTGACGGTTCCGTTCTCGATCCTGGCCTGGCTAGCAGGCCCCCGAAATTGCAATCGTCGGAAAACCCTTTGAGCCGGGAAATGAACGGCCCCGACGTTCAAAAGATTGAAGCATTTCAATTTGGAATTGCTGTCTGACTTTTTGTGGTGGATGCGGGGGACGGTTGGGGCTGGGGGTGGTCTTTAAAAGGAGCAGTCATCCGCCTAGCAGCCAGCGCTGCACATATGGTTTACGTAGAGGTGTACCGAACTGGTTACGACGACGGAACCAGGCCCGACAATGATTTTTCGCCTAGCAATTTTACAATTAGTATTGCTTGGCATGGCTCGAGCTATGCCGCCAGTGGCCAACACAGAAGTCAGACAGCCCCTGCATAGGCTGTAGACGTTGCACCCGCGCGCCGGTAGGCAGATTAGAATTCCGATTCTTCTGGCTGCTGCTGCCGGTGGCAGAGATGCCAGTTTTTTAAAAAACTTTCCACTTTCAAACGAATCTCGTATAAAATTGATTGATGTGGTTTTTATTTCTGGTTGGTTCAGAAAGTCTGTAGAATACAGATTTGTCGGCATTCCTGGCAACCTTGGCTAAAGGGGGGTTTCCCACTAGTAAGTAGAACCAGTTCCGATGGTTGCTGATTCGGCATGCGGTAAATTTTAAAATTTTTCGCTTAGGTATCTGCATATTCTTTGTTTTCTTGTGTTGTGTTTTGTTGGCTGAAATTTGGTACTAAGCCAACAACATTCCATGCAGCAGAGTGAAAAAAAAACTCCGGTACACTTCCGCTGGCTGTCTGCCGGGTGGCCGGCTCTTTTTGACGTCGACGGTGACGGCAGTTACGTTCTGCTGGCTTCCAGATAGTCGACAGTACGTACCTTTATTGTTTTGTGTTTTATCAAGTTTATGAGTGGCTGGTCCCCTGAATCGTCTCACGGTCTACTGGAACGGGTAAAATAAATCTTCGGTTCACTATTTTTCCATTAAAATTAAACCCAAATCACTATTCGTTTTCGTTCCGCGGGAGGTAACCATAGCAGTTTTGCTTTGAATTCAAATCCCTGAAAAAAAAAACCAACAAAAATAATATCAAAATAACACTAAACAAATTTGAAACCATCGGTTTCCTACTGTAACTCGAAATGTTCTAGTTTTTTTTTTTCACTGGCAAGCATCAGCTACCTATGCTGCCATTGTGTCCACGGTAACCGTCTCGAATTCGGCAGAACTATCGTGCTCTAGCGAGCGATAATGATTGGTACTGCGGTTCGCTGAGTTGGTAGAATAATTTGGAACACCTTCCCTTGTCCCCTGCGGCAAGACGGCAGGAACAGGAACCTGTTGGAAACGTTTCCGTAGAACTAGCGACATTCTGCGGGCAGCTCATATGAGAGACACTAACAGCAACAGCACCCGGACGGAACCTGAAGAGTCAGCTCACGGTTCGGTGTGCGTTACGTTGTTTTGTGTTTTTCGTGTCCTCTCAAGGGGGTTCGTGGGTGGGGACGAGAGTTCAGGACGGCAAAAAAAAGAGCACACCGTTCACGTCGTCTGCCTGGGACTACTCCGATAGTAATTGGTCTCCAGGGTGATTTACAACGTTTCCCTTTCGAAAGTATGTACATGCCGACGTTGGACGGCGGTCGACTAGAAGCGGGTGCCATCTCCGGGCGCTCTCGATGTTGGAAAACCGTTTTTGATGCCCGCCTGGGCTTGTGGGAGTGCGCGTACGGGTGCCGCGCGCGGGTTCGTGGGAGATTGCCATTAATTCCGGGTTTCTGTGCATATTCGCTTTTGGCAGCGGTTTTTTTTTCATGTTGGGCTCTGCGGGGCAAATTTTGCGAAGCAGTCAAATTCGACCCGGGGAACGAACGGCTGGCTGGCGGCCATCATCAGTCATACCGCGGAAAGGCACCTGGGAAGCGTTTGCAACCTTTCGAACGGCTGCTTAGATTTTCGGCAATGTCGACGGGTGAAATGGGAAATGATGAATGCAAAAAAAAAAAAAAAAACTAAAATCGCAATCATTCCGATGAAGGTATTTATGGTACAGCCAATCTCGATATTATTATTTTTAATGATTTTGGTGGTTTTTTTCTGGCTGCTCTCGGTCTGTCGATGTTTCTGGCTGGTTAATTAGTGTACGTGAATGGGAAATGGAGCCCGGAGTTATGCGATGTCGTTGCGTAGTTGAAGCTAAAAAAGTAATTAAAATGTACTGGCGTCACGCAGATTGTTAATTATTATTAAATTATTGAATACCGATGTAGGTAGGAGCCCTCAGCCGCAGCAGCAGCAGCATCATTATTTCGGATTATTTGTGTGAAATGCTAAGCGGTTCTCACGTGGGGTGGCCCCGTTTTTCCGGCGAGAGTTGAAACGCGATGCGTTGCTTAGCAGCCGTTTTGATAATAACCGGCGGGATTTGTGAGGCTAATTTGCGCTGGAACCTTCGCACATTTGGTGATGCGTTGGTTACTTAATTACAGTTGTGAGTAATAAAGCTTCGTTTGATTATGTTGTAGAACAAATAATCGAAAGTCCACAAGAGACACGAAACAACTGACAGATTTTGAACGTTTTTATTCCAATCAACTCAGGATAAATGCACTGACTATGGCGTATTTTGCAAAATTGGTCTTCGTATCAAAAACAACAAATCAGATAGTTTGAAAGGTTTGTAAACCTATAAAATTATTCTTTTTCTTATCTTAACTCACAGTAACAGTCAGACTGATAAAGCAAAATAGTCTTAACTCCCCCGAAAAATAGATTTTGATATTCTCTAAGTTAATTTAACAGAACATGGTTGTGACGGAATACTTAGCTTGTGATGAGTTTCCTTAAATCATTATGCAATTTCTAAAACAGGACGTCCAGCGCCTGAGACGATCTGGACAATCTGGAATCATCAGAAAATTCATCTGAAAGTTTTTGAAACAATCAGGGGATTTTTGTTTTATTTTAAGGATCTAATTTTGTTCCATTCGTTGAATAGCTAGTGGCATATTAGTTTCATTTTCTCCCTACTTGACTCTCACGCTAAATTCCAAAAAAAAGTCACACAGGTAAATGAATATGAATATCCAGGCAGTTATAATTGACGATACTTGGCAAGGTTACTTACGAGGCTCAGGAAAGAAGAATAGTAGAGTTTAGGGAAGAATAGAAGTATAAAAATCCATCACTGACCACGGTGACAGAGTAACCTGCCTTTCCATTATAATTCGTAGGAGATGCAAAGATAAACTCGGTCTCTGACAACAACGGTTGTAACACTTCCTGCTTTTCTCCCCTAACCGCCCGTAAGGACGTATCCGGCGCCGTTTCCGATCTAAACAAAGCGGAAAATACTGAATTGTTCATTGATGATGGTAAACTAATCCCAAGTATCCATCTAAGAGCAAGCGCACCGGTGAGTTGCCATTTGAGTTGCTATTTCCACAACGCTGGCCGTTGCTATTTTGGATAGCAACCGATTTTCGCACCGGTCGTTGCTAATGGGGATTACCAATTCCACTATTTCTTTTTCACACCGGCAGTTGCCAATTTCTGAAGACCGTCACTAGCCAGCGTTGGCAAAATGTTTGTTTGTGATGTATTTCGAATATTTTTTGCGAATCTAATAATAACCAACTTATCCGTCAGTCAATCGTTTCCGGAATTATCCACGTTCTTTCTACTTTATAAAATGTTATGTAATGTATAAGTTGTAAATTTTTTCATCCTTATATGTTTATTTAAAGTGATTCCGTAAAACTGGGCAACGTTGCTACGTTGGCCTAAATGACTATTTTACTGAAACATTTACAATTTACAGTTCGCTAGGAACTGTCATTAGTTGTATTCTGTATTTCATGCTGTCTCGGTTCCCACAATTTGCTATTATTATTTGAAAATTCGCCGCCAAAAAGAACTTAAATATAGTGACGAAGAAAGTGATTTCGCAAAACAAATTTCTTTATACGCGATTAAGAAAATGGTTTTTGGAAAGATTCGGGGCGACTCTCAGCCTAGTAAATAGCCAAATATTGACCGCCATATGGAGGAAGGTGCCCTCCAGCGTTTTAACAACGGTCTATACCGATGACCATTTCCAACGCCGCTTTCGAACGCATCTTGGGTTGTTTTTGAAGATTGAAACAGCGGTAAAGGAGAAAAATGGTTTTTTATACAACGACCGAACGAAACGGAAAAAAAGTTGGTAATACTCCCGAGCAGATTTGCTTAATCCTTCCAGGTTTATTGAATAATATTGGCCAACCTTGTGAGGATTTGAGCTTTCCGCATCGTGTAGGTTGCAGACCAAAATGCCAACCAAAATGGTCATCTCAATAAAAAAACCTATACAAAATGTTTACCTGCCCGAAAAAACACCCTGTGCAAAATTTCAGCTCAATCGGAAATAAAATTGAGTAGTGGTTCACGCCAACACTTGCGTCCTACGACGTGTTTAACAAGCGAGGCTGAGGCCGACCAATTGAGTCCGCATTCGAAACACTCATCATCTTCGTAATATTATTACGAACATTTACTATCAAGCACAAAAAAAAAAAAACGGTTTGACATTTTATCAAATTTGATTCGGCTCGTTGCTATCGCGTTGCCAAATTTAATAACTCGCTACTACCCGAGGTGGGGATTGCTATTTCCCAAACCAACATAGCAACGCCCGGTGCGGTTGCCGCGTTATGGTGGGAGTTGCCAAACTAGCTTTAGAAACTTCAATTTAGCCACTGGTGGGCTTGCTCTAAGTAATTCTTTGTGCAACTTTACTAGCTCAGATTTATCACCGAGGAGCAACTACGAAATGTGCGGTCGTTCAAACCTAATCTCAATCAAGATGCATGAATGATCGTAATTAGATATTGTTTCTAAATCCTTTGAAGAGAGTTATGGAAACGTGTGAAATCGAAAATTAATGTTTACGGCCAAAAAAGGCGAAAGGGGTTCGGATCCTAATTAGATCCTAATTCAGTTGAGGTTCGATGATAC
Organism: Wyeomyia smithii; assembly: GCF_029784165.1. Lineage (NCBI taxonomy): Eukaryota > Metazoa > Arthropoda > Insecta > Diptera > Culicidae > Wyeomyia > Wyeomyia smithii. The sequence goes on along the minus strand of NC_073696.1, from coordinate 20,672,876 downwards.
AACGGCTTGTCCAAAGGCCAATTTCTGTACATCAAAACCAACTGGGAGGCCAAAATATGTAACAAAAGTAGGGAAAATTTGTTCTTCTGGAAAAACCCACAAAAACCAGGAGATATTATTTTTGAAGTTGATTAGAAACTATTTTGAAGTTCGCTTTATTTTATTATGCATGGGTTTTTTCTGCTGAGTTTTCAATATAATGATCTTCTAAAATTCGTGCAAAACTCAAGTACAGAATTTCACCTTAAAAAATATTAGTTTGAGTAAAATTGACACTAAATACAAAGCAAAATTAAATCAGCTGAAAAAAATAAATGCGAAATTGGTTACAGCATTGACTTCGTAATTTTTAAAGCAAAGTTAAGTGATTTATGACGACAGCGGAACAAAATAAAACCGAAAAAAGGACTTAGAAAAGTGAGATCCGGAAACGCTGCTCTAAAACGAGTTATCCTATGGAATAAAGGGTGTTACTGTCAAAAGTTGGTCTAACATAAATGTATGTTAATCGGCCATTCCTTTTTCAAATCAAATCATGTTCAATTCGTACAGAATAAAGAAAAAATATTGACTCTAGCTTTCTTTTTGGCGAATGCGAGTGGCCGGACCATTCTTTTGACTCCTTCCACCATGTTTTGTACAGACTTCTATGTCACTTTGTTCGCTGCAGAACAGCTTTGTTAGACCTTGAACTGCATCTCGTTGACAATTGTCTTTCGTGTCTTCTTGAGGTTTCACATGATGATAGCCCAGTTTTTTTTTCATATGGCGGAGCTCTAGTGTGCTGGGCGGGTTCATTTTTCCGTAATGTCAAGATAACAAAAATGGCCAAAACAGAATGGAGCAACTGTGTTGCTTGAGGAAAGGTAAAAGACGTTCTTTTTGGCACTCCTGCACAAAAATTTTCTGAAAGACGAAACCTTTCGCGAAGAAAATGTTGCTTTCCAAAACTATACGAAGAGACGGCATGCCTCGCGAGATATTTTTTTGCAAACTTTGACAGCCTAATGGGTTTGGAGCTCTCTGCCACCTTTCCTTTTCCAATTGTCGTATGATATTCTGTTTGAAACCGTTTGAAATCTGCCTCGACGTAAGTTTCATCGCTCTGTACTACGCAATCAAACTTCGTCAGCAACTTCATGCACAGCTTTCGCGATCATTGTCTGACCGACTTGTTTTGCCTATCGTCACGATTTAGAGTCATCACCTTCGTCGATAGTCCGGTTCATTTTCTAGCTCGATTCACAGTTGTAGACGACACTCCCAGCTTTTTTGCAACATCTCTGTCGGAAAGGTGGAATTTCGCTTGAAACTGCTCTCCATTCTTTTCGTTGTTTTTGCTTCCTTCGGATCTCGATTTCTCCCCGATCCTGTCTTCCTGGCAGTCGAAAAACGTTCTCCGAACACTTTTATTACGTTGGTGACGGTTGATTTGGCCACATTCAACAATTTTGCCAACTTGGCGTGCGTATGGTAAAAATGTGATGCATTGCTTCGACACCATAATACAACTAAAGAGCAAATGTCGAAAACAAACATAAGGCATACACACACATTTATAAAAGAGAGTGTTCAAGTTTTTTGCTGATGCACGATAAAAATAATAGGGCAAATTGAAGTTGATCAATTTCAATATTTTTGTGTGTGTAAAGATAAGAATGCGTGATTTTGGTCTGCTGAAAAGCTAAGTCACAAGTTGTTCTACGGAACATATAAACTTGCACTGGTGTTATTGTAACTTTAAAGTGCATAAATTTAATTTTTTTAACGTGTGGCAACTTTTAAATTGCATGAAACTAGTAATTTTATGAAAGTTCAGTTATTCAACAACAAAAAAACACGTTTGTTCATAAGAGAAACCAATTACTTGGGGAGTAATGGCCGTTTCTCCGAATCGCTTTTTTTGGCAGAGGTTTGCGGTGTTTACGATAGCGACGCAGCAAATCAACTGAAATCAAAAAACTCACATTATTTCATTAGTTAAGAAGTGTGCCGGGTATCTGAATGGTCGTTTTTATAATTATTTTGTTTTCAGTGTCAACGGGAGCGTTTTTCCCGAAAAAACATGTTTTGAGCGCTGAAAATGACATAAAATTTTTTTTTCCTCGGCAAAGTTAAGCTTCGTGTATCAAAAATCGATCGTTCAACGACCGGGAAATTTAATAACGAACGTTTTAAAAAAGTTGATGAAAAACGGTTCAGTAGTTCCACCGCAATCGTAAACACGGTAAAGTTATTTTTTGAAAAACACCGAGATGAACGCGTGTAAAGTCTTGAGTTCAGTTTATGCGGCCGTGGCGAGGCGCGCTGCAAATCGCTCTATCTTTCTCGCTATTGCTCAGATATTTATGAAAGTTTGTAAAAATATTCTCAAGATGTTGTACTTCAAGAAAATGCAATAAAAAAATTTTCGATTTTTGGAAACTAAAAAGTTATATAACCCGTCAAGTAAATTTTAAATTTAATTGCATCAGAACAAGGCCTTACCAAAGACGTGTTTTTCATTTTTTTTTTGTTAACAAAATTTTAACAAAAAAGGATATGTGTTTGGGTTCTCTGCACTCGAAAGGTCATGTGTTCCTGAAAAAGTACCAGTAAGAATATTTTCTGTTTCTATTTCTGAAGGAAAAACTTCTTTAGAAACCATCAAATTTCCTCCAAGAAACACTCGTTCTCTAAGGCCGATGACATAGTAGCGCGAATAGCGTCGCGAAGCAATTTTCGTTTCCGTGGGTAAACGTACAACAGCAACCGTTTCGCGACGCTATTCGTATTTACTATATCATCGACCTAAGATGTCAACTGAATCGCTTCAAAAGTCAGTTAAAAAAAAATGACAGCTTCGAAAAAATGACAAAACTGGTTGAGCTTAATCATGAAGATTTAAAGCTGTTGATTCAGGTCGTCCGAGTAAATGATTTGCTGATTGCAGTGAAAAGCTCTTATACCGCTACTAGAGATCCAAATTGAATGAAATCAAAACAGTTTTTCATCATTTCTATTGCAAATACTACAAAAAATGTCGTCGATAACAGTTTTGCACCCGAAATAATATTTGTAGATTTTTAACAATCGCTTGTTTGCAAAATCTATTTATTCCAATATTTATTTCAACAACCAGATTTGAGAAAGGAAAACCATAGTCATTTTCAGGATAGAAAATAGAAAAAAAATTTCTGGAAAAAAATTTGGTAGCCAATATGGATATCATCCCGGTTCCGGAAATATTCATTGGTATTTGGCCATAATTTGCGTCATTCCCGGAAACCGAAAGTCGCCATCTTAGATTTCAAAACGGCGTCTGGGGTAGATTTTTGGCTTTAATACGCTTTTCCGATCACGAGAATATCCATATTGAGTGGAATTGAGTCAATTTTGCAGACTAAGTCACCATCTTGAAATTAAAAATGTCGTCTGAAATCAATTTCCGTACTCTTGGCCTCATTAGAGTTCCGAAAACAGTTGGATAGGCCGTTTCCAGGAGACTAAACATTGCCATCTTGAATTTTAATATAACGTCTGGAGTCGATTTATGGTCTCTTGATTTCATCCCGATTCTGGGAATACTCCTATTAGACCAGTGTGGTTACCAACCGAAGGTCCGCGGCCGGAGAGGAACCGCGAGGCTCAACTCGGGGGGCCGTGAAGCTCTTGGTAAATTTGACGGGTAACTAAAATTTGTTTCCAAATATTGCTGTGAAAGCGGATTTTTAACTCTTCTGCGCAATAGGACCAAGACGTAACATAAACTAGACTTGGACAATGATATGAGACTAAAAAACGCAGCCTCGTCTCGTAAAACCTTTATTAGAAATTCTTTTGGGGGCCGCGAAGCTCTTTGTGCTTTGAAAAGGGGGCCGCGAAGCTCTTCATGTTTAGCGTAGTCAAAAAGGTTGGGAAGCACTGTTCTAGACTGAACTAGAGGTTTGCTTTGTATTCAATATGGCATTGGCCTGAAAAAGCGAGAACCGAAGGAAATATTGAATATCATCAATGACAGCAGCAGCCCATCAGCATGCTGTCAACAGCGCAGGCCAAACCAGCAGGACATCTGAGGAAAACACAAACTAAGCTGGCATGTCCGAACGAAAAAATACATGCGCAAGAATGAGCTGTTGTGTGCAACACAAAACAGTTTCATTGCCTGTGTAAACTTTAGCTGTATGTGAGCTGTTATGAATAGCTTATTCATGAGGCTGTAATAGTGAAAAGAGAGTCCAGTCGTCAGTATAGTGCCGCACCGCAGTACTTTTCCAAAGCCTGGTTTGGCCATTTCCAGTCGCCATCTTGGATTTCACACTGGCATTTGGAGTCAGTTTACAAACTCTGGGTTTCATTATATTTTTGGAAATGAGCATATTGGCTGCTTTAGGCTGTTTCTTAGATGACTAAAAGTCTCCATGTTGAATGTCAAAATGCCGTCTGGAGTCGATTCACGGTCTCTGGATATCATCCCGGTTCCGGAAATACTTTTATTAGGTGGTATTTAGCCATTTTAGGCTATTTTCAAAATGGCTTCTGGAGTCGATTTTTGGCCTCTGTGATTACAGAGATACCTATATTCGATGGTTTTTGGTCATTTTCGGAAACCGTGTGTCGCCATCTTGGAATTTAAAATGGCTTATGGGCTCGACTTCCGAACTCTGGGCACCTATCTAGTTCAAGAAATACTCATATTTAGTGGTATTTGACCATTTCAGGCTGTTATTTTGGGGACTAAAAGCTACCATCTCAGGATTAAAAATGACGTCCGGAGTCGACTTTTGGTCCCCGCACCATCTGGATTACGAAAATACCCATATTCAATGGTATTAAGTCATTTCAGGCTGTTTTCTAGAAAACGGAAGTCGCCATGTTGAATGGTATTTGACCATGTTTTCCCATTTTTTATCATTTTAGTAGAAGCGTAGCTATTTTTCAAATCAATTAGTGTCAAGACGAAGAAAATCCGTTGAAAACCAAGCGAGTTTTCAGCGTTTGTAATTAGTCACAAATTATTCCATGTTCCGCATTCCACAATACAGCTTCCATGAGCTTTTTGAAATTGCAATTATTAGGAGTTCAGTTAAATCCTGAAAATATCAAGAATTTCTTTTGGATATACTATTGTAGAGATTTTTTTGTCGTTAAATAATTTTCTACAAGCGATAACTAGGATATATTTCATTTAAATTTAAATTCAAATTCGATGGAACTATATTCAATGTCAATTCTCTATTTTAAATACTCGTTTTGTGTTAATTCAGTTCCTGAAACTTATCTGTACAGTTTCAGTCTATAAATAACGCTTGCACAGTAGTGTGTGTAGTTAGGGATGAGCAATAGAATAAGTCGGCAGCGGAATGTGGTACGATATAGATTGTGAACCAGTACCACCGTCCCCCGTAGTTTAATTGGTCAAAACACCATGCCGGAGACAGGGAGATTGCGGGTTCAAGTCCCGTCGGGGTGCGGTATATTTTTCCAAATCTGTATCATATTTCCAGTTCGCCTAATTTTCGTTTTCTCTACTACACATACTGTCTGCTTAATGAACTTATCTGTACAGTTTTTGTAATGTACATGTCGAAATACAAATCTGTTTTCACACAATTTCTTCACTGAGAAAGAGCATTCTTATTCATCAAAAAACACTCAAATTGCAGTTGACCGACATGGGATTCCTCAAGCCAATGGAACATTGCAAAATTGTTCGCTCTAACATCTGCTTGAATGAACATGAACATGAATGAAATATGAAAATTGATGAAATTTCATCGTGAAGCTCAGTTATAATCGTAAAACTTCAAGTGCTCAGTAGTATTCCGGGTACGTGATAAAGCGACCCGATCGGCTTTGGCTACTGGAATCAAGAACTCCGCCGTGGTGTAGCACTTTTATAGCCCAGCTGGTATGCAGGTAATAACAAATTGCTGATTTCCGCCTCGGTCGCCTCGGTAGAAATAATTTATACTAAATAATCACTCATAAATGAGGCGCGCTCTGGAAAGTAAAACGCACCGCACCTGTCCCGGAAGTCATAATTCTAGTTTCATATTCAGTTTTACTACCAGAACAGTTGTCAAGTTTTGATTAATATTAAACGACACTAGCAAAGGGTTCCACTCCTGACCAAGCTGGTAGGATTACCCAATCGGTTAGGATTTCGATTTCGGCATTCAACCCGTGCTCGACATATTATATCACACTATCCGCATCAGTGTCCCAATTTCGAGCGAAGCAAAAAAAAAAAAAAAGACCCAATTCTAAGCACTATTTGTCAGCTTTTGTGACCACAGGGAAAGCAGACCGAAATTGGCATCGGTTTGTGCGTTTCATTCGTCAGCAAAAAGGCACCACATTGACACCGCACACGCACACATCTTTTACCTACATCCGAAATTCTAAGATGACAGCAAAAAGGCCAAGCCCTACAAATTAATTCAGGCCACTCTCCCCTTCCACCAGGGAGGAGGGTGGGGCAGGAAGATAAAACCGATTCCTAGCCAAACTAGAGAAAAATGAAAGCCTTCTTCGAAGATGTATCGATTTTCAATCACTCTCTTAGAATCCCCTTCGACTTCGGTTTGGGAAACCTGAAAACTTGGCATACTGGGCAAATGGAAATGGATGGAAATGATACTTGGTGGTGGCTTTCGAGGAAGAAGCAGATAGCGTCAGTGGTGAAATACTGCGGTAACGAGAAAGGTAGCAGCCCATTTCGAGATATTTATATTTCCTCCACCGAAAAGAAAGTCTTCATCAGTTCGGTTGCAACGCTTTCCTGTGCGTTTCGCTACTATGGTATGAAGTTTGGTACATTTTTCGAACCCACTCTGCCCTAACCGGCTGGCTTGAAGCCAATCCTTTTTTTTTTGCTTCTGCTGCTCCATCGTCGTCGTTGTCGTCGTCGTCGTCTGATCTCGTAAGTCATTTGGCTCGCGCGTGCGGAAGGGAATGCGTAACCAGGGGACGAAGACCGGAACCGGGTGAGGTATTTATAAAGCGATTTAATAAATTATTTCTTCTTACAGGGAAGATATTTTATTGAATTTGCGACAGAACGGAGAAGCGTTCCTTGCTGGGTTGAGAGGCAGAGAAAGAGGGGAGTGGGGGGGAAGGATTCTTTCGATGCAAGACGCATTATATATCTTGGGCTTTTCCCTTTTTCCATGAATATTTAAAGGCATTCGCGTTCGCCCAGCTGATAGGATCTTACTAAGAAGAAGGGGATGAGTTGAAGTGAAGCGGGGAAAGGGGGAGGGGGAAGAAAACTTCCTCTCAACAACGGTGTGTGGAGCGGAGCCAACAGGAAATGGGAAAACGTCAGAAAAAGCGACAACGGTTTGGGATTGCATACACACAGGCGGCTGGAACCGAAGAAAGACCAGTTTGGAGTGGTCGGTTGACTTCGAGAAAGTGCACGGATGAAGTCGGAACCCAACGGAACAGGGGGCTGTGTGCACGGGAGCTGACAGGACAAAATAAGGACTTACTGAACGGAAACGACGACAGAGTTACGACGAGGTCGGTAACTGCAAAAGTGTCTTATTCGAATCGGTTGCTGCACAGGAAACCATATTGAATAGTTAGTTGCTGGCTGGCTGTGCAGGAAGCGGCGAATCGGCTGCAGAACGGCATTTAAATCATTTTTGCATGTGTGGTGCTGTGCGATACAATTCTTCCCGTTTGGAAACTGTCGGGAAAAGCGAACCCGAGACACAGAATGCTGCTTCTGTGAAGCGAGCGGAAATTATGTGATAAGGAAAATCATGTTATATTCCAACAGACGGGCACACATACAGGAGGGATACTGGCATACATACAAGCTTCGTTGGCTGTGCCTGTGCGCCTGGCCTCGGTTGCATGGCAGCGAGCGGATGATTTTTGTCGGATGCGTTGCTGCGATGCGATGCGATGCAGTGGTGGAAAGCGTACGTATAAGAGGGTTACACTGAGTGGAAAATGCGGGCGTCCGCCGTCGTGGGGTTTTCCCGCTCACTGCTTGCATTCGTCTTTTCCGCCTCGCCCCCTTAGGTGGTGAGTGGCTCTGGTGATGGCGGCACTGGTGGCAGTTGATCCCGGCAGGAGGACATATATGTACATATACCGTACATACGGTCGTTCCGTTCGTACGGTACAACTGCTGACTGCCCGCGCTCGCTAGAAACACGAGTGGCGCTGGAAAAATACGCAATAATGAACAGGAGGGCTTTCCCGTGTGTGTTTGCCACCGTGCCCCGGTAGGCACGGTAATGGGACGTACGCACCTACCATGGTATGCCGTGTGGGACGTTGATCAGTCGGTAGGTGTGTGGGGAGGAAGTGGAGGGGGCTGCTGTCTGGTAGGAACGCAGCAGCGGCCAGGCGAGGGCGGCTAGAATGTGTTGAAAATAAGCGTATTTGCTAGAAGTTGGCTGTCTCGAGTTGGAACTCTTCGGTTATATTTCACCGTGTTCTACAGTATTGATTTTGGGAAGAGAATGAACAATTTAGGCTGACAAAGAACTTCATAACAATTTTTAACAGTAGCTGCAAAACCAGTAGAGGAAAATGTTTCAGTGTAGGTTGCGTATTGCCGACAGACAATCGTTCAATTTTAAACCGGATATGATGCTGATCGCATCTATGTGCTACCCCGACTTTTTCCCTTATACAGGTACACTAAGTTTCTTTTTACGTGGTTTTTATGCGTGCATTTCTTTATACCTTTTCAAATCGTTTATTAAGAGTGTCAGATGAGTTTACCTCATTTAATTACTGAATATTTTCTGATTTTGTCTAACCTTTTTATGTTTTTTCTTGATTTTCAGCTCGATTCACATGCTGAAATAACACTGCTATTGATTCTTTTTAGTCGCTACGTTTCGCACTGACAAATTAAACTACCGTCAGATTTTGCTGTCAGAATCCAAGAACATTGTGCTGTTGTCAAAACAAGTCAAAGCTTCACCGCTTTGTTGGGAGTTAAGTTATGCGATGTGTTCGAAATTTAATGAGTTAAGGTTGTTTGTTAAAATACTGGGACGTTTCTGTAGGTACCTGAAAGTACTGAATCATTATTCAAAATCCCTAATCACTTTAAGCTTTTTTGAGGTTAAGTTTGGAAATTGCTGGTTGTATATATCCCCAGTAATGAGCGTCTAAATTCCAATATTGTTTGTTACAATCTCGAATCCCACATCTTCCTGAGTCACACAAAATTGTAAAGTGAACGAAAGTACGCGAAAAACAAGCAAAGTCTCACTAAGCGGTGTTGACACTAAAGAAAATTTTCACTAGATTCCGAATAAAAATCGGCAAAATGCTATGAAAGCCTGATACAAAATTTGCGAATCACTTCATGTGACAAGAGTTTCTTTTTTGATTCAAATTCTAGAGGTATGCAATAAACTGCTTTTTAAGCTTTCGGGAATCTGGCGAAAATCAGCCTCAATGGTAATTATATGCAAAATTTAAGGTTTGTCTGGCACGCAATCCAGCAAAATACAGATTTTCCTTTCACAAAGGCAACCCTCAAAAAATGGAGAAATTATTGCTTATATGTAAAGTATGCAATCAAACTTACTCTTGTTTTTGGCCGTATCACATTCGGTGTACTCAAAAATGGGACTAGCATTCTCCAATTCGTTCGAATCGGCTGGATAAGGCCGTTAGCAAAAATAAGGGCACATATAGAGAATGTATTCTGGAAAGTTCAGGAGGATTTAGAGTTGAAATTATAATTTATAGCGTCTCATAAAAGAAAAACTGAAGCGCGGGAAAATTTAAATTTGGAATTTCTAAAAAAAATTGTCACGAATTTCATTTTCAAATTAATGAAGAAAAAAATTGAATTTTTAAAACATTGAGGTGTACTTAACAATTAAAATCCAAACTTACCCAAAGAGGCCAGACAACATCAAGTTTTTTTTTTGAAAAACATTTTTTTTTTGAAAAATCAACTTCTTTGTCTGAAAAAAAAAAGTATTAGAAACTCATTGAAGCAATTGATGCAGATGAAGCAACTGTTCTTCAATCATATAGAAAATAATAAAAAAAAGTCAGTCTCAAAAAGTTTTTGCTCAACCCTTTCCAACTGGGCCTATATAATTGCGTAGGTAGAAGGTGACTTAAACAAAACCTTCTCTCTCGCTTTTTGAACGTCCTATTCGTTGTTTTATTTTTCACACCGCTAGTGTCAACATCGCAGCTGCTACGAAAAATAAAAAACCGGAGCAATCAAGTGTTTTTATATAGGACTTGCTTCGATTTAGGTTTTGTTAACAGTCATTTTTACCTACACAATTGTGTGGGCTCGGTCGGAAAGGGTTAAGATTTTTTTTCAGCTTCTATAACCGCCTGTTTTAAAAATAAACAATTAGGGGAACCGTTCTCATATTTATTTCATCGCTCTTATTTGTCCAAGTTACCATTAAATTTTACTATTTTTTCCAAAGCAAAAAATTAATAAAATTTGACGATAACTCTGGACGAATAACAGCGATGAGTTGCATATAGGAGCGGCTCCCCTATGTTTGAAAAATCAAATTTCATTCTCAAAAAATATTAGAAACCCATGGAAACAATTTGCAAAAAAAAATTATTTTACAACAATGCTCTGCTAATTTAAAAACAGAAAGGTTGTGTGCAAAGCCACGACCGCAAGGCTGACAAAGAACTTCATAACAATTTTTAACAGTAGCTGCAAAACCAGTAGAGGAAAATGTTTCAGTGTAGGTTGCGTATTGCCGACAGACAATCGTTCAATTTTAAACCGGATATGATGCTGATCGCATCTATGTGCTACCCCGACTTCTTCCCTTATACAGGTACACTAAGTTTCTTTTTACGTGGTTTTTATGCGTGCGTTTCTTTATACCTTTTCAAATCGTTTATTAAGAGTGTCAGATGAGTTTACCTCATTTAATTACTGAATATTTTCTGATATGGTCTAACCTTTTTATGTTTTTTCTTGATTTTCAGCTCGATTCACATGCTGAAATAACACTGCTATTGATTCTTTTTAGTCGCTACGTTTCGCACTGACAAATTAAACTACCGTCAGATTTTGCTGTCAGAATCCAAGAACCTTGTGCTGTTGTCAAAACAAGTCAAAGCTTCACCGGAAGGAATGGCTATCTGTGTCTCTCCATCTGCTAATATAATGATTTGTTTGAGCTGGAAGTATACTCGGAAAGTACCTCAACGCTGTTGTACCAGTTGTTACTACTAGCCTACTAGTAAAATGATTGGTTTGAGCAGAGCAACAGTTCTTATATAGCGCAAATAGTGAATTCCCAGTTAACTGGTGTAATATTTTGTCGATCATGTTGGGGAACGCGAGCATTAAGCGACCAATCATACGCTGAAATTTGCGTTTCAACAAGGGTTGACACTTTTCAATAATACAATAGTTCGAAGAATCAAATTAAATATTTCCGTATTTGGGCGGACCGATTGTTGCAAGAAAGGAGGAAATCATTGAAAACTAACTGACTTATGAGCATGTGAAATTGGACATATTACAAACGTTTTTAGACACTTCTATGCATCGGAAATTTCTGGGAGACGTAGTTCTACGTCAAAAGTAACCTGAAAAATATTCTAAAAACAGTGTTTCATATCGAAAAACTATTGTGCAGTGGTTAAAATAAGTTAATGCTTATAAAGCACTCTCAAAAATCTAGTTTTATTGACTGGTTTTAGCTCGTTTTGAATTATTTTCAAAACAAAAGAATATTACATGCTCTGCTTGCTTAGAAAGTAAACAATTATGTACGAAAAATCCGCTTTTGTTTTTGAAAATTATCAGATATATGTATTTTGTCTTCAATATGATTTAATGCTCATGAATAATTTGATAAATTAAAATTTTTTTTTACTTTTATAAGATTGATCGATGGTCAAAAATGCTGTTTCTGAATAGTTATCTACTAACGAGCATTAAACTATTTTGACTTTTTTAAAGCAAATTTTTGATTGAAAATGCTGTTCTGCTAACTGTTTTCTTAAGCTAGTAGAACATTTTTTTTTTTTAAAGAGAAGTTTTATGGAAAATGCACCTAATTTGATAAAACCACCCGCGTATGAAAGCATTGAATAGACATCTATTTGTTTTTGATCGCTCTATGAAAAAAATATAATGAAAAAATAGCTTTGTGCTAGTAGACAAGAGCATTTTCCAAAGAAATGACGGAGCATTCAACTCGACGGTATAGCATTAAATGAGCTTCAAATGAGTACAAAATTGTCATGCTATAAAGTATTTGTACTGCTGACTCTAAACTATTAATGAAAAATAAAGGAACAATCAATGAATCTACAACCAATCATAAATGAGCACCAAATTAAAAATTTTGAAATCGATCGATAAATTATTGAGTACGACTATGAACATAGCAAAGCGTTTTTTCGGGATTAACAAAAAATCATCAAAGCACAAACAGAAATTTAACAAGAAATTATCATACAATACTTCCTTGGCGATTTCATCATCATGAAAAGCAATAAAACTCTTTATGGATTTTCTGACAATACTTTGACAAATGTTTTTTTTTGTTTTTTGATATTTGTTTGGGCGATATAATATTGCGTATATCATACCTGACTTTTTTCTACAAAATAATTTATTTATAATAATAAAGATTCCTAATTAATTGATTTATAATTCAATGAATATTCTCAAATGTCTTTGAAGACACAAATCCCCCCCCCCACCAGCTGATATCGAGGTACAATACTAGTCTAACAAGCCAGTTATCGTATGCTCGAATCCCAGTTCGGGAGAGAGACTGTTAGTGTCAATAGGATCGTAATGTTAGCTCTGCCAATGGCCTGTACATTTTAACGGTCTTCATCGAATAAACAGAAGGTCAAATTTCGAAACGGAATGTAGTAGTAGTAGTTTCAACGAAACATAATTATGAAGCAAACGAAAATACGCATCAATACAGAAAAGTATGCAAAGTTTCACAAAGCGGTGTTGAAACTAAAGTAGTATTATGCGTTTGTGTGTCGGAAACTCGAAAACATTGCTCAAGCGTGGTGGATTTTCAAACTAGAATATTCCGAAAACCTAATTTTAGAATTGATGCCATGGTTTTTGTTCTCAAATTTATGGAAAAAAATATAAATATATAAGTTTTACTCGTGGTGGAGTATATTTATGATTCGAAAAAATTTGCCTTTTTTGTGCGAATGAAGCAAGTGATAGTGAAATTATAATGATACTGAGAATGGTTTTAGTGATCATATTTCGGTGACTTATGGTTTAAAATTGTTCGCTATTGATGAATTGATTTTAGTAATTTTTTCATTGTTTTGAACAGAACAAAAAAAACTAATTATAAAATTATAAACCAAATCCAAAAATACTCCATATTATGAATGAATTTACAAAGCAGAAAATCAATAAAAACAGACAAAGATGTACCAAGAAATCATCGAAAATGTTATGTGTATAACGGTTATTTGGTAGCTGTTCGAAGATATTTCGACAATAATTCACTTATTTTGAGGTCATGTTTCGATGGATCAAAAACGCTTTTTGAATAATTCCTCCATTATTATTGAAGGCTGCTCAGCATTTTATTTTTTGATAATCCTTTGATGATATAATGATTTTGTGTATCTTAATTTTGCTGCTACTTCTTTAGAAAATGATTTTTTCATAGCTCTTGGATGAGAGAATTGATCATTCTTAGTATTTATAAATTACTTTGACAAAGTATCAATGTTTCATAGTTGATTTGTTGTTGATTTTTTGAAGATTTTCGATGTTTTAACAACAACATTCTGGGGATCCTTCGATTTTTTGGGTCCACGATATTTCTAGTTTATACAGATCCAAGTGAAAGTAAAAAATAATTTGTCACAAGAACCCTTTGTTTTGAATACTCCATCCTTTCAGGCTTTTGCAGATATTCAACTCATAGTAAGAAACTTCGTACACAAAATGTTTAAACAGAGAGCATCGAAAGGTTCGAGGAAGAATGCAGACTTTTGGCTGAGCAAACGAGTACAAAAGTTTATTCCGACTTGGAGACGGAGATGTTCGTTGTGGATTTCTTCGCAAAAACAAACTAAGTTTAGAAACGAGCTAATTTCATTCTTCTTTTGCTTCCGAAAGTGGGTCGAAAACTTTTGAGAAGTATTTTAGTTATTAATTACCTTATCTTCTAACGAAATTGAAAGTAATTGAAGATTCCGTGACACTTCCCGAAAGAGCATAAAAATAATATAGATCTAAGGATTGTTTTACCAGCAAAATTCCCCCTTTCAACAACGTCACACTTGATTACTCCCATCCGTCGATCCCTTGCCGAGGCCAGAACCGGGTTAGGAAGTACCTCCAACGAGCAATCAACAGCAATTTCCTTCGCACCACCGAGAACGCAGCAGCCAGCCAACTCGCGCGGGCTGCTGTGTGTGTCACCGTGGATTTAACCTCTCCTCTCGGGTTCTCGGATCGAACCGGTTCCGGCTCATCTCGCCCGGCGACGTGACAACTGGCCTGTCAAACTGACACCGTTATCCGACAGTGAAGCCCATTTAACTTGCCAGCGAGAAAGCATTTGTCGCGACGATTTAGCTGAAGCCGGCCTAAACCCACGGGGACCCACGGTCTGTCTGTTCGAAAATGCGCTTCTGATCACGCTCACACCCGATACTGGGGCTGTCAACTTCAGTCGCCGGAAAATATAGTAATTTTTACATGGAAAAGTTGTGCTTCTGTGATTCGGCTGCGTTAAAAACTAAAGACTAAGCCGGCAGCTCGGCAGCCCAGCCAGGCAGGCAAGCAGTCAGTCAGACTCGGGTTTGGCATCCATCCACTATTAGTGGCATCAGCCCGAGCCGGGGCTCGGGTGTCTTTGTGTGTCTGTGCTCATTTGTGTCTAGAAGTGGGACTGCATTCGAGTCATAAAACATTTCCCTCCGACATGCATATCATAAAGTTGTGCACCACAGCGGCTGCACAAACCGAGCATGTTCGGGTGGAAAATTCTTCCCTCGGAAGTGGGCATTGTGTGTGTGATTGGGTGTGCGAGCATGGGAAGGGGTGGGGGTCGGTCGGTAGGCAGAGAAAAACTGAGGTCTACTGCTGATGGTAAATGTCACCGAAAGTGCTACTGTGCTGTGCCTGAACTCCGTGTCTGCCGGGACTTGGGGCGAAGCGTTGCGGGGAAACTGTAACTGATACAAAACGACGAACCGACCGACGACAAAAGTGACTCCGTTCCGAACTCGCTGCTGGCTCCGTGCAACAAAAGAAGAGTTGTTGTACGCTAGAGAGAGAGAGGGAGGAAAGAACGAAACGGAATCTAATCGAACGATAAAAAAAGAGTTCCTCGGTGCACACGCGGTGGACACATAGGCACTCCAACAGCAGAAACGGGTGGACCGAAAACAAATGAAAAGGAGACTGATTATGCATTCCTCCGCCTTGTGGAAACCAAGGCACAGATAACAAAGGAATTGTTCTCCGTTTCGGTTTCCACCGGCTTCCAGCGTATTAAGGTGACTGACAGTGAGCTAAAATTTCACGGTAGCTGAATGTGCTGTATGTAGTTTCTGGCCGGCCTTCTCGGGACCATTGTCACACTGTGCGGGTGTCCCATTCAACAAAACAAGGGGGAGCCGAGCCCCCCGGGAAGAATGGCAAAGAAGCCACGGAATTCGGCAACGAGCAGCAGATTTATTTTTGCATTTATGGTCATTTGACCGGTAGTAACCCTCGCAGCCTTTCTCCGCTGGGTTTAAGAGTTTGAATTTTTGAAAACTTTTACCGTCTGTTTTTCTTGGTTTGTTTTTCTCAAAGTGGCAGATCCAGAAGTCAATCAGGCTGCACTCGAGGTTCTAACCTTTCTCAGAGGCGAAGCAAGAATTTCTTGACAGACAGACTAGACACCGAGAAGTTGTATGTATGTATTAGAAAGAGCGAGATAGAGAGCAAGTTTGCTCTCCTGCCGCTCGCCTCACCTTGCTGGCGCATGCAGATGGACTCTGTCCGGTATATTTCACTGACCGGTAGGCCGATCACCGCTTTTTTTGTGTGGATTCTAGTCTACCTTTATTCCTTTGCATCCTTCAACCTTCTTTATCTCGGACGACGACCACGTCGCGCGAGACATGAAAGAAGGCAGTAGCCGCCAGTCTGCAGGCAGGCAGGTCCGGAAAGTGTGAGTGTGAAGTTGTGTAGGCTTTGAAGTTCGTCTTCGGCTGCCCATACGAACACCAACTCACCTGCCTTTGGTTGCGATGGTTGTGGAACCCATTCCGTGTGGATATCGGCTAAGCGAGCAGATCTCAAACTCCTCTTTCAGTAGGCTTAATACAGGTTAATGTTTTATTTTTCTTTGGCTTTTTTCTGCGGTGTATCCCGGAAGGAAAAGATTCTTTTGAGGTAAATGAAATGCCATTTGCAAATGCACCATTAATTTTAATTAGCTAGTAACAGCGCGTAAATGAATCCTTGAAAATTCAATAAAACAGATTCCGTCAGCTCAAGTTACGGTTAACGATGTTTCAGTTCCACCGTGTAAATCAAAACGCAAAATTATTGCGTTCGTTTATATCAATGGACATTGCGAACTTCATGTGCCATAAAATTAAACTATTATCCTTTGTCAATGAAGGTACGAGCCCCCCGCTAGACAAGCGCGTAATAAAGTTGAAATGCTATAAACGTGTGTGCGGGTCTCAAATGAAATCGGCACGCATGGGATACCCGCGCCCCGTAGGTGCCCCCACTTGGGGAGAGCACTTATTTTTTAAAATGGCTCAGATTCGCCATAAACGGCTTCACGAGGGTTTTCTCAGAGTGTCGGTTCGTTTTAATCGGCGCACCAGCAAATACCCTGGTTTGGTGTATGCGGGGAGATCTGTGTCCCAATGAACGACACAAAGGCATTTACTGCGAGGCGACTATGGTCGAACGTTTAGTCCGACCCGTGCATGCCAGTTTTATGCCCATGCGGAAGTGTGTTTTAGGAGCAGCAGCAACCCAGAGGTTCAGGTTTTGAGGTGTTTTGAAACTAGTCTGTTTTATTGTGGCATAAAATTAATTAACGAAACGCTCATTGGATGTTTTTAACACAATTATTTACAAATGTCGAACTTTTAATCGTTAAAAACTCGCATGAATATTCTACAACATCTTTCAATAAAAATAACGTGTACCGTAACTTGGCAAAAACTAACAGGCGAGAGGTATTACAAACAAGATTTATCTTCTACTAAACTGAATTGCTTTGAAAATTTTTGGAATCTCAGCGTAGTTTTGGAAATTGTCTACACAAAAACTGGATTCTTCCTGTTTAAGAGACATGCATACATGACGCAATCAACTGGTTGATGCTAAAAAATGGACAGCGCACACTGCACACAGAGCTGTAAAAACGTGATCGAAATAATTTTGACCCAGTATAAAATGATTTGAGAGCTATAGTGCCTCAAAAAGGATTTTTACATTAAGTATATACATTTTATAGAAATCGCAATTTTGTGATTAATCCACGTGAAACTGAGAAACAAACTCCAACAAAAACAAAACAATTTCAATAAGTTAAGAAATGTAAAAAATAAAAATAAACTTTCTTCGGTGAAATTTTGTGTTTTGTTATAGTAAACACTATTGAAGAACATTGAAAAATCGTAAAAAAGCATTAAAAAAGTTATGTTGAAAACATAGACTTCAATGGGCATTCTATAAAAAAACTCCACAAAAGTTCATTTAAATAGTCAGATGTCTTCGGCAAAGTTGTTTATTATGCTACAATTTTACTGAATAAGTTGATTTTTTTATGCAAATATGACAAAATTAAAATTCGTTCCTCACTGTTAGGTGGGTTAATCACAAAATTACAGCTTGCATAAAATAGAGAATAATTGATGGAAGTACTTTGCTAAAGACATTACAGCTCTAAAATCAAGATTTTCGAGTCAAAATAATTTCGACCAGGTTTTTGCAGCTGTGGAAACAGTGTACACTGGTGGCACGGGTCAAAAATCGCAACTTTCTCGGAAATGAAAGTCGCGAGATAAGTTAAGGTTGATATACGAAAAATGGCGTGCACACTGACCTTCTAGACAAATTTGCTGAAGATCATATCTTTCCGAGAAGTTGGAACCGTTACAGAAGTTGAGGTTAAGATACGAAGAATTGCGATCATACTAAAGCCACGTAGCGCTAGAACTTTGCACTGAACTGTCCATCGGTTAGAGGCCTTTGACCTTCTGAATAACTTTGCTGAAGATCTCATCTTTCTAGGAAGCAGGAACCGTGACGAAAGTTTAGGTTAAAATACGCACCTTGACCCTCTGAACAACTTTGCTGAAGACCGCTGCTTCTGGGGTGTCAGAATCGTGAGTTAAATTACGAAGAATTACGTGGCACAGTGTAACTCCGCACTGAACTGTCTACCACCCAAAAGCCTTAGACCTATTGAACAAGTTTGGTGAAGACCACACCTCTTTTGGCCGTGGGAAATACGAGATATCTGTTTTTTTCCGGGTGTTACTAAACTTATTGGGGAATGCAGCAATATTCAAAGTGGGTCATCGACGTCAAGCTCAAAAAACAATGCGAATCAGGCAACACGGTTCGTTTTCGAGTGTGAGAAAAAAGGGGTAAAACGCACTATGATAGTGTTCTGTAGTTACAAGCCCCAAGAAAAAATTGAACGAGGATCAAGTAAAAATTAAAAGACATCGTTCGAACAAATGGAGATTTTCGGAAATTTTTTTTTTTTTAAATTATGACCAAATTCTATAACCTGATGAATTGGAAAAAATAGAAAAACTAGATAGGCCCCTGAAAGTTTATCACTAAGTTGATTTGATTTTTGATAAGCTTTAACTTCATCAGACAAACCAGGTTCAATGATTGTAAAAATTCTGTCCAAAAAACATAGTATCTTAAATTTTCATCATAGATAATTTATAATGCCTTCAATAAACGATTTTTGACGTAAGACTACGCCTTTCTTCACTAGACTAGAACACATTCTGTGCAAACTGATTTGAGCATGTATCAGTTTAGATTTCAAATACTAATGATAGAGAGTTGCGGTCTTCGACAAGTACCACCAGTGCACACTGGGAAAATCAGATATCGAATTCCCTCTAAATAATCGCCACTGTGCTGGCAACCTGAACTATAGCATTTTTTATGCAAAATTGGTCAACAAATTAATTGGTGATTTTATCATCCTGAGCATGACACGAGAAAGGGCGCCTTTATTCCTAAAAACTCGTGCCATGCACAGGATGAAACAATGATCAATTAATTATTCGACCAATTTTACATCGTGTGTTTTCCAGGTTGCGAAATCAGCGGTGATTAATTAGTTGGAATTTGGGTCCTTTCTTTTCGCAGTGTGCACTGATGGCATTTATCGAAGACCGCAACTCTCTAGGAAATAAGAATCGCGGAACATGTTAAGATCAAAATGCAAAGAATTACTTGCACACTGATCTTGTGAACAACTTGTGAACTGAAGACCGCAACGTGCTAGGAAGCCGGAATCATTAGGGGAAAATTCCGTGCTCGCTAGCGCCACACAGTAGTGGAAATTCGCACCGAACTGTCCACTAACCTAAAGCTCTTAACCTTTTGAACAAGCTTACTGAATACCATAACTTTTTAGGTTGTCGGAATCATGAGATATCTCCCAACAGCTTAGCTGAAGATGGCAACTTCCTAGGAAGTCGGAATCATGAGATAAGTAGGGGTAAAAATACACTGCGCCACGTAGCAGTAGAACAATGCACTGATCTGTTCACCATCCATAAGCTCTTGATCTTCTGAACAACTTTATTGAAGACCACAGCTTTTTGGGTCGCTAGAAACGCAACTTGTGTTTACCCTCATCGGTGGGAAAAGAGAAAAAAGTTGTTTCCTGTCGAGGGAGGCCAAGCTTTTCCGTCGAGGCTGGCTCTTCACCTTCGCATTTACAGCTTCCCTTGTTGTGTAGTGGGGGGCTATATGATCTGACTGCTCGTGACACAAACAGGCGTACAAGTAGATGAACTCTGTCGAGAAGGATGTAGTTTAGTAGTATGAATCCTGCGAAAGTTACCAAAAAGGAATCCGAGCGAAGAAATTTCTTCCTCCCTTCTACGATGGATTTTCAAGGCAACTGCTTGCAATCCAGTATCTTTGTACTTTGTATAATGGGATTCTTGAAACAGCCCATCCCATGACGCAAAATGTCATCGACAGTGAGATTCCCCTAGGTAATCACACCGTCGATTTCTACACACGATACTCTCTCGTAAAGAGCTCGCGATTGCTAGCGTTTACTTGCTTCATGTTACTCACCACCACAAGAATCTGCTTAAGGTGATTCTAAATTCTTTTTGTGGCTGCTGCGATATTCAAATTGGGTGTTGTAATGCTCAACGAAGCGATTTCAAACTTATTGTAGATTCCAAATACTGTCTACGTGGAGAAAAGTGATGACTACGAAACCGAAAGAGGAATATAAAGGTACGGAAGAAGATTTGTCAATAAGACAACAAACACTCATCAATGTCAAAAAGTGGATATAGATTGTACAAGAGTTTTATGGTTAATTATTATTGCCATGTTCATGTTACGTGGTGAAAATTGAGGAAAAGTTTCAAGGTCGAATATACCCTAAATACAATTGGCTCATTTCTACTTCAAAAAGGTAGATGAATCGATTCCAAGTATACACAAGCAATACTAATCGATTTGAGAATCGCGCTAAACTTCTGGTTATAAATCATTGGGCTTCTACCTCTACCCGTACGGTTGTGTACGTTGTCAGTAGCAACCATTTCCGCTACCCTGTGCACTGTAAAGCTTTGCCTGTACACCGTTGGCGTTGTGAAAATTTTTGGCAGCTTGCATTCGCTTGTCAACACGGTTGTGTACGGTTTTGCTTGCAAAAATCTCGGCAAAATCTTTTTGATAAAAATTTTCATAACCTTAATACAATTTAACAACACAATGCAAAAGTCATCTGCTAAATCTTATATTGTTCAGCAATTTAATCCAAATAATATTTGAAATTGACAGATAGGACTCTTAACCTAGTTTCGATTTCGTAATTTCTTGGAATTTTATAATTTAGTGTTTTAGCTTTTACATGGAGAAATGATTATTCTGAATTTGGGGCATAATCTGTGAGAAAATTACATGACGATGTTTTAAATTCCATAATTCTGCACTTGTAGAAAATCTGGAATTCTGTACATTCAGATTCTAATTCGTTATTTCGATCAAAAACTCTGTAAAATATATTGCTAGCAACCTTATTTACTAACGCTTTGCTATTGAACAATATTCTGGCAGCTCGCGGCTGCCTGATGACACGTATGGTTCCGTACGGTCTCAGTAACAATCACAAATTTTCTATCCTGTGGGGTAAGCTTCACAAAGGGAAAGTTAGAGACTTGTGGAGACTATTTGCTGAACCATTCATCAAGCTTACGTCAGTGCTTTCAGGCACAGACTCCTCTAGTGTTTTTAACATTTAGTTAAGAGGCGTTCTCTATCAAATTATTCAGTATTTATTCATTTAAATGGAACAAATTTAACAAAATTTAAAAAAAAAGCCAACCGTTTTTCAAGTATTTTGAAACGATCAGTCTCTTGAAGCAACACATAAATCTAGGCTTTTCACGGTAAATGGTTTAAATCCTAGTGCTTTCAGAGGATAGTTTTTTCAATGTTGATCTAAATTCTTCCGAGTTATCATACGAATTATCTCACTGTAGATTTTAGAATATTCAAAAATCACCAGAGAAACGCAAAATGTGCAGTGCCTTTTACAGCACTCTGCTATCACATCAATTCACTCTCATATCCGAGTGAAATTAGCACATGACAAAAAAAATCGCCTTAATAATGCAAACAAAAGACGCAAAAAAAACTTCCCGCGTTCCGGCTCCAAATTATCGCTGCAAATAACCCTTACAATGCAAACAATCTTAGTGCAGCGGAGCGCACCGTGCACGTGGCGGCGGCTAGAAGATGGTGGGAGTGACTCCCGTGTCGAGATGAAACGGATCCGTACCCAGAGCATACCTGCTAGAGCGTACAGTTCTTCCCACGCCCGAAACGGTTCCAGGGTACCCACTCGAGAACCCACCCTACTACCGTCACCGGGGTCCCGTTTCGCGGTTGCTGGTGGTGGCGGCGAAAAGATTCCACTAATTATTATTTTCGCTTCAAATTTGAACAGAATTAAGTACCACGGGGAAGTTTCCAGAGCAAACAAGCAGCAGAGCTGCTGCTGCTGCTGCTGAGGTAGCGCGCGAAAATCAAAATAATCGGCAATAATAGCACACTTGGCATTGCTGGGCCCGGTAGAGAGCAACAAAAAAAAAAAACGAAGGAAAAGATGGGTTTATTCGGCGGTGTAGTTAACGCGCTGGGGTTGTTGTTTTTGTTTCTGTTTCGGTAAGGGTTGTTGATCCGCATCTTCCGCAGCATCATCTCGCTTGGCATACCGATGGGAGGCAAAAGACGGGTGAGAGGGGGATGGTTAAGCAGTAAAGAGAAATGCTTATTGAGCATAAAACCTTCGCCATTCATCGACGACGAGGGAAGGCACGGGCAATGGCGGTAAGAAAAACTAAATAATTAAAATCGTTCATTTTCGGTGTGTGCAAACATATTGATGATTCCATTACGGTATGAGCAAATGGATGGGATGCTAATGGATCCGACAAATATTCCTTCTCGTGGCGTTTTTGTTGGTCAGAGATTTCAATGGGCCCAAAGAAAGACATGGCCGTGGGCTAGGGAGAAAACTGTGCCTGGTTTGGTATTTGTCGAATTATCTGCCACGGCTCTGAGGCTGAGCAAGCAATTGCGGATGGTCATTGGAAAGTTACCTTTCTCGAAGTTCGGGTACTCGAACTCGGCAGTATTAGTACACGGTACACTGGACTAAAAGCATCGATTAGCACGTATCCTAAATTGGCGCAATTGGCTGTCCATTTTGCTGCCTCCTGTAGCGTCTTCATTAAAAACTAAGTGCAAATTTTCCAACCATACCATTTCGGATGGATATTCAGGTCACCTGCCAGACAAATGCAATCAACGCCTGGTGCGCGAACGTTTTGTTTCTCTTCTCCAACTCTGGGAATTTGGCCTCTGGCCATACGAAGGTTATCATCTAGTAAGTATTTTAATGACTAGCTCTGGAGATACGGGACTCTAATGAATAGTTCCCAGACCTGCATCGTCGAAAATCTTCCAAATAGTTACTCACCCAATGCTCTTCGGTCCGACGTATGGGATCAAGCGAACATATGTTTTAAAACCTTCTTCTGACTCCGCTGTGGCGATGTTTCGGAGCCGTCAACAGTGCGCAAGGTTCCGGTTTTTTTTTTGTGTTCGTCTTCTTCTGGAATCCAGTTTTGCATGAAATGGACCGTCACACCAACACACACACACAAGTAAAGCCAAGACTGAAAACAAAAATCTAATAGTCATCAAAAGCTCGCTCCAAGTGGGCCCCGATAATCTGCCGTCGCCTTTCTTGCTTTTCGAGCCGGGATTTCTTTCAGGGCGCTGTGTGCGAGATTGTATCGTGTATAGGTATTGTGCCTCCACAAGGCCCAGAGGCCGTTCTGGCACTAGAACCTACTACCCGTCATCAGCACGGGGCAATCAGAGAAGAAGGCCCAAAGAAGACAAGATCTTCTTCGCTTTCTTGTTTTGCTCGGAAACCAGCTCTCGCCGCGCGTCCAATGGTGCGCGCTAGTCGGTCGGTGTCGTGTTCGGACGAGAAGAAGAAAAGGCACCCGACCCCGACGCACAGTGGGGGAATCGATGGGCATCGAACAGAAATTTAAATAACGCATTAATGTTATTTTTGTTATATTTTGATATTATTGAAGTATCAAAGTTCAATTCTTTTCAAAGCAACGCAACAGAAATAGATTTTTCAATAGTTTTTCAAGTGCGTTGTTTTGGAAAAAATGCAAAGTTACTAAATTTGGTGGGGTTTTCACACGAGTTTGAATTTTGATAACGTATTTGAAAAGTTCCCCTAAAATCCGTGAAGAATAAAACAAATGACTGCAACGTGTCAAGCACTTATGGAATTAGTAGTGGGATCACAAACAAATGAGTTCTGGGCCTTGAACGCTAGGGAATAATTCGATTTCGAAAACTAGTACGAGGCAGCCAAGAGAGATTTTATGATCATTTCGTTTTTCTTTTAGATATGTTTTTACAGCAGTCGTATTAAATAGTAATAATTAGAGCCAAGTCTACAAATAATCTATTTGTACAGCTTTTTCACAAAATTGTGGAATGGTTCGCCAAACTCAAACAATTCTACGCTCGAGAAGGTCCTGATTTCAGCGGTTACAGGTTCGTTAATCCAAACGATCTGAACACGTTCGACCCGAGGACACCAAGTTAACTGATGAGGGTACCAAATCAAGCTACAATTTTCAAGTAGTGATCGTACTAGAGAACAATACGAGGCTTGGAGGCAGTGAGGGTCTTTGAAGTCACGGTCAATTTTTGCAATAAATCCCAGCTGTCTAGTCATTTTTGATATTAATGTGGCATGATGTTGGTGGAAAGTAGGCTTAGCGTCAGATAGAATTTCAAGGTCGCAGACACGGTCAGCTCGAGTCCATCAATGCGGTATTCAAATATAATCGGCTTCAAAACACGGTTGATTTTGATGACCTCACATTTTACCAGCCAGTGTCTACGGCACCAATCGACGAAAACATTTAACATATCTTGAAAAAGACGACAATCGTCGATTATACGAACTGCCTGGTACAGCTTTAGGTCAATAGACGTATACCAGCTTATAACCAACATTCAACAGTAGCATTGCCTCATTGAAGAATAGCGCTAAAAGTAAAGGCCCCATATTGCTACTCTGAGGAACTTTCGATTTATTTGTGAATTACGACGAAACACAAGAACGAAGCTTCGCACCAGAATTCAACCATTCAATTTATGCACGCGATGCTTCTAGCCGTGAAATTTTACGTAATAATAATAATATGCTATGGTCAACACGATCAAAAGCTGCCTGCAATTCGGTGTAGATGACATTCATTTGAACTTTTTGTTTAGGGTGTCTAGCGCCTGCAAAAAATTGGAGTTGTCAAAGAATTACGTCTGTTTAGCTTTTTGACTGTTTATACCCATATGGATGTAATTTTGTTGCTTGTTAGTTCGAATATTGAATATTTATTGAATTCATCTTTCCTTGTTTTCTTTTTCTCATTTTTGCAACACTGATAAGTATATTTCTATTTGTAGAATATACGATTTGATCTAAAATCTAATCTAAATCTAAGAACTTAAATCTCTCGCTGTGAGCATAATCATCGAAAAAAAATTGCTTTCTCAAAGGAAAACTGACTCTTAATTATGAAAAATTCAAACGTATATCAAAAAAATTAAACCTTTTTATTGGAATCTTTTTTATTTTCTTTTTTAGCATAGATTGTGTGATGAGTATTTCAAAATTACAAGTCCAATGATATTTTTAAAAGTAAAAAAATTTGAATTGCAAAATTTTCGTCCAATGATATTTTTAAAATCAAAAATTTGAATTGCAAAATGTTCTCAGAAAAAAATTTTTGAGCCAATTTGGGGTGAACACTGGGCTTGCTTGCGTCTTTAGTTCAGTTAAATTACTAATCTTTCACTGAAGGGAGGCAGTGGAGTTGCGTGAAGGCAAGGTTGCGAAATCTGCTTGGGCAAGGGCCGAAGGTTTGAATGCTGGTAGAATCAGGCTTCGATTTCAAAAACTTTTTTAAGTATGGGTTTGTTTATACTCTGCAGGGTGGCAATGAAAATCGAATTTTAGAATTTAGCTTAGCAGTAGTGCTCAAAAGTTTCTCATTCTCGAAAATAGCCTCCATGCAAAATTTCAGCTCAATCGGCCGTTGGGAACACGTGTCTCAAAGCGGTAAAAGTTTCACGAAAAATTTTTGAGATAAGAAAGATTCCTAGATCAAAAATTCTAAGTCCCAAAAAGTCGACTTTATCACACTGAATTCTATGAATTTATTCTGTGTTCTGTGATAAACTCAATAACATCCGTAATACAGAATTTTTTGAATATTCAATAACGTCCTCTCCACAAAATAAGTCCATCTTAGTAGAAAACTGGCCAGAGGAACGCATAGTTGAAATCATTTTAATTGGCGAAAATACTGGCAGGTGGAACGAGTCTGGGTATAGCAGAGCGATAAGTGTAAAAAAAAAAAAAAGACTGTGTATGAGACACGACCGTAAGATTAACATAGAATGACGGCTTGCGCGTTTGATGATTGCGCTGCGTGTTTTGTTTTTGAGCTCGCAGTGGAGAGTGATGCGACATACCTTGCATGGTGTGGGAAGGGTCCTTCCGTCAGGACGGAATAGTCTTTATGATGTTATAGTTTTTTGGCAATCTACTTTTTAGCACTTGCGCTTCTTTAACGTGATAGTTCATAATTTTTAAAAATTGTTTCCCAAATTTCAGATAAACTGTGGCAGCTAATAATGTGGCGGCTCTAAAGAAATTCAAAATGGTAGCTGAGGTCAATTTTCGACTTCTGGATATCATTTCGATTCTGGAAATACTTAAATTCGGTGGTATTCGGCCATTTTATGCTGTTATGACCTAGAAGTTGCAACTATGAATTTCAAAATTTTGCCTGGGCTCGATTGTAGGGCTCTGGGCATCATTCGGATTTCGGAAGTACACTAAAGTCTTATTTTACGTAAGTTTGGAATTTACGCGGACTTCCCCGAATGTTTTTCATTTTCAAATTGTTTATTTAGAGTGTCAGAGGAGTTTACTTAACCCAAATTCTGAATATTTACGGCTTTAGCCCAATCTTTTTATTTTTCTCCTCGATATTCACCTTAATTTTGATTATTTTTCGAAAGTATTGAGCATAAATGATTAAAAAACTTCTCCGCGTAGAAAATACATTAGTGTACTCATATCAGGTGGTATTATTATTTTTTATTGTTTTACAGAAACTGAAAGTCACCATTTGAGCCGTTGAGAGCAAAAGTGGTACATGTGCCATTTTACACTTTTTGGGGTTTTTTTGCATAAATTGATGCAGAACGCAATAATGTACTAGAATATGCAAGAAAAACCGAGATCTGATAACATAAACCAAAGTTATAGCCAAAACAATTTTTGGTAATTAAGTAATCACCATAAAATTGAGAGCAAAAGTGGTACATGTCAAGTCTGTGCATGATAGATGAATTGTAACTCGAGGATCTTAGGATATTAAACAATCATGTCTTCAGCAAAGTTGGTCAAGTGATTGAGTACTTTCAGATGAAGATCGTCTCCTGAAAAATTTACTTAATGGCTCATGTGTTGTATGCAAATCTCAATTGCATAACAACGAAGCAACAAAATAACATATCGATTTCAATCACAGCAAACATTTGATATGAGAGAGATTAAATTATACATTCGTTAGTAAGTAACCGTTCAAACCAGTTGACTTTTTATTCAGTCCCACTATTGCTATAACAAATGCATGTACCACTTTTGCTCTCAACGGCTCAATTCAAGCTTCAAAATGGTATCTGGAGTTGATTTCTGGTTTCTGAGTATCATCCTGGTTTTGAAAATATCCATATCGAGTGGTATTCGGTAATTTTTCAAATACCGGATTGCATCATTTTAATCTTCAAAATGGCGTCTGGGGTCGGTTTCCGATTTCTGGTTATTATTCTGGTTCCGAATATAACTCTGATGCGTCGAAATCTGCGTTCGAAACAAGGTTCTACATTTTTGAATAGTACAATAGTTAACATTCA
This sequence comes from Wyeomyia smithii, assembly GCF_029784165.1. Lineage (NCBI taxonomy): Eukaryota > Metazoa > Arthropoda > Insecta > Diptera > Culicidae > Wyeomyia > Wyeomyia smithii. Next base: position 20,645,119 of record NC_073696.1, on the reverse strand, counting down.
GTTGTTGCAAAAATAAAAAAAAATCCATTGAAAACTAACTGAGCTGTAGACATTTGAAATTGGATAATTTTTCTGGTCTTTCGCTGTTTTCGATATTTCAATTGCACCCCTACCCCAGAATGTTTCTGTAAAACGTAATTCTTCGTCACAAGCACTAACTAAACACGGATAAAGAATTAGTATGTCACTTACTTTCAGTAGGGTTATTGCTAATAAGTGAAGTGCGGAATACAGCAGACACTTGGGCAATATGACAACAAGTCAACGTTTCTGATCATGGCGAGTAGTTCATACTGGAACAAAATATCTAATTTGGACTGATTTTATCCGAAAATTTGTATAGTTGCTGGTTTGGCCCCTTTTGATTTATCTGAAAAATTGTTCCAAAATAAAAATTACATTTACAAACAGTGACGACATTAAGCCAGTGAAAAGATTTCTTTCGCCAATGCTGAGGCTGGTTGCCACATTTCCGGATTATGTCGAATTGTACGACTGCAGTGGGCAGAAATTTAATTTGAAACACGACGTATTTTTCACAAACAGCAATTGGAAAAAAGTAGCGAAGCCTGAAAGTCAGCAATTATATCAATAAAAAAATCCAGGGATTGTTTTACACGTGAAAACAAATACAGTAATGGTACAAACATTTTCACCTTATGATCAACCACTTCACTTGTCCACGGATTAGGAAGCTCTGCAGTCGCAAGGTTACAGAGCTTTTTTTGACAAGCGAGTGGTCGTAGGTTCGAATCTTTGTAGAATAAGGCCATTCGATGTCGAATGTTCGACAATTACCTTCTCTACACGCTGAATTTTACAGAATACCTCGATGATTTTTTTTTCACAAAATAAGTCCCTCTTATTGTAAAATAGGCCAAAAGGACGCACACAAAACTTCCCCGGGAAAATATAATATTTGTGATATTTACCAGAAGGAACGAGACTTGGTATAGTAGAGCAGTAAGCGTGACTGGAAGGGTAAAATCATATTACACGCATATTTTACATTAAATCAACGGTTTTGATCTTAGTTGATCAGTCCATACAGGAAAAAAAATGCCTACAAATTCACATAGGGTATCGGCTCTTTTATCGCCAGGTTTTACCTATTATCGCCCGGGCTTTGTCAAATTTGGCATTCGCCTCTGCTACCCTATTACTGCACTTCGAGACTAGGTAATTCTATTTTAAAATTCCCTTTGGAAAAGTTTGAATTTCAACAAAAATGAGTAGAAATAACTCAGATTCATGTAGAGGCAAGGCTCAATTTTACAAAAAGCAGAAGCACATTCCTGAATAATTTTTCGTTAAAAATGATTGTACTGGAATTATTATTCTGTAAAAAAAATGCAGAGAATAGATCAGGGAATTTTATTTTTGAAGCTGACTAGACACACGTAGAAAAGTAGCAAAATTCTCTTGACAAAGATAAAAAAATACTAGTTTTCACACAAAAATCAAACCATAACAATTTTTTCTAAAATTCAAAAACGTTTATTTTTGTTTGCCCAACATTGCTACGTGATCGCCCCACTGTGCGGCGATTTACTCCATCCAGGGCTGGGTGGCAGCTCTCGAGGTGGCGTAACGATGGGTGCCGGGCAAATGAAGAGAAACCGAACAAATTAAGTGGGGTGGTGCATTCAAAGCGACTGACATGCGTGAGTGTTAGTATGTCAGTTATCGCACTCGCGCGCGTGTGTGTGTGCGCGAGTCAAGGAAAATGAAATGGCGGCATGTGGCTAGAGAACCCCTTTTCCAGTCGCTGACGGGGGCACACGGCGGAGGCTCTGAGGTGTGATATATGAAACGTTTGAGCCTACGGGGATGCGATTAACGAGTTGATACTTGGCTGCATCACCCACAAGAGGCAACTTGTCAAGTGGATTACTCGCGCCCCGGTGGCTTAAGTCGGAAATTAGTTTCCAGAAGTTTTGTCCCGGCAAAGACCGCCGAAATCATCCTCAACTGTGTAGAGTCCTGCCTGCTGTCGGCGCACTTGACGGCGCGTTTCTCGCCGTACTTCACGGCTCACGCTCACGCACACTTTCGCGAAGTTCGCGCGACGGCCACGATAACTCGGCACGTCATCACAATAATGAAAATTACAGATTCAGTTCAGGCGTGTTAATAGGTGGTATTTCGCTCGCTTGTTCGTGAGATTGGATTTTCTTTCCCCCCTTCCATGCCCTCCCTTCTAGGACACAAACACACCGCACTGGACTGGAAGACACAAAGTCGTAAAGTTCCGAAGCGGTAGAAGCCGGCATTCGGTTCCTTTCCTGAAACGAGGCTAATTAATCAAATGATATATAGTGAAACGATGCGAGAGGCTGGTAATTTTCTTAAAGTGGCCTTTCGCGAAATTGGCCCCGACACTCTCCTAGTCGGTTCTCTCGCTCTGTGTCTGTCTGCCTCGCTGCAGGGCCGGTTTTCGAGCGAGCCTTGAATGATTGGGAAAGAACAACTCTGCGACTGCGACTGTGACCGAGTGCGAGTGTGTGGCTGTGCAGCAGAGGCGGTGGTGGCAACTGTTCGATTGCCACCTTCGAGGTTCGGCCGAAAATTGCCGGTTGTTGGGCCGTCCAGCAGCCGCCACCGCAGCTGTCGCCATCGCCGCCGGTAGTGGCTTTCACCTTAATTTGAATTCTTCACACGGCGGCTTGCTTCTGCTGGGTTTTACGACGATGTTTTACGGTGCGGGGAAAAGGAACCACTAGAATCGGGTTCCTTTCTCAGCAAAAAAGTCATATCGGTAAAAGGCAGCTGGTCAAACGGAGGCCGATTCATTGTTTGTTTTTGGCGGTCGCAATATGATTAGTAGACTGCTGTTCCTTCTTTCGATAAAATTCAAAGTTCGACCAGTCAAACTATTGAATGCAAAGTTAGCCCACTACCCCATCAGTCGAAAAGCCAATCATTTCGATTCCTGTGTGCTATTCAAACAGCATTCGGCAGTGCCGGGGGTACTTTCGATTCGGCGATAAAAAGGACATAAAATCCCGTTACTTTTCGGTAGCCAGGTCAATTATTATTTTCCATCATTTTTAGATTTCTCCCCTGGACGCACCTGTCTGGTGCAGTTCGAAATTATGAGTGATTAACAATTTTAAAGGTTTTTTTTTTTTGATACAATGAAAAAATGCAAACTTATTCCATTGACAAGTAGGGAGCTGTGCAGCGCTAGCAATTTTCCTTGGTCATAAAAGTATGGCCAATATTTTTTTTATTCCCCTCGCGCCCGGATGCGATGGAGCGGCTCATAATTTTATTCGGTATTTTTTACTGCTTTTGAGTCCAACGCCTCATTTTGGGAACCAAACTATCGCCAAGCAATGATTGCAATCGCTTGTTTGATTTTTGTCTGATTAACAATTGTCGATGAGGGCATTTCAGTTCCCAATAAGTCTGATCCGGAAATTTACTTCACCATTGATGAATGTTATCTTTTATAGTTCAAAAAGAGTTCAATGAAATAGAATATGTTTTAGGAATTTCTACTTAGTTATACAGAGCATGATTTTTACGTCCACGTTGAACAAATTCAGCAAACCAGAGTGTGAGAACCTGTGCTGAAACGGAAGTCCACTAGGCTAGAAATGGTGTTTAAAATGTCATCGTAAATTGCTCCAATGTTACCAAATATGGACATACAGATTGAAATGTGGCTCACTTTGTACGCCAGACACGTAAGCTGCTGCTGATGGCCGGCCGATGCATTGGCAAAACAAGTGCACCTTTCTTCCCGTTGACAGGAGAAAGTTGTCTGTACACGTTACCAATGCTCTGTCTGAAAAAGTAGAAGATCGTATAAATGTGTTAGACCGCAATCGAATAATGGTTCCACTTTTCTATCGTATTACCGACCATTTGTCAACCGGGCGCAACTATCCGGGCAAATACAATTTCAATCAACCTGAGAGTGGCTAAGCGACGAAAAATAGCCGGTTCTCATTCCGTTTTTCGTAAGACGATGCCAGGCTGGCCTTCTTCCTTCCATCATCTAGTCAGCCAGTCAGTCAGTCACACAGGACGGCCGCCGGGTCGAGTGGATGGAAACTGTGTACATATCACTAGACTGATCAACCATGACTGACTCTCGGATAGGCTCGTGTGCTGCTGCTGATTCACATCCTCTTCCTCCGACATTTTACCGTCCGATAACAAAGGCCCTGTCGTTTCCGTTTCCGACCGGAGAATGACACAGCACTGCTGCTGCACAGGACGGTATTGAAACCTTCAACCCACGCGAGCGCACACCCAGTCTAATAGTTGCCATAGAACCGTTCTTTCTCATTAGTCATGCTGACTTCTGGTCCAGTTTTTTCTATTCCAACAAATACCTTCACGCGCTAATTGCCGATATAAACATTGTCCCCCCTAGTTTTCCCCTGCGTCGGGTCTTTTTGAGTTTCACTAACAGACGGAATTGTTTTCGATTTCCAAAACATTAGGCCATTAAAGCTACCACCTCCGGCAGCAGCTCCTTGCTGGTATCGTCCATCGTCGAGTCATGAAAGCAAGCGCGGTTCTTTTTTTCCTCTGTTGCTTCGTGAAAAGCAGACCGACGTTCTGCGGAAGATTTTCCCCGAACGGTAGAAATTCCGGAGAACAATTTATTGCGACTTCTCAACAAGCGGCGTCACACGAGAGAAGCTGCTGCTAACAGGCGCATATGTATATAGGCATTGATAACAACGATACAAGAATGTCGCTCGCTCACACCCCCGTTATCCTTTCTCCCCATAGAAAAGGTCTCACGTGGCACATATAAAGGTCCCCACCCTTTCCAGAACCGAAATAACTTCTCTGTTTTTCCGTTCGCTATGGTACGGTGAAATGACGGCTGATGGCGATGTGGGACACATTTCTCCTTATGGCCGGCTCTCTGTCCGGGGAGAAGTGATTAATCATTTTCATTCATAATTGCCATAAATCTTGGGGCTCCCGGGTTCGGTTGGTCGTTCATGGTGCCACCCGCTTCAACTGTGAGTGAACGAAGGAAGAAAGGTGACATTGATGAGGTCCGCGGTGACACACTTCAGGACTTGTGGCGGGCGGTGGTTAGCAAAAAGCCCACCGTCATTCACTTATTAGGGGAATGGATTCGTAACCGGGCCATCTAATGGGCGCTAAACATTGTTTTCGGGTGATAAATGGTTTGTGACATGATGTTCTTCGGTGTGCTTCTCTGTGTCGATCAAAATCGGTTGTTTTGTAATTGAATTTTCGGGTTTAGATTGATGGAATTGCGAGCTCCCTCCCCTTCAATCAGTTAGTGCTGACTAAACTTGTGACTTAGTGTGTACCTGCAACGGAAATGTAGCTGCATGTTTTATACTCCCGGAATGTTTGTTCAGGCTTTCTTCGTGTCGGGCGGAAGTTGGAGATCGTTATCGAATTAGCTTAGGTTTTGCACACTCGGCGAAGGGGGAACTAATGAGGTCGAATTCAGGTCACAGGAGCTTTAGTAACAGTGTTGGTTGATGTTTTCCGCTGTTACACAAATCGTACTACGGGTTTTGATTAATACGGTATGATTCGAGCTTCCGCACGTTGGAATTCGCCCCCGGAAGCACTGGAAAAATGTGAATTTGTTTGCGTGACTGAAATGAATGCATCACCGTTGGATGTCGTAAAGTTTAATTAGAATTCAGTTGCACAATGTGGGGAGCTTGGTAGAAAACCTTGAGAAAGTTTGGGGGAAGATTTTATTCCAGAAATTACACTCCAGTAAGTTGCTTGGATGAATGTGGGTTTTCATGTATGGTTTGAAACGGAAATTTGTTCTCCGGTTATTCAACAAGTGCAATGAATTTCCTTCTCTTGATCTAATAACCTAAACGCAACTCGACATTTCAGCGTTAAAAACATCTACCCTCAGATGCACAGGCTAAACTGTTGGAACTTGTTATTGATTACATAAAAAATTAAATTATATTCGAATCAGTGTTTTTTAGTCATTTGGGAATACAAATGTACAAAAATATTTATCCCGCAGATTATTCCTAGTTGAGATGAGCACAAGCTTCTATCGAACTCTTACCTAAATTTAAGTGACAATATCCATCATTATTCAATGTCCAATTTAATTTTTACAATATATCATTTTGTTTTTTTTTTTTTGCTATTCGAAAGTGCAAGTACAGGTTGAAATGGATAATCTCACCTAACTTTGGAAGTCGCAGATGTCAATATATTGCATGACAATATTTGTTAAAATGTGTATAATTTTAGACTGAGAATGGTAGTCACAGGTAGAACATGAGTAATTGGAACGCGTTTGAAATAAAACATGGCTAACTTGAAGCTCAAACTGCTTGATATTTTTTTAATGTTTTACTGAAGTTTATATGTATTCTTTGTGGAAGTTTCTGAACAAAGAAACGATCATCTCAATGATGTTGTTCTAATTTTGGAATTAAAAATTATGTTAGACGTTCTTATCAGAAAGGTAATCACCAGTCTCAACCAGGGATGGTATTCTACACGAATTTTTTAGGACACTGACCCGGATTTTTAGGACGTTTTCGACGATCAAAAACCTCCTCCAACACATGAAAATTGACAGTACGCGTCATTAAATTCTATCTCAAAAAGTAGAATACTCGTTTTATATAAGAGTCGAACCTACGACAACTGGCTTGTTAGGCCAGCATCGTACCTCGAGACTATCTGGGACCCCCGCATTAATCTTGTACATTGAATAGTTGGCTGTGAAGTCTGTGTATAATAAACAGAAGGTAAACGAAAGGATGTGTCTCATCCACGCTTCGGAAAAGTACTGCAGTGCGACACTGTACTGATGACTGCGCTCCCTTTTTAATATAACAGCCTCATGAATGAGCGATTCATGAGAGCTCACATGCAGCTAAAGGTTACAGAGGCAACGAAGCTGTATTGTGTTGCACACGACAGCTCATTCTTGCGCTTGTATTTTGGTCGTTCGGACATGACAGCCTAGTTTGTTCATTTTGGGGGTGTCCTGTTGGTTTGGCCTGCGCTGTTGACAGCCTGCTGATCGCACTCCTTCGTTTCTCCTTTTTTTGGGCTGATGCCATTTTGAATACCAAGCAAACCATTTCTTATATTTTTCCATTTTTGATATTATTCTTCACGAGAGAAAAAAACGTGTTCCGCATCGCCTTGCTTTCATTATAGCATCGATCTTACTCTCGTGAATCATAATCACCTGACAGCCCGCTCGGATTCAAACCGAAGGATGTCGGACTGTAGAGGCTGTCATTAGTGACAGTTTGGAGGAACCAATAGACTTGAGGAGATGATAAATAACAACCCGTTTGGCGTTGCATGTGTGCGCTCTCGTCGATGGCTGGCGGGCTGTGCACCGAAAGTATGACGAGCAGGGAGAGCGGTGCAATGCAATGAGAGCCGGATCAATTCACTATAATGAGAGCCAGATTTATTTTCAAGGTTCAATTTAGTAACTCTGGAAATGAACGTCCAGCCAAATTCAAGCATATCTCAATTACTTCACTTTTTACTTTATATTTTCAAATAGAATTAATTTTAAATTAATCAAATGAAACATTCATCAAAACCTTGATGATTTATGCTCATTATTATACAACTGTTTATTGGTTGATTTGCTGTACTTCATACAGAAAAATCATTAATTTGACATAAGATGAAATGTATGAAGAATATAACAAAACAGTGTTGCAACTAATTAACGAAATTTTTGCTTTTTTTCAACATGCCATTGGTTCAAATTTCGTTAAATTTATTTTGATTCTCAACGTGAACACTTTGTAACGTGTAGCGTCTTAAATAGAGTGTTAGCTTCGTCGCAAAAAAAAAACTTCACTTCCTTGCGGCATAGCGGACGGAAACATGCGTGTTAATTTATCTATTTCTCCTCAGTTTTTGCGACAAAATTGTTGGAGTAGATCTTACGCTTCATGCTTTGCCAACAACCCTCGATGGGACGCAACTTAGGGGCGTTGGGCGGGTCTGCCAACTTGCGTACCACATCGATAATCAGCAGCTCCATCTCTTGCAACGATCGCTTCGAGTAGTGGGCCGACGCCAGATCCGGCCAAAACAACGCGTCTTCGGCCTTTCGGTATTTCTTGATGAACGACGCAACTTCTGGCAGGCACTTCGTACTAAAAATTTCCCCGTTCACGGCCAATCCGGAGCGAAAGAAGCGCAACTTTGACATCCCTTTCTCGCTGATTGTCAGCCACAGCAGCACCTTCTTCGGAAACTTGGTGTGTGAAATAAACTTCATCCCGGTTCTCACTTCCTTCGTTGGGGAGGTAAAATACGAAGTGCTCTGCCAGTCGTTACCATCCACGGTGAGACCGGTCTCGTTGTCCATCGCCACGTCGTGATTTTCCTGAAAAATCAACTTGACCATCCTATTCAGCCTCCATGTCCATTTTTTTAACGCAAACGTTATAAATGAACCTAATACAAAAAATAAAAAAGTAAAAAAAATCGGCAGCTAGCCAAAAATTGCCTTTTTCTACTCGTTTAGGTTATGTTAGCTAGCGAAAATTATTACTTTTTTACTTGCTTGAAATTTCACTACCCTTAGAGCTGCTATGCATGCTTTACTCTGCACAATCAGTTGATTGTTTTATCCATTGTCATTATGACGATTCATTTTTATTATATATTCAAAATTGTACTAAAAATAGGGAGCTTCGTAGCCGTAAGGTTACAGAGTTCGCTTTGTCAAACGGATGGTCGTGGGTTCGAATCTTAGTCAAAAAGGACTTAAGCATAGGTTTATTCTCAGGCTCCCCCAACATTAACTCTTCCTTTAACGTTGAAATCTATAGTACCTTTGCATGACTTCCTCTCTACAAAAATAAGTCTCTCTTATCAATAACTTCTCCAGGGAATTAAAGTTGGTAATATTTGACAGGAGGAACAAGGCTCGGTAGTATAGTAGAGCAGTAAGCGTGTAAAAGGAAAGATAAAACCGTATAACACACAAACACGGATAAAAAATAAGCATACCACTTCTCAATAGCGGCATTGCGGTATCGCAAAATAGATCAACGATTCTGGTCGCAGTGTGCAAGTCCATACAGAAAAAAAAAACTAAAATTAACTAAAAACAAAACTGTTGAAAACATTTTGAAGAAAAAATTATCATTTCATGGACTGCTGCCTTATAATGTTGGAACAATTTTTTTTTGAGACTGTGGAAACAAAATAAGAGTTGAAAAAGAAAAAAAGTTGAAGAACTTGTGTATGAGATGCGACCGTAAGGCTAATGTACAACTACCGCAGCCTGTTTTATTGCAATGTACTTCTTACAATAGGTTCAGGAATACACTCGATTGGAACAAATAGACTTGATGCACCGAAGCGGTGAATTTCAGTGATAATTCCTTTTCTGTCTAACACTAAGATTACGATCAATATGTTCATGTTTATAGCTTTTATCCAACACTTATGAAATAACAATAATGTGGCGGCCCTTAGTAGGTAACTGGGGTTTATTTACAGCCTCTAGATATCATCCGGGTTCTGGAAATATTTGTGTAGACCTAACAAAAAAATTTGGACACTACCTTTTAGCAACCAAGTCACCAGCTGAAGTTTAAGATGGTGTTTTGTAGATTTCCGAACTCTGAACATTTTTTGATTTCAAAAGTACTCATATTTGGTGGAATTTGGTCATTTTATGTGTTTCCAGAAATCGAAAGACATTATCTTGGCTATCTGAGCATCATTTTGGTTTCGGAAATATCCATATTACGTGGATTTGGCCACGTGTTCAGCTCAAAGCTTTTTTCTCAATAGTACCATCGTTACTAAATAAAACTAATAGCATTTTGGTGGACGACAAGCTAACTTTCGGATAGATTGCTGCCGAGAATGAAGGAAATCCGTTGAAAACTGATTAGTTATTAGCGTTGTCCGATATCGTATCGATACTTGCGGTATCGAGACCTTGGGGCGTAAATATCGTTATTTTTTATCGATGCAAACGATTTCGATACCAAGCTGGATAGATACTTTCGCCCCGATATTTTTTCGATACTAAAGGGAAACTATAAAATCGGAAAGTATTGTTGATTGCTGCAAATTGTCTAACGAAAAATTCTTGTAGAAGTGCGTGGATATGACCCATCGCGTTAATGTCTTTTACAAACAGTGCAGAAATTTGATTTGCGTTCTTTTTGAAAAAGATACCAACAGAATTGAATAAACCCGCGCATCTCTAAGGCGGTTTTCATGCCTCTTGCGAGAAAAATTCTCCCGCATTTGATAATGCTGTCTGTGCAGATCAATGTCGAAAGCGCCGAGTTTTTACATAAAGGCAGACAATAAAGAATGAGAAACCAGATTTTTCGTGCTGCAATATATTTCAAGTTAGGCCGCAAACGCGCTTATGCTATTGCACTGATTTGTGTGTGACATATAATTCTGTCCCACCGTGGTCCCATTAGGCCTATTGACCGCAGGGATACAAAATGTGCTGATTTGGCTTCAAAACGCATATTTTCAGAGTCGGTGTGCAGATCTTTATTGATTCGCAGATAAATAATGTTTTTTTCATACTTTCTGCAGATTTTTGTCAGAGCCTTTTTATATTTGCGCAGACTTTCTCAGAATCTGTGCAAATTTTTGCAGAGTTTTGCCTGCGCTAAGCAATTTTTTCAAATCACAGACACTTTTTTTCAGACTTTAAGCAGATTCGAGCTGTATTTTACAAAAAAAAAAAAACACATTTCTTGCAAAACAATTCCTCCTGGTTCTGCAAATAAGTTCAAGAAATTATGAGTAATAGTTCGATAATTGTGCCCAAAATTCCGATTAATTTGAACCGAGATTTACGAAAAAATATGAGTACTCTGTGGTGCCGTTCTCGGCAATAGGTAACCGAGTTTCGGGAGTAAATACCAAGTGTGTATATAGTTGAAAATAAATCGAAAATATTGATCGATAAATACGTTGTCAAAATGAACCTGACATTTAAGATGGTTCATTCTCAGTTTACCAACTTGAAACTCGTCTTCCTCTCACCATTGTTGTATATCTCCTTACTGTAATGACAGTTGGCAAGATATGGTGAAAACAAAACAGAGATTGCGGTGGGAAATTTTTTCGTTCCTCATCAAAAACGTCGCCCCAATTCTAAACAGAAAGAAGCCATGGGTACACAAACGAGTCAACCTGATTTCGGCGCTTCTCAGGCTAGATAAACAAAAACTTACATTCCTAATTGAACGTTGCGTGCGCGTGTCTGCGTTTGCTAGGGGTGGGTCGTTTATGCGGTCTGTGGATGAATATTTAGGGCTTTAATAATTTACAAATTTGCTAGCGAAAAAGTTTTATCTGGATGTGTACTCCAATTTCCACGCCCTTACCTGAGGCTGGTCTCACGGGCGGACATTTTGCGCGCGCTCACTAACGAGTGAAATCACATCATCATCAACTTCAATGACTCTGACGATGACGGCAATGCATGGTGGCGGCACCGCCGCCGACGACGACGACGATGACAACATCGTTGATTGATGTATGTATAGCTGTGAACACTCACGCGCCTTTTTTACCGGCATCTCTCCACTCTTACTGCCATGGTTATCGTCTTGTGGACAGTTTGCTGCTTTTTTCGTCGTCGTCGTCGTCGACTAAACACACTTTGCCTTGGCCTGGAAGGAAGGGTGCCGCTGGTGGTGGTCTCTCATCCATAACGGGGAGGCTCCACCGGCTGAGGCATGTGTCTTATGTATGACTCGGTTCCCCCGCCGTCACTTCCCTCCCCCATCCACCGACATAGATAGCAAAGCAAAATGATTCTTCGTCCCATCAAAAAGGACCTGCCTCAGTGCTTGTTTCAATTACCGTATTCTTGTCACCTTTTTTTCCCTGGGATTCCTTATTTCACACTCGTCGTCCGCCAGCCGGTTTTTTCAATATACGCCCGAAAGCTAGTGACTGCTTTCGAGTCGTTCTAGGTTCTAGGTTTTCGCTTTCTGCAGGTTTTAATTTTTGTCCTCTCTAGTATCTGCCGGAGCTTCGCACACACATTTGGTTTCGTTCACCACGAGTGTGTTATGACATACGGGAATGTCTGCCGGTCTGTTTGGGGTGTCCGCCGCTCCTAGCAGGGCGAAACGGGACTTTTGTGTGGCAGATTGATATCAGCAATCAGCTGTGGCGAGAGTGACCTGCTCCAGAAAAAAAAACTCTTCACAAAAAAAAAAACGTTTGGAAAACTGCCAAAAACCTTCAAAAAATATAATGAGTGTATGCGGCGGCATTGATGTTTGGCACGGATTTCAGAACCATTCGCTGGGGGAGCAAGAAATGACGACGACGACGGCACCACCGTCGGTCGATCTTGACAAAAGTGGCGACGATGGCTGGGTGCTGACACATGCACATGCATTTCTCCACGTATTGTGCACACACGACTGTGCATGTGCATGGATGCAAAAAAAAAAAGAAGAAGAAAAAAACAAACGAAAGAAGTGATGAAGACTCGCCTGATGCCACCAGCCATTCTGTGGGCTTAGTGAGCGGAAGGCAGTTAGGGAAGTGAAATTGCAACATAGCGACCGTCTCCGGTACACATGTTTTTCCAACCTCGCTCTCCGCCGCTGGGACATACATTTTTCCGCTTGGGTTTTCCCGGTGATTTTTTAGCATTTGCGCTGCATTCGGCGACGGAAGGCTTGTCCAAGGGGTTTTTATTTTTTGCTTTTTTTTCGCATCGGCTCACCTCCTAGGTAGGTACACATATTGCATGTGCAGACAGGCTGCAGCTCTGTGGTGGTGGTGGTGATGTCTGTGTGCTATGCTTATGTTGCGATTCACCATCATCGATCGAAACACACCTAGTTTGTTTGAAGCGACTCAGGGCTTGTTGTTGTTGTTGCTGTTGCCTTTACGCGACACTTTTGTTTCGGGACTGCCTCCGGACTCAAGTGAGCGATTGTGTGTGTGTGCGTGCATGTGTTGATGTGGGTGGCAAGAGTGACACGTTTCCCCAGTGGAAAATAATTGCTGGTTCTAGAGGTTCCACCAGTGTTACGCATCGTTTATGTTTCTTTAATGAACTTCAGCATCTTAGCATCGTGCTATCGCCGTCTACCTAGAATAAGCTTAGTTTCTATTCATTCGACCGGTGAGCTTAGAAACCTTTCAGTGTGGAGCGGTGTGTATGTGTGACTGCAGAGCCCACCTTGACGATAGGAATCAATAGTAAATTAATAATTAAAACATACCCTGGGGGGCACCTCGTGGGGGGTGCGCAATAGACCAACCAACCGACCGACCGAGCGACCGGTGTGAACGTCGAAGGGTCGAAATAGGCTTCGGGGCGAATGCCTTGTCGATTCGGAATCTAGGGTTCCCGAGTGTAGTGAAACTTTCCATCTTCTCTCCGCTTGAGGGGGTGGTGAAATGAGTGATGGTGTGGGGGCAAGTTTCTCTCTATTGTATTCTAGTCTTTTTCCGGCCCGGTTGTCAATGCTTTGAAGGATTTCTTCGGATTACTATTTGGCACTTTTCCGGCATATTTTCCTCTCTCTGGAGGGCGCACGAAGCAATCTTATTGTTCGCTCGAAAAGATCAGCGGAACAAAGAAAATTGGGAACAATATTTTTTGGCTTCCCGGTCGTCCTTCAACGTCAAAGAAAGTAATGCGATTTTTCTAAGCCTCTGTATCGTTTTCATAATTGATTTCGATGACATAATTTGGAAGCTTACGTGGAAGTACAATACCATCGTTAGATGTAAGGAAGGGGGACATTTTTTATTCGACTAAAGTCATACCGGGAAATCGTTAGTCTACGAAGAGAGATGCTTGTACTTTTATTCAAGAGCAAACTAGCGTTGACAGTATGAGAAATAATTTGAAACTTTTACCAGTTTAGTGGAAAAATATGCAATCTCGAAACAGTTTGTTGAAAACTTTTCAAAATCTATGCCAAAACGTGCGTTGGAAAGTAGAGGATGGTTGTAATTGATTAGACCTGGAAACAATCCAAAATCATGCCATTCTATCTGGTGGGTTTTTTTTTATCCACTGTATCCATATTATAAAATACCTTCGGTCGACTTGGATTGTAAAGAAAGTTTCTTTTGGCAATGGTGACACTCTGGAAACAGTTCTACCAGTTCAACAATCTTCGGCTCAGCTCGGGTTTTGCGCTGGAGATATTTCAGTCGTCAATGGATACTTATTTCTTCTGCGGATAAGAGCTTCTTCAGTAAATTCAGTAGCTCTATAGGCTGTGTTTTGTCTGCCTGGTTTCACGCGGAGTTAGGACCAAACTATTTTTGAAGGACAACATTCTACCCAAAAATTAGGAATTACGAAACTGAATAAAAACGTTATAAACTCCATCCCAATTTTTATATTATCCAGTTTGCAATCGGACCTCACTTGAGTGGATTGTTTGTGTAAAAAGAAGATAATATTCTTGTTTTTTACTGCCAAGCAGAAAGTTTTGTTCAATATCAGCTAATTCGGATGTTCCTCGCTTAATACCCCCTTGATATATTTGTGATTGTTATACATTAATATACATTATTTCAGATAAGTTTTGATACTCATGTTCTGAAGAGCACAATAAGATGATGATTTTATGGTACTTTACCGCTCTTAGAACTCAGAATTGGAAAACTTGTTATTTGTTCCAAACCTACTCGGGGTTACTCGGTATAAAAGGTTTGCAAATTTGGAAATATTTTTATATTTCTATGCTCATTTGGGTGATTTCTGAAGTTGATCTCCGGCCTTTAGGCATGATCGTAACTCCTGCAATACCCATATTTGATGATATTTGGTTATTTTAGACTGTTTTCCAGAAACAAGGAGTCAAGATACCATGTAGAGTCGATCTTCGGCCACTGTAAGGTGTCCCTGCTCCTCAAATATTCATATTGAAATATTGATTGGCCATTATAGGTTATAAAAATAATATAAATATAAAAAACTAGATTAACCTATTTTATACAATCCGACGTTTCGTCACTGATTCACGATATCTTCAGGGGAAAAATAAATCTCATGCGTTCCTTATCAAGGAAACGAACCAGATATATTTTCTTTTGGCCAAGTCATGTTTGATGCTATTTGTTTAATAAGCTTTTTGACTTTACTTAAAAACTCGCAAGTCCTGCATTTGGGAAATCACTTCCTAAATTCCAGTACTTTTTCAGCCATTTTAGAATTCTAAATGGTGTCTGAAGTCGAGTTCCGGCTTCTGACCGTCGTTTTCCGTCGGCTCCGGAAATAACCATACTAGATGGTGTTTGACCTCTCCTGGCTGTTTACTGAAACTAGAAGTGATCGGCTAGAAATTTAAAATGGTATCTAAGATAGGATTCCGGCCTCTGACTATCATCTCGGTTATGAAGATAGTGGCTTGATAGTTCTGAAGAAGAGGGTGATATTTGATCTCTTTAGGGTACTTTGCGAAAACCCGAAGTTGTGAATTTGGATTTTGTAAACACATCTGGAGTCAAAGACGGTGAAGCTCCGTGCTCGAATTTTAGAAGATAATTTTCTTGAAAATTATTCAAATTACGTGTATGAAACTTTGATCGACAGTTTGCACCGCTAACGCATGCATAGAATGCATAGAACTATTCGAGCGCTATTTATTCGGTGGAAGCTGACATTTTTACGTCAAGTGAGAAGAAACCTAACCTTAAAATCGCAAGGAAAAGCCACCATCCAGGCTAAGCAACCTATGATCATCATGTTTCACCATTCTATAACACCGACCCGGTTACCTTTCATTCCTGATGACCAGAAAGCACACCATCATACCAAGTGATTTTCCATTATTCGCCACGAAAACATGCGTGTAGGTATGTTTTCAAGTTCTTTTGTCGTTTTATTTATTAACTCCTCCTCAGTTTTCATGACAAAATCATTGGAGCAGATGTAGTACACAAGTCACCCGCTCCATCTCCTTCAACGATCGCTTCGGGTAGTGGGCCGACGTCTTCGCCCTTATGGTATTTCTTGATGAACGACGCAACTTCCAGCAGGCACTTCGTACTGTAACACAGCAACACGTTCTTGAGGAACTTAGTGCCTTGCCAGTCGTTGCCATCCAGGTCTCGTCATCTATTACGCCGCCACGTCGCGGTTCGCCGGAAATATTTTCCGGGCTTGACGATCTCATTCAGTCACTGCCGCTGCGTTATTGCCGGCAACTCCAGTGGACGGGACTGCCACATGTATGTCCATGTCCGCAAGGTACTTTTTCACTGTTTGGTCGGTTGCATCCACCTTCCAGCCAAGCGCACGGAAACGGGCTATATTTCGATGCTCTGATTGTTGTCCAAGAGTTGTAGAGTGAGCGACCAATTCTCATCGTAATTGGTGTAATTTGTCAGGATATGCCAGGCGCATCCTACAAAACTGTTGCTGGACTGGAACGTTCGGCTTTTGATCGACGTTTCTGGCTTTTAGATCTATTTTTAGGCTCACTAGTAGAAGTTTTATTTGTTTTATGTGTACCGATAAGGTTGATAGTAAATCATTTATTAAGCAGCGCTGATGCAAATGATAACGTCATGAGCCGTGTCCACAATATGCTTTGATTACCAATATAAATCTATGGAAAATAAGTGAGAAGGAAAGGAGAGAAGTGAAAATCTCGTCCACGCTTATTATTTGCTGTCAAATCTTCATGCGTGAAGTCAAGCTGCTGTCAGCAAATTATTTTATTTTTCAAAGCAACATAATCTTTCATGGTTATTTTGACAATTGAAAAGGAGACCTCCCTAAGTATCTGGGCTCCTGAACCCACGACACTAAATCGGGCCCTTTGCGCAGCCCTGCATTTATCTCGAAGAATGCTGCAAAAATTTTGTAAACAACTTTTCGACAGTTTGAGTGAAGAAAATTCATTCCGTTTATTACTCGTCGAGCAGTTTTAAAAGTGTTGGGCGGGACCAAAATTCGTTGAGTGATGTGAGAACATGCTTGTCTTTTCTCCTCAGGAAACCTCTAGAGTGCAGGAGAACATCTTGCACTGCGAAAACAACTGCTCTCACACTAAAGAGCAAAACAACGCTCATGCTAGAAGAGAGCGACAAACGATTTTTATCTGCTGAGCTTCTTGAAAGCACTGCGGTGAAATCTGAAATCTCTCTCTTGCGAGACGATGAACTATAGTGTACTTTCTCACACGTGTGGACATCACGCACAATAACTACACTGCAGAGCTATCTGCGGTGCGTTTCACAGTTGGTTTCTTGAGCATGGCCGAAGAGGAAAAGAGAATTGAAGAAAAAAATAGACTGCGTTGATCGTGCCGGTCGAATTTACTCTGGTGGAATTCGTTTTCGCAGTGTAGCTACACGAGGACTACACTTTTGCCCGGTAGGTTTTCTTTTCACCTTCCGGACTACTCTCCAGTGGACACTGTTGTGTACTTCTGCGTTTTCTCTGTAGGATGATTCACCCCTCTTGTTTCTATCAGATGTGGGGTGAGCTGGAAGTGTGTTTGTCTTTCTGTAAGCTGGTTAAGACACTTTGGAGTGGAGAAAGAAGCAGTGTGGTGAAAGCATTTGCTACACGCAGGAACATACTGGCAGGAAGGTGCGCGGTGAATTTTTTCTCCTCTCCTTTCACATACTGAGGAGAATGACAAGCATGTGTGAGAGAAAGTGTACCAACAAAAATCACCAGTATTACATATGTCTTCTGTATGTGTTGTTACGGTTTTGTCAAAATGATTGGTATGATAAAATTATTTTACCACAGAGTTGGGGCGTTTTTCAGGCAAATGAGGATTTATCCTCATTTAGTTTACTCACGTTGGCTATCATTTCAAAAGAGACACACTGAAAAGTTACTTACTCTAAAAACCCCCTCAAAATTGGACTCTGGCTAAGAACCTAAAGAGAATTCGAATCAAGTTATCCCCAAATGCATTTGTGGGCTGTACACTTGCTATAGCGATTTTATAACTGTCCAATATTCTACTTGTAGTACGTAGCGTCCACCTTTGCAAATTTTGCTTTGATAAAACAGGTGAAACAGGTCAAACTTGAAACCGGAAACCATCTGGCGAATTCGGATAGTGAACGTATCATATTGGTTTAATTTGGTATTCGATTCCGCTTAAATACCTTTTTTGTTTCGTAAAAGTGATCGATGAGGATGACGCCATGCGCATCCCATAAAACGGAGGTCATAATCTTCCCGGCCGAGCGTGGATCTTTCAGTTGGAAAACACTTCGAAACCAGTTGCAACTATAATCCGAACAAATACTGCCTACATAACCTCAATTAACCTGTATTAACTTAGGCTGTCATGCTGAGCACAACCCAAAAGGATACTGAGACTATTTCTCGTTCTTACCGAATTTTTTTCTTCACTTTTCTACGGTGTGAAACATGGTTATTTTATTAGGAAAATCATTTTTTCATTCTTTTGTTCAACAAAATTGGACTGATTTGTCAATTAATCTTGTGAGAGCTTTAACAAAGGAACACTTATACGTTCTAAATATGTTTGTCGAATAAACCTGCTGGAAAAAGTAGGCTATTATTATTCAAAAAATTTCATCTGCGGTCAGATTCCGACCGCTCACTATCATCCCGGTTCTAAAATTATTAACTTTGGGTGCTTTGCGAAAACCAAAAGATGTGAAACGCGTCTGGAGTTGATTTTCGGCCTATGAACAACACTTAGATTCCAAAAACTAGCCATACTGGAAGGTATTTGGCCTTTCTGCAAGATATAACACCTCCGTAACGAATATCCGAGATCTGAAGAGGATACAGCGATTTTTTTACCGTTTTTATGCCTGTACTGGGGTCAAAATTTACCTCGGTTTTAGCGATGACTTCTAAACTTTATCTGAATCCTCTGCACTCAAGACACCGTTCAAGGTTTGGGATCAGATAGTAATCGCTGGGGTTTTCTCGTAATTGGGTTGTTTAGTTATTCACGGATTTCCGATTTTTATATATCATCTGAAAGAGTGTAATTTTCTGAGCAAAACGTGATTTTTTAAAACTTTTTATCATTTATATCATTAAATCACTACAATGACAGTAGGTATATGGGAGAACTGTCATTGTAGCGATTTCGAGCAGTTTTAAATCGTGATTCAAAAAGCAAAGGACAACGATAGAAATTTTTTTCAAAATCACGTTTTGCTTAGAAAATGCAGCTCTTTCAGATAACGTAAAAAACTGATATAGCTGAACAACCCAATTGTTAGGATGTGCCATGTGAAACCTACAAAATGGAGGGCATAATCTTTCCGGTTTCGGAGCGTTGATCTATTGGTCGTTTTGGCTGGCTCTCGTGGCCTTCAAGATCAATTTTTCAGTAGATCTTCCATTGGTTTCTTATGTTCTGAGCTGCATGAATGCCATTTGTTTCCTGTGAATTAATCGTCATTCAATTTACTTACGTTGATTGAAAAAATTAATTGAAAAGAAACAGACTTCGAGATTAGACATCCTAAACTATCATAATCATAATCATATCATAATTTCTCCCTTACAAAAAAAAAATCTATGAGTTGTCATAACTGATTCTAAGTCGATTATTAGTCCCTTTCCATCGAGCTCCCACTTGAGGTTTGGACACAAATAATATCAACAAGGACCAATTCCGTATCATGAATGATCCAATTTGGTAATCGGACTCAATAATGCATATTTAAATTATAGTTCTTATGTCATTTCGTTTCGATGCCACTCGCATCCCATTAAACGGAGTTCATAATCTTTGTGCAGCAGGCAGCAGGTAGAACATAACATGTAACCTAGCGCATTCTATGTTGACAGCAATTCAAAATATGAAACTGGACGAATCATAGCATGCTGCGAAATCACTAGATTGGTTCTGCCTCTTTCGTGGTAACATCATCGATAAGGCAAGACGCACAATCTTCACGGTCGAGCGTTGGTTTTCTGGTCGGGAAAAATCCTAAATTCTTCAAAACTTCCATCAACTATCTCACACAGAGCAGAGATAAAACCAAAAGAAACCTTTTTTTTATTCCAAACTGCTCGAACCTACTCGGCATTGGTTGGGATGAAATGTATCAAAATTTAGAGTTGTTTCCTATATTTCTCTGCTCATTTGGCCGCTTTTGGATTTAAAAAATGTCGTCTTGGATCGATTGAAGGCTATTGACCACAATTCCGGCACCGGCAATGGCTATACTGCATGATATTTGACATTTTCAGACTGTTTGAAATTTGGGTGGTGCTTGGTCATGTTATGTCATGTCATGGTCAGTTGTGGTTGATATACAACTTTAACATAGCGATTTTCTACCGTTTCTATTTTGGTTTGGTTTCCACGTTGGCTTTCTAATTTGATCTGATTTTTTCACTGAGGTTTAGAAATAAATATTAATGAACAGACTAACAGTTTCCTGTTAGTCTGAATAACCGACAAATTCTTATCGCAATAGGTCAAATTTATCAGGATTATGCGGGGATTTATACCATGCGCAATCCACAAAACGGAGGCCATAGCCTTTGCGGTCCAAGCCGTTGGTTTTTAACCGTTTCTGTCGATTTTCGTGGTTTTTCTGGACACCTTTTTGGTCCGTTAGTGGAACTGTTTTCTGTTTGATGTGAAATGAATTGATTGATAGCAGTTTGGCCTGCAGTAATATGCCTTTGGTCTGCAATAATGTGCAACTTCTTTCTGTTTCGTCAAAATAAAATATAAAATAAATTTTCAAGTAATTGTTGGTTCATTAACAAAAAAACATAATTAATATGGTGTCAAAACCTGAAGAGAATTCGTCATTGAACAGTAAAAAGTAAGCGTCTTTAAGGTTAAGTTATCTCCACGTAAACATGATGATGTTTACAAAGTAACGGTTCCAGTTTGACGTCAGTAACGCACTATCTGATAGCTAAGCGTTACACTCAGCCGAATTTACAACGCTAGATGTCATTATTATTTATACTTGTTGGTTTTTTGCTCAAACCTCACATATTTTCGAGCATGAGTAGTTAGAATTTTTAACTCAGTATTTAAAACCTTATTGAAAAGTATGGCTTTTAAAATAGTTATTCTCAGCTTGCAAATTACTCAAGAATTATTGGCTTCTGGCTTACAAGCAAAAATAACAATTCATAAGGGATCAAAACATAAAGAAATCACAAAGCTTGCTCAGGTTACTGCGATATGAGTGTACTAAGGGAGAGAATGTCAAACGTCCACTCGTGTGCCTTATCGGCCAAGCAAAACTTCCTCTGTGTCGGTGTAAACCCTAAACGCAAAGGCAAAATATTTCACTCTAAATTCAAACTAATAAGATGCAAAGGAAACGAGAGAACCATTTCCCTTAGTGCCGTAAGCGCACACACAGGGGGCTTCGGTCCTCCCCAGGCCCTAAATTAGTGTCGTTAGAATGCTGCTTTTCTTCTATCAATTAAAAGCAAGGCAAACTTTTCACCGATGACGATGATGAAGTCGAGAGCGAGCATTTAACTGCAGGGAGGGGACTTTTCCGATTGGGACATGTTTTTTTTCTTCCTTTCTCGTTTTCCGATAAATTGGGGGACCCACTTTTCAACTTTTTTTTTCGTCGCCGAGATGTTGATGAATAATAACAATAGCAATTGACATATTCTAGTTCTTTCAGTGTGCTTTTTTGACGTTGTCGCCGTCGTCGCCGCCGCCTTCGATTGGAAGAAATAGAGAGGGTGTACTGGAACGGAACGGAAGAGGAGAGATTTTCGTCGTCGACGTCGTTTGATTCTTTTTGCATAACAATGGCTCCCGGGAGTAGGATATCGTTTGTTTTCATGTGATTTTTTTTTCGTTTAGTGCTGCTCGCGCAGGGTGGTGAACTTTAATGAGGCGATCGAAAAGTTTTCTGGGAATAGGAGCAAATCCCATTTTTATGGAAATTTGTTTGGGAAATTGAGACACCGAACGGCTTCGAACGGTTGTCGTTTCAAAAGCAGATTTTGACAAACGGCAAAGCAAACCAGTTGTTGTCGAAGCGATTTTTCGCCCCCTTCTTCCTTACCGTTGGGGTGGTCGTTAAAATTGAAATAAGAGATGATAGATCGGTTGGCAGGTAGACAAATATCAATCAGCTAATCTTGATCGGACATTATTACGAAAGTGCTCATTATGGCGTGCTACTACTGCTGGCTGTCATTTTGGTCTTCTTACGGGTGCGTGGTTTCGGGGGGTCATGGAGAAGCGGGACAAACATCGACTTCTGTGGCTGTGTGCCTGTATGAGGAGAGCTCTTTCAGAGCTTAATGCTGATAGACGTGTACACATCTATTCAATTTGCATTTCTATCCACCCTTTCGAAGCACTGCCGGGCTACCGTTTGCTACCCTGTTTGTATGTGCTGGTAAGTGAGTGTGATTGTGTGGCCCATTCGCTTGGTTTTCGTTTGGCCACTCAATAATAACAACGACGAACAGTAGCTGAGGTTGTGGAGGGTTGAGCTGACGAGAGACACAGCGATACCGGGAAATGAAAAGATGAATAGATTATTTATTATTAATTTTAATTAAATGTTTATCGCATCCGAGATGAAGAAGCCTTCTGGTGTGTACTCGCACCTTTCCGTCCCGGGCTCGGATTGACCGATCCGGACCGGGGCTAACTTTACAATTTGAATATTTAAGTCCACCCGCTTGACTGCTTGTTAGCTTGTGTACTTGTGCGTGTGTACATTTCGGATTTGCGACTCGCCTGTCGGTGTGTAAGAGATGGCGACCGATCCGAACGAAATTGATCCGTGTCCCTCCACTTTCTAGGGGGAGCGCATTTTATCGTCGAACTGTGACATCGATTAACAGGAGCCGGAGGTAAGCTTCTTTCGGTCCATTTAATCAGGCAGTGTTTGCAGATTTTCGGGCTCATTACTTTCGTTTGGAGTACCGTCAATATTTATGCTTACGATAAAAAATTGGTTCTAATTCTTATTTGTGCCTAACTGGGATAACAAATCTCACCTTATCCCGGTCGAAGCGGTGTCCCTACTCAAGCTCATCGTTTTTTTTCTGAAAGCCTCAAACAAATATATTTATATCCCTCTTATCCTTTCCTGGCACTTCATGATTCCTCATTAAACCATTCAGAGTTTTACGACGGTTCTTGAAAAAATAAAACAAGCATAGCAAACTCGGGTGCCTAGCAGCAGCAACCATATCAGGTACTGCTACTTACCTTTTTCCTGAATCATCACCGTGTCGGAAGACACACACACACACATACGCACTCTCTCACCCCACTTGACCTGCTTTGATGCCGTCTTGGCTGTCCCTCAGCATCAGCTCCAGCCTGTCAACTAAACCCAGCCAGTCAGTCAGTCTTGTTCGTTGCGGTTACCAATTCAAGGCCTGCTGGGAATTCTGCGCTGACCATGACTGCCAAAAAAAAGAAATTCCGGCAACAATGCTGCTGCCAAAAAGAATAAAAATGGGAAAAAATATAAACGAATCATAATTGAATTGGCTTTCCCATTGTTTGCGCTCGAGATTTACACAGTTTTCTTTTCTTTCCTGTGCTCTCTTTGTCGAACCCCGAAAATTTCTCTACCTGCGTGCTAAGTGTTGTCCTCTCGCTTCCTTTGAGCTGCTCTGGTGCTACCGGCACGCAGGAACAACAGAACAGAACGGTGGGAGACTCTCGACAAAATTCCAAGAAATCCGGCTGTCAATGAGCCGTGCTGAGCTCGGTGAAGTGTGCAGTAATTTTCAATGAATCGAAAATGATAGGCAGATGAAGCCCCGACCAACCAACCGACATTGCCAGCTGTTTTTTAAGGATTTTTGTTTCTTCGGCAAACGACCACGCAGTCTTTTCGGTTTGAAGTGGGTCGCTCGTGATGGGATCAGAATACGGGCCTCCTGGGATTCGGGAAAAAAGGCGAAGTGCACGTGCTCTCATTTTTACCAACTGGTCTAGTCATCCTGGAAATAGATTTTTAATTATATTTTCATGATATTGGCATTTTCAGCGGTTTTAAGCTAGTAATTATTCTTGGAGAGGAACCCAAGCAACCCCGCAATTATAACGCAGGATCAAGAACGACCGTCACTGGGCGGAACCAGACTGACTAACGACTGTTACGACATTTCATTTGACCACTTCGATGTCTATCACTATCACCTGTTCTCTACTTAGTAGATGTGTATATTTAGACTAAGAAAAAAATCGTGAATCTGGTAACACTCGAAGTAAACAAGAAAAAAAATACATGTACGTACACCCCCACACATACATACACAGCAGTAACAACAAACAATGAAGGAAAAACCCTTTCAAAAAGTGTTTGCAATCATTGATGATGAACCGATAACGATCATTATTATTTTTGTACATAGCTAGATTGTAGGTAACAATAAATTAAACACACCTAATCACACCTATAGAGGGCGCAGCAGCCAGAGAGAAAAATGTAAAACACACACTCCTACAAAGCAAATGCCCGTTGCCCGTTTGTGGTGATAGATCAAATCGTAGTAGCCGAGAGATAGTCTTATTACGCAGACAGAATTTTACAGATAACCAACAGCAACTGCGGTGAAACAATTGCATACTTTAGTTTTTGCCAAGTACACACATCCACACACAACCAACACAAACGCGAACGCAGCCACGGGCAAATTTTGTTTTTTTCCTATATTGAGAATGCATCTGTTTTCAGGCCAAACTAATGCGAAACAAAACGGGGTGTGTGGTAGGGAGAAACAATGTGTAAATCACGAGAAGAAGAAAGCAAACTAAACTGACTAAAACAAATTGTGTACACTGTAAAACACTTTTAATTGCAGACAATGCAACAACCTAGGCTAAACAAATTTAGAAGAAAAAAAAAACTGAAGTGTGATTGCGAATTGAAGAAAAAAAAACATAAAAATGAAAAGAAGCTAAAAAATTAAACAACAACCGATTACAATTTGTAGATGAATGCAGAAGTACTCGTAAGCACTAAGTTAATACGAAAGTTAGCAAGTAAGTAAGTAAAAAAAAAACAATTCGAGCGATTGTGATTTGTGAAAAGTACTGAGAGCCTAGCCGTTACTAGCGTAGGAAAACAGCAAGCGATAAGCGAAGAGATAAATTAAAAGCAAACAAAAAAAAAATAGTGGAGAAAACTACCCAATAGAATGTCTCGCGAGCGAGGATGAAATGAGAGCCCGAATGTGTGTGCGTTCGCAGTTTACTGTATGTATACAAGTGCGAGAGCGTATAAAAATTGCCTTCAAATTTTACTACGGCCTGGTTTGGCAACCCTGAGTGAATGTATAAAAAAAAAAAAAACAAACATATGGTAATGAAAAATAATATTTAAAGTAAAGCAAGACAAGGCAGAAGAAACGAGAAGCCAGAACGAAGAGAAGGCGAAAGCAGAATTGTGCGCGCGAATCCGTGGGTGGAACGAAAATGAATAATCGGAAGAAACTGAAAAAAAAAACAAACAGTAAATGTGTATAAAGAGTTAAATGAAAAATAAAAATCAATTCAAAAATGAAATTGTCGTTGGTTTTTTTTTGCTGTATTGTGTAGTCAGAGAAAAAGAAATTACCTTTGGTTGATATTTTGTTCGCGATTTTGTTTTTTCCAGTCTTGAAGTAAAGTTTAGTCTATTTGAATGACCCGTGGGTAAGTAATGTTTTTTTTCGATTTTGAGTGGTAAGTACTTAAAAACGTTTTCGATCCGAAAATTCTTCGAATCTTCCTGAATCCGTACGGGAATAAATAAATGACTGCAGTCTTTTTAAAGACGAAGGATGCGTCCCAAATTTGTATGGGATCGTGTAAAAATGACTTCTTTAAGTTGTGAATATAACGAAGAAACCCATCTTAAAATGTTTGAAGCTCGTTTGAATATGATAGTGGTCAATCTAGAGAAAAAAAATCTACATTTAAAGTTATCAGTATTTACACCAAAAATTGTGATTTTTTTTTTTTGAAAACGAAAATACGATTACCTTTGGCTTAAAACGAGAAATGTGATTGAAATGAGGTCTAATCTTGTACATGTAAAAAAGACCTTACTGTAAATAATTTTCTGGATTGTGTTGCCCAATCCCGTTCAATAAAATAAAATAAAATAAACTGATTTTTTCCAGTTATAATTCCTACTTAGCTCTGTGTTTTTTGAATCATTTCTCGAAAAAGAACGCATTAACTTCTAGTGCTCTGCAATCAAAATTTTTCAAATGAAAAAAAAAAATAAAAGAATTGCAGCTGTTAGCGCACTATTTTAGGCAACTATACATTTGCTCTAAAGTCCTTAAAATAAAAAAAAACTGAAAGGCGCAAAATGTATATATTAAAAAAGATTTATATCAGCAAATGTTGCAGTTTTGTTATCTTATTAACATGTTGATTTCAACGTTCTGAGACAAAATTTTTGAACTGGAAAGAGGCTGTGCTTGTTTTATGGGTCGAATATGATTTTTTTTTTTTTGGAGAAGACAAAACTTTTGACTCTTATTGTTGAACAAAATTCGGTAAGTCTATTTTCATTGGTAACTTAAAGCTAAGTAGTGATATCTATTAAAAGTCAATACTGTGCACAAAAACAGTGGCATTTTTTTTCTCTGTGTGGACTCATCACTGCGACCAGAGACTCTTGATCTATTGTGATTTTGCCCAGGTGTTTTCTGTACTCCGCACTTGATATTATTGGCAGTATCACTATTGAAGTAAATGATACGCTTATTTTATTTATATCCGTGCTTGTGTGTGAGATTTTACCCTTTCATTTCAAGCTTACTGCTCTACTATACCGAGCCTCTTTCTATTCTACCAACATCGCCACATTATAATTCCCTGGAGTGAGAATTCACCTAACGTTCCTCTCTGGCCAGGTTAAGAGGGACTTATTATGTCAAGAGGAAGGAGTCTTATCGAAACCTCGTTCCCCGTGCCAGTATCGCCAATTACAATTCCCTGGAGAGGATAAATATTCCTATGATCAGTTTTATTATAAGAAGGACCTATTTCGTGAGGAGAAAGAGGTCTTATCGAAACCTCGTTCCTCCTACCAGCACCGCAGCATTACTACAATTCCCTGAAGAGAACTATTTTACGTTACTCAGAACAGTTTCATTATAAGAGGGGCTTATTTTTAGAATGAAAGTCAGCTCAGGTACTATAGAATTCAGCTTGAAGGAAGGGTATGTAGTGGAGAGCCTGAGAATAAACCCATGTTGAAGTCCTTTGACAACCAAAGGGCCGCTTATCAAAGCGGACTCTGTAACCTTGCGGCTACGAAGCTACGAAGTGGCATATTGTAAGTAATATGTGCCGGAAACTGTATTCTACGTTTTCTTGGATCAATATCCTCGTGCATGTCGAAAACTTCAAAACCCTCAAAAATCTAGAGTATGAGTCATGAAATACCATTCGTTGCCCTGATCAATTTTGAACTGAACACACATACGTATCCTCTGCGGTTTTATGTAACGGAAAATTCCGGAATCGAAGAGAAATGAAAGCAAAGATTATAAATACGTTAAATTTATTTAAATTGCGCACGAAGTGAATAAAGTCCTATTACGGGACTCACGTAAGTGAGAGAAACGTCGCAAAGTGACATCTGCCGTGAAATCTGGGTTATTATGAGTGTCATATGAGTGAAGTGAAAACGGAAAAAGCGACATTTCGCGTGGAATTATTTCACGACCAGTTTGAACAGTGTAATGATTTCACGAAGATAGGGAGGCTTAAGAATCGATTGATTTGTGATCTAGCGGTAATATACATGGGATTTATTTTCCAGTAACAAAGCGAATCTTCTTTTTTCTTGAAAAAAATCGGCTCTCTGGACCTTACAAATTTTTGAGCTGCGGCCAATGGAACGGAAGGGAAAAATTGACCTTCGAATTTCGTTTAGCGGTAGGGCTCAAAAGATTCCTCTTGTCGAAAAATGTCCTCATACAAAATTTCAGCTCAATAGACTTCCCGGGACTTAAAAATTTTTGAGCTGGAAAACTCCCACATTTCACTTGTCCTATTCTCAATTTCACGCTACCGGCAATCTCACTTCACGGAGGTGATTTTTGTCACCTCACTTGAGGTGGAATCGGGAATAGGTCTCAAAAAGTGCAGTGAGCGTGAAAGTGAAATACATTTCACCGTGAAGTGACTCCCGTAATAAACACCACTGCCTCTCTAAGGGTTTTCGCCAAGTTCATGCAGACGATTCGATTTTGGTTAGATATTGTACCGGAAGTATTGGAAGTCGAGAACATGTCGCATACCACAAGATTGCAAACCATTCCAATGTGCAATGGGGTTCTCTCCAAGTAGCGCGTGTACGCCATTTTGCGTTTTTCTCTTGTACTCTACCGTAAATAGTCCGTAGTACCTCCCTTTCGAAAACTCCGAAGAAGTCCAAATCTTTTAATAGCAGTGTAGTCGTCTTGAGACTACGCCCATAGACCACCCCCGATCTTAACAAGGTTTTTTCTACAATTTCAACTTCGTTCGGCTCCCTACTCGAAATAAGGGTTGTTCGAAGTGAGCAGTCTTTTCTCTGCATATACTTTGTTTTTGACGCAAAATTAAGCGTCATGAAAATTGTACAACTCGTTTTGATACTCGTCACACCTTCAAGGGCGATGCTAAACAGTAAGCAGAAGAATCTATCACGTCACTCAAACCTCTGTGTGGTTCATGATAGCTTTGATTAGCCTCGTTAGATCATCCGGGAAGATTTCCTCGTTCTGTTGCATAGCAGTTATCGATTTACTGCATCGTACGCTGCCTTAAAATCGATAAAGAAATGATGTGTGAACAAGTTTAGGACTCACGACATTTTTTGAGAATTTGTCCTAGAGAAAAGATTTCATCCGTGGTATCGCGGTCGACATCGGACCGGGTAGGGTCCGGTAAAAGTCCGGTCCGGTCCGAAGTCCGATCGGACCGGAACCTTCAAAGTCCGATTTTTTTCCGGACCGGATCGGAACGAAGCCATCCGGACTTCGGAACGGACCGGGTAATGCTTTCCGGACTCCGGACATTTTCGGTGCAAGAAAAAAAATTTAATTTAGGTCATAGAACGCAGCAAGTTTTTCATCCTTTTTGATTTTCTTCGCTGCTTTTATTAAAAGTCAACCCATATGGCCTTGCTCGCCTTTCTAACCTGTAGTATATGCTTTAATTGATCACATGGTTCTTATCAAATTAGAAAGACATTGATTGTTACATTTTTTCTGCTATTTCAATTTAGCTCCTGCTATCACTTCGAAACTAGTGAACAACTGATAGACTCGCACAACTTGTTCTGAGTTTGTGCTTAATTCAAGGTGGTCAGCGAACCGGGAAAACCTAGAAAAACAGGAAAAAGCCGGGAATTCGAAACTGAACCGGGAAAACCGGGAAATTTATCATGTCCATTTTTAACATTATTTTTCATTTACACATTCTTGGGATCTGTTGTATTAGTTCAACGCTCTACACATTTTCTGCCATCTCACAAACACTGGAAGGCTCAAGGAACCATTTAGTTGGTCTCGAGGTAAGGTGCTGGAGTAACAAGCCAGTCGTCATACGTTAGAATTTCGGCTGAGAGAGACGACCGTTAGAGTCAATAGGATCCTAGCGCTAGCCCCGCAATTGTTCTGTACACTAACAGTTGACTGCGATTGTTTTTCTCTAATTTGTCTCCCTTCTCATTCGCACTGATTAGGGCTTCAACAGTAAGTGACGATCAAACATCAAAACAACCACCACTTTACAAGATCAACGTCTAATGTCATTTATGGCTGAGTTTGTTTCAAAGTTATGTACCGAATTCTTCACAATTGATGTAAAAATACTCTTTAAAAAGAAACAAGATTTGAATCTTGGGTTACAAATCGCCAACAAAAACCTACAAAGCCCAGGGAAGGTGAAAACTACAAATTACTAAAAAATATTTTGAAGGCCAGAGAAGTCAAGAATGATTCCAATAAAATTTTATATGTTAACTTGAAATAGGTAAAAACTAAACTATGATAAAAAAATATTTTAAACCTGAAACAAGTAATGCCTCCACCAACCACGCTGGATCTGGGTTCGAATCCCAACGTCATAGGTGTCGATAGTTGTGTGGTGACGTTATTCACTCACAATCAACCAAAACTGATCTAGATTCAATCCTCCGGAGATTTTCTGAGGCGAAAAATCTCTGGGTTCTTCTATCGCATGGAAAAGTGGAGCCGTTGGCTCGTTAGTTAAGATTCTAGTTGAAGTTGCCTCCCCGGGTGTCGGTGATTGACATAATAGTGGCAGAAATAGACCATCAGAAAATAAGCAAAAATTAAAAAATCGTAACCTAACCCATTCCCGGCGGATGATGCCATATGGCATTACCTGACATTCAAACTTTGATTTGAGTTCAACATTTATACTTGAAAATTTACACGAGGAAACTATTCAGCATCGTTAGAGAATAGATTGATGCTTAATATGCAATACAGTTTATTTTATTTATGCATATTGTTGATTAGTAATCAGAGTTTAAAGTTCATTGTTTGAGGTAAAAACTGATTTTTCTCCATCGGTAATCGGTTAAGCTTAAATCCGGTTGAGAAAATGTCTTGAGGCCAGAAACTTTAGAAATTGATTTTAAAGAATTTGCGCTTCAAAAACCAGATGCAACGAAAGTTTATTGAATAGTAATCTAGAGGCTTAAAATGCAGACCCTGTCTTAGTTTTTTCTCAAATTGCTTGCATACTCCTCTTGAATCAGAAAGACATATTTTTCAAATAAAAAAGGCAAAACTATAAGGGCCATTGCGGGAATTATTCGCCTTAAAAAAACCTGGAACAATACCACGTAATGATAACAATGGTATCAAATTAGTCCTTTCTATATTGTCAAGCCAATAACTGAGCCTCAAGAGATCCTTAAGAAAACAGAAAAAATATTTTGAACGACAGAAATACACACAGTTGTTCACAATTCAGCTCACAATTGCCATGAAACGTTTACAGAGACTGTAAAAAGATAAAAGATATGTTCAAATGTTTCTTAGGTTCTCGATAAAAGTCAGCAATCAGATTTTAATTCAAAGCCAGAAATGCACCATAAATATGAAAAGAACTCAATGATAAAAGTAATAAATTCAATTTTTTTAAATAGATTTTTGTTGAAAATTTTGAAATCTAGAACGCGGAATCAGAAAACACAAACCAATCTTCTTATTTAGCTCAAAAAGGCCAAAATCGTTTCTAAGAAGTAATAAAATTAAATTGATTTAAATCTAGAATTTCAAATAGATTTTTGTGGAAAATTCTGAAATTTAAAACGCGGATTCAGAAAAAAAAACAAAACAATCTTCTTATTTGGCTCAAAAAGGCAAAAATTGTTTCTAAGTAGCAATAAAATTGTATTGAAGCCTGAAAGAAACTAATAATATCAATTTAAAATCAATTTCAAAACTGAAGTGTGTGAACACTAGGAAATGGGTAATAATTAGGTTGAAAATGCAAAAAATTATTATTTATATTTATATTTATTCTTAAACAAATTTAAAATTGCCAGAAACGGCTATCATTGCAGATTCAGGCAAGGCGAAAAACTATCTCGATTCGGGGTCAAAAAAATATGTTCTAATTATTTTAAAAACTCTGAAAAATAACTAGAATGTTTCCTCTCATCAACTAAAAATGATTATGAATGAGTTATCAGGAAACAAGAAAAAAAATAATAAAAAAAATTTAAAGTCAATTCAATTTAAAATTAGGTTTTAAAAGAGAAAATGAACTCAGAATTGGGAATTTAGCTAAAAAAATTGCTAAATTTTAGTCTGACGAGAAATCAGAAGAAGAAACTCTAGAAAAGATTCCAAATTGAATTTAAAAAAAATCCACAATCATATTTGAAATTCAACTTAGAATTAGTGGAAAATGAATTTTAATTTTTTATTTCTCCATAAGCACTTTGAATAAGGCCAAAATCCGTAACAAAGCTTAGAAACAATTAATGAAATTTCACAAGGCTTGAAATGATAGAAAATGATTTCAATGATTTGTCGTTTCCGGAGCTCAACAGCAGCCAAAACAACTTTGAATTAAATTCCAAATTTGTAAAATTATAATTATAAAGGTTTGAAAAAGCAGAACCAGTCCTACAAAACGCAGAAAATCTCAACCAGAGAGTGCAGAAAGTTACAAATATTGCTTTAGTTAAACAGTTTAATTAAACCAGTAATTATTTACGTAAGTCTAAAATGACAGAAAATTGTTCCAAAAAACGGTTCAAAATAAATAAAAAATTTATGTGAAAATATTCTGAAACATGAAGCACAAATTTATTCTAAATTATATCCTGATTTTAGCTGAGTGAAACAATGAAAATCTCAGCCATGAAAAGTCGAAAAATCAACAGCAAATACATGTTGGCCGAAGAAGTTAACCCTTTTTCAAGTTTTGAAATGAAATAATGATATTAAAAACAAGATTCTCTCACAAAATTATTTTGTCAATAAATAAACGTGTTTTTTTTTTATTCTCGCTTATTTTCCGTCGGTCTTGTTCCGTCACTGTTGTGGCCAATCACCGACGCCCAGGGAGGCGACTCCACACCCAGGACCCTAACTCACGACCCGTTTATTAACGGACCGGCGCCAACGGCTTTACTTCCTCATGCGATGGAAGGCGTGATCCCAGAGATTTTTCGCCTCAGAAAATCTCCCGGTGTCGGCTAGGATTGAATCTAGACCAGTGGGGTTGGTTGTGAATGGATCACGCCACCTCACAACCATCGACACCTATGTCGGCGGTGGGATTCGAACCCAGGCGTCGAGCGTGGTTGGCGGAGACGTTACCAACCACACTAGGCCCCCGCTGAAATAAACGTGGTTGAACTGATATATTTATGCGTTTTAAACCGGGAAAAACATCAATTTCTAACCGGAAAAAAACGGGAATTTGAAATTGGAAATCTCCTGGCCACCCTGTTAATTGAATGCCATCGGCTAAATTAGTGGAAAGTGAGTTACAATATACATAATTTTGGTTTCATTTATGGTGTTGTTTATTTTCTTTTCATCATTCAGGACAATTCTGAAAGATTTCCGAACCTGTCGTTAATGGCAAGAAGACGTCCTGTGTGTTTCTGCATCTAGTGTTTTTTTTTGTGGACCCCACTGCGACCAGTAGTTGTTTGATCTATTGTGGCATTGTCCGGACGTTTTTGCTGTTTGCACATTTCTGTTTTTTTTTTACCATTTTGCAGTGCTACTTATTGAGAAGTAACCTGCTCCGTGTTATAGTGCTTTTTGTCTTCTTCTTCAGACTTAGTAACCTACTACCTTCCTTATCGACCTTATCATATCCTCCTGCAGGCTATCACTTTCAAAGCATATATCGTGCTATAGTCTATGAAATTATCGAAGCTTTAGTTCAGTGGTTATTTAGTCTGGAGGGAAGTTATAGTACTTTTTGTCTTCTCATTCAGATTTAGTAACCAACTTTCTTCCTTATCGATTCTATCATATCCTCCTGCAAGCTATCACTCTAAAAGCATATAACGTGCTATAGTCTATGATATTATCGAAGCTTTAGACGAGAGGTTATTAAATCTGGAGAGAAGATTTTGTGTGGAAGAGCCTGAGAATAAACCCATACAAAGTCCTTTTTGCGAGCGAATGGTTTGGTTCTACTAAGATTCGAACCTATCACCATTCGTTTGTCAAAGCGGACTCTGTAACCTTGCGGCTACGAAGCTCGACAACTGCAACTCGTGCTGATCTAGTGTTCCACTCGAAAACAAATTTTCTTCGGGACGGGTCCTCGTCACATCACGCATAAACAGACTAAGTAGGAAAAGAATCCGGCAGCTACTTTTACTAAAAAATTGGCTTAAATAAATGTTCCAAAACTAGGAAATTTGTAGAACCAGCCTTTTTTGTTACTACACTCCAAATTTTTCAATTAGAAAAAAAATTTAATAAAAAAAAAAAAAAACAAATTGCAAAACTTAGTTTATATTGTATTGATTTAGTTAAACATTTTTCAACATGCAAAAATAATATTTTTTAACTAAAATAACGCTCTCGAAAAAACTGGCAACTTTTGTTCCCGGACTTCGGACCGGATTCCGGACCGGAACCGGAGCGAAGCCAATCGGACCGGAACGAGCTAGTTCCGATTTTTTACCGGACCGGACCGGACCGGAACGCGGACCCAACGATTTCGTTCCGATGTCGAACACTATCGCGCTTCGAGACGATTCACTCCAGCCACTCTTCGGGTATTTTTTCCCATCCCAAATCTTGAAGATGATCCAGTACAGTGCTCTAGCAAGTGTTACGTAACCATGTTTGTAAAGCTCATCAGGCAAGCTGTCTTCACTGTAGGCTTTGTTGTTTTTTAGCCGGTTGTCTAAGGCTTGTATTCGCATCAATCCAGACACCCAAAAAATATAATAAAACTTCGAAACTAATTGAAACTTCTTACATGACTTACATGGATATGGTTTACAAACTCACGGGTTCAAAACATTATTATTCTCCATTGATGTGAAAACCTCGTACTCTGCGCTTCACTCCATCTATTAGTTTTTATACAGGCTCCTACTTACTTACTGGCAGCTCTGGTCCAGATTTGATGAGAATATTCGTCATCTTTGACATCCTGCATTTTTCCGAAAGTGTCCGGTTCACCAGAGCCCAATATTTTTCGATTGGGCGCAACTGTGGATAGTTAGGATGATTGGCGGTTTTTGGTACATGATTGATATTAACATAGCATAGTGATCTGATTTCAAACCAGGCCAAAACAATACATTGTTATTAAAGACCCTTCAAAAAAGGCAGCAATCGTTTTTTTACCCTTCTTCGGGTAATTTTTTGTTGTTGAAGAGGCCTGTAACGATGAGAGATGAGCTTTTTCTGTCACAGGTGAAAACTGCTTGCCAAACAAGATATTGCTTGGGGAATTTAGCCATCTTTTTTGTCCTGAAGCACTCTTCGGTATTATTTCTGGTCATTGCATTCTTGACGATTTTCTTGACTTTGTAGTACTTCAAACCGGTATGCTTCTTTGATTTCTGAACGAATCCTGGTGACATTCTATGCTATGCTATGTTTGAGTCAAAAGAGTCGCTCATAGCTTGAATATGCCAAGGGTTACGCTGATTTGAAGGTGTCCGGATTTTTGCGGACGCAAACCATACTTCTGGCTCACTTGGGTCAATTCCATTTTCGTTTCAACTTTCCGTGTCGCCATTCAAGTGCTTATCGAAGTGGTGCTTCTATCTGTCGACTACATCGTTTCAGTTGGTGATTAGGTTTCCGTTTATATCCCTACATACAGTGACATGCGTTCGTTTAGACGCACCATGTTTTTCATAGGTTTTTCTTTCGAATCTAATTGGATTTTGAATGTCGTCAGTTATTTTTGTTTGTTATCATAAACTAAAACAAACAGCATCATTTTCTAAAAAAAGTGCACTTGATAGAAGAAAAAAACGCGAAAAATTTAAAATAGGCTGATGCATTCGTTTAGACGCACCTCAAGTCAACGTAATAAAAACTCAAATTTTCTGAGTCAATCAGTTGGCTAATGCTTTGTAGCTTCTCCCTTATTCTTAATAACTTCAAATACTCTTCTGGGCATTGAATTGATAAGGTTATGGAGATTTTTTACAGAGATTTGTTGCCAGCATGAACGTATGTATGATTGTCATTTTCAGAAAACCAGGCCTTGATTTGTCGGGAAACATGAATAGAAGCGTTGTCTTGCTGAAATACAACAGGTTTATCCATATAAACCTCCAAGTATGAAACCAAAACGTCTTCCGGAAGCTCGCAGTAGTTGCTGAAATTCATTTCGGTGGTGATCCAGCAGATAGGAAGCATTTCGTCATAAGAAAGTTCACCCCCTACCATTCCTCCACCGTTCCTCCACCAAAATTTCGTTTAAATCGAGTGACAATAAATTCCGCCAAATCGTACCAGTGGTGCACGAAACCGACATGTTATTTTGTTGCCTTTATGAGAGTGTGATCGGTCTGACTCGACAGAATGTCCACAAGAAATCATTTTCGTACATCCGTGTTACGAAACTGAGGAAAAACTGAAGGAACTGAAAATAAAGGCGGGGCTTATCAAACGATCGCTCTGAGCCAGAATGAATGAGATGTATTTTTCGTACATTACCCAAGTAACCAAAAGTTCGGATAAAAGTAGAAATTATAGACTAATCAGCCAATCTAACGATCATGAATAGCATTCTATCCAGCTCAATTTTTAAGTAACTAACCGTACTTTCAAGTTCACATTTGTTGAATAAACTTCGAGTAGCATGCAAAGCAGCTTCTAAACCGAACTAAAAAGTTCACATTAAGTTCGGTTAGGTCGCTGAACAGAGCGCTATTCAGCTTGAAAAGAAAACTTCAAAAAACTTAAAATGAAAATCAATTTGCATTTTTTTCAATTCCCTCACTCGTCATTCGTGTTGCTTAATCAATCCCATGATAATCATTTACTGAAGAAATTTAGATCAGAAGAATAATGTCTGACTTCATTAATTATTAAATTTCGTAATTTTTTTGCAACTTACTACACAAGCTTCGAACTCGAGTCCTCCCTCTTTGAAGCCTAGATTGAAGCCTGAGTTTAGCATCGATTTTACTCTATGTGCTGATTTCTCTTCATTACCTACACGTTCATAGCTAGGAACATACCGGGTCTCTCTTTCAGCTTGAAAGTTCAGATAAAGTACAGGCGGAACCTCATGCGAACTAGCAAGTTCAGAAAAGGCTGACGCGGAACTTTTTCTGAACTTTCAAGTTCAGAAAAAGTACACGCAGAGCGCAATGTGAACTTAAGTCTGACAGTTCTCTAGTTTGTTTTGATTTTGCGGCAGTTCGTTGGTAATGTAATTGAAAAGGTTGTGTACGCAATATTTTCCTTCCAAACGTTTATTGAAAATAAAAGAATACTGGTAAGGAGTATATACAAAATATGATAAATGTTCAAAATCAATAAAAACTTTTTCGGTCAATAGATATGCTGTGTGCCGCAGTCGAAACGACCAACGCCTTGGAAAACAGGGAACTCTCGGTGGTGTCCGAGAAATGGATTCGGACCTCCAAAACCGGCAACATCAGGCTGTGGCCTACATGAAAAAACACCCAAGATTTGGGCAAATTGCTCAGGTTCCAATGAAGAGTAGTAAGCAGGTTCTACTGAACTTTCGTGCTGATTAGAAGTACGGATAAAATGTTAACCGAACTTTAATATCCGGGGGTTTTGAAGTTCACGTGTGAACTTTATGTGAACTTTAAGGTTCCAATAAAGGGGAACAAGCAGCTTCTCATGAACTTTAAAGTTGCTTTCAGGTGTTGACGGTACTTTATTTAGAATGAAGTTCGGTTTGTGAGTAATGTGTCTTGTTGTTCAGCGAGAAAGTTCCGCGGAACCAAATCCGAACCCTATGAGAACTTCTAAGTTCGTTTGTTAAGTGAAATTCGAACTTCTGGTTGCTTAGGTTAGTATTACGACATACGAAATAAAGTTTTTTGAACGTTGTAGAATGGTATATCTGGCAATAATTAAGTCACACCTCTTTTTCCAGATACACCATTCCACAACGTTCGAGAAATTTGTTATGTCAGAGCGGATATCGCACGCTATCTGACCATGAAGCATTTATGCGATAATTGAATGAAAATTGCAATTGCAGCAATCGGGCTTTTTCAAGGCTACCAAATGTATTTGGAAGAGCGTAATGAATGGTTATTACTTAACTGCAACAGTGGTTTGATGCTGCTGCAAATGCACAGCAGTGTGATATTTATTACGATTGTTGATACTGTCCATAACAAGCGGTATATACGGAACAAATTCGATTTCAAACAGAAATGTTCGGCACGTTCTGTTCACGGTGCTGAGTCCGTTTTAGAAAATTCACAACACTTCATTAACAAGGATGTAACGTCTCGAAGAAGACGGTTATTGCTTGACCCTTATATCCGACACGAGAACGGGAACATTTTCTCCCTTCAAGCCACGCACCACGACACGATACATGTTATATTGTTGCCTTTATTAGAGCTCTATCCGGTTTAGAGTAGAAAGTGAGCTCGTGATTGGATAGCCGCTGCTTTTCCAATTGATCTTTAGGTAATTTTCATCTATCGATTAAAAAAAATTGTGTTCAGGATCGGTTTAGTTAAAGTAATATTATAGTAATATTCGATTCTACACTATACCATCCTATTCTTAGCGAAAATGTGTGTGCCACTCTATTGATGTAGTCGATTCCTATGTGTAAAATTCAGTATTTCTTCGAGAACTAGTTTGTGGGCCTCAGATTTGTAGTTGACAAGAGGAATGAAATGCGCCAAACGGGAAGCATCCGGAAATGGTTCTGTTTACACCGAGGTTTAACCTGTTGTGACAAATTTCCTGGCTTCTTTGTCGCTTGTCTCTGGTGCCATCTAGATGATACATTTGTTGGCAGGTACACAGTTGACGATAAAATAATGCGCTTTCACAAGCTCAAATTTCGCTTATATACTGACATACTGTAAGCAGCGTAGTCCAGTCTCTTTTTTTTTTGTTTCCGATATTTTGGCAGCAAAAATAAAAACAAAACATTCAAATACAGTACTTCCAGCTATTTTCGTTAGAGCCTTAGGAATTGTAATGAAATATATGTCTAGAAAAATTGAAATAGATACATTTTGAAACGTTATTAGTAATGTTATTCTAAAACAACATTGCGCATTCAAGGGTTAAACATTCAACAAGGCTGAAATCATTAACTGTTACTGCACAGTTTAATAGTCTGGTAAATACAATTAATTTCAAACATTTATTCAACAGAGTCAACTTGAGCACATCGATTAATGCGTTTTCGACGTAGAATTACGTCTTACGGTAACAATATATAGGGGTTCAAATTGTAAAACCGAAAGCATCGAGAGCGTCACGAATATTGCCCACTTTCAAATGTTCTAAACTCAGCTGGTTTCCAACGGATTTCGTGCATTTTTAAAGCAAAAATAATATACGAAAAGTATACGGAGAAATATATCGCTTCACACCATTCAATTGAATCACCCTAATCAAGTGTATTTCCAAAGCTATTGCAAAAAACTTATTGACATAAGACAGACTGTCGTAACTCTACGTTAACCTTGCGGTCGTATCTTATAAACAACCTCTTCCACTTTTTTTTAAATAAATGAAGTTATATGCTATGTTTCATCAATTTATTGTCAAACAGTTTTCAAATTTAAAATTTTCGCTTGTATCGTTCTGGTCTCCAATTTCAGATGGTTTCATTGAGTTTGCTTTTTGCTTTGATAGGCAAATTTTTCCCAATGCGTTAAATTAAAGGATTGTCTTGGTAGTGGAGCTACGAACAAAGGTTTGATTCGAACAAAGGTTTGCTTCTAATATTTATGAAATGACAGCGATTAAATAAGAGAGATCCATTCTTTTAGTATATATTATTATTTATCGTCTCAGCATTCAAAATGCAAATGCACTGTTAGATAAAATTGCAGCAAATACTTGAGTTGTAATTCCCTCTTCTATTTGTTTTAATGGAATATAAGAATACTGTAGTTCAACAGCATTGGGTCAATTCATATGTTGTTAATTTCGTTGGAATTTGGTGAGCAACAAAAAAAAACTCTTAGTACTTTATCATCATCTTCACTAGCCACCAATCTCAAAAAATTTCCATACCACCACAAAATTTATTTCCGACTGCAGTAACAAAAGTAAAGCCCACTCAACTATCATAATTATTACTCGAAAAAAAAAAATCCCACCGCCGCGTCACCGATAACGCTCAACCGACCGGAGTTGAAATCGAATTTTCCACCGAATAGACTGCTGCATTTGTCGGGTACGTGTCGAAAACCTACACAGAGCTTGTCAAAAAAGAGACTCCCTTCTCACCACCCCCTAGTTTAGGTTCATATTTCCTAACCATTGCAGAGGCATGTAGAAATTATATTCGCATGTGTTCATGTGATTAGTCCTCTAATATGCTTGTGTGTGCGTATGTATGCGCAGGGTAAATTGGGTTGGCCTACAAGTCGAACGATTTCACCCAAACCCCTGCTACTGCTACTACGATATTACCGTCAGATCCGTTCTTTCTTCCGCTTTTTTGGCAGCCTGTGATCATTATGTAATTAGCTTAATGACATCAATGATAATACAATTTTGGGGCTTGTTCCACTGTAACCTTACCGTGTTCCGTTTGTCCTTGTTTTGGAGCCACCATTGTTTCCCACTGCCGCTGCTCGAGCTACTTTCGGACAGAATCAACACCCACCTAGCAGCGTGTGAGAGTGGTGTATTATTTAAACAGGATGAGAAAATGACTGTTTGCAGGCCCCTTTCAGAACGATATGTTATGGAATTTTTGATGAGAATGACGAAAGTAAACACATTAACGTAAAACAAATTCGATATTGATTTAGACATCATCATCATCAACAACAACAACGGCACTAACAAACAGTAAATGTCGTGACCGGGGCAAATTCTGCGCGTCTGTGGGAACTCCCCAATTAGGCACCTTCCTCGATCGGCGGTTGGGGGCTTTG
This sequence comes from Wyeomyia smithii, assembly GCF_029784165.1. Lineage (NCBI taxonomy): Eukaryota > Metazoa > Arthropoda > Insecta > Diptera > Culicidae > Wyeomyia > Wyeomyia smithii. Next base: position 20,604,616 of record NC_073696.1, on the reverse strand, counting down.
AAACAAACGCAAAATAAGCAGTTCCATTCATAACCGCGAAACGGTTTCGTGGTGCTGCAGCAGTCCGTGTTAGTCAGCACCTCAGAGGCCTAGGCCTAGGCGCGTTGCTTTTTGACAGCATCATTACCATTTTTCGTCGTCGACGCTCATTATGCTCCGTTAATAGGTTGCCGAGGAGTGCCTGCCTGCCTGCCGTGCGCTTCGGTGGGGAGGGGGGAGGGAAGAGCGTGAATATACCAGAAAAAAAAACGCGATGTGACGGTAGGTGCCGTGCGCAGATTTTTTGTTTTGGGGAGAGATTTGGTCAAATGAATCTTTAAATCGTAACAATTAGCCGATGATTGTATTCAAACAATTGGCAATTTGAATTCTTACGTCTGGTCCGGAATTGGCTGAAATAACAACCAGTAGACGTTCTAATGCTTAGCTGCAATCAACAGAACAATTTTAAGTTATGGTGCTGATTTCATGAAGTTACTGTAAATTGTAAATAGAATTGGCCCTAGAATACTTCCTTGCGGTACACCTATTGAAACAAGTCTTCTAAGTTCTATCGCCACAAGGGACAAACGCCACCCACAAGGGACAAACAAATTGTTTCAAAGGGACCGTTCTTGAACCATTTGGTCATAATAGTAACTAATAATAAATTTGATCAGTTTCTTAGTTCTGTACAACAGTGTTTTTAATTTCAAGAACAAATTCCTAATTAATATAGTTTCTATCGTCGAATTAACAGAAGTAATAATTCTTGATTTTGTGAAATATTATTTGGTGGCAGAAGTATTAAAGAGAGAACAAAGACCACGTGGTTTGTTCTTCAACCTCACTGCACATCCTTGCATGGACTTTTGTGAACATTTGACAAACCACATTGTTAAAAATTCTAAACATTAAAACGTAAAAAAGAATAAAACCTGAAATTGACAAAACTACTAAATAGGGGAACTGCTCCATTATTCATCTCATTTAGCCGATATTCACGAAAACTGCACGGATTAAACACCAAATTTTCACGAAATCATTGAGCAAATAAACTAAATATGCTTACGTGCTCTTATGGATTCGTTCAACATTGTATATTTAGTAAAATTAGCTAGATTTATCCTGAATTTTGTAAAACAAACCATTTTTCACAACGCTTTCATATCCATCTCAAAACTTGAATCATTGCTCAATTATTCATCTCACGACGCCCCCATATCCATCACACTGTAACCACTACAGTGCTGTAGATTTATGTCAATTATGTCGAAATAATTCAACATTTTCAGTATGATTTTTTCGTATTAACAGAAAGTGATTTGGCAACTTTTACTTTTCTTCAACGCAGTGAAAACAGGTGAAAATACATACAGTTGAAATTTAGAAATTGTAGAAATTCATCTCATATATTTCTGCTGATTCGAGCTTGTTTTAGGAAATTTGAGGTGAAAATTTCGAAGATTAAAGTATTCTTAGTGTAGTGAGTGATTTTGTTTAGTGATTAAAATAAAAAGTGGTCCGCTAGTGATGAAAAAACTTTAGTTGGCTGCTGAACGAGTCCCGTTGTAGCAATGCGCGGATTTTGTTTTTGAGTTAGGTGATTGAATTAAATGAGTTTTTGAGTGCAGATGCCCGACTATAATATCAAATTTAGTGCTTTTAAGTGAGTTTTTGAGGATTATACGTTATGGGGAATCTAAAGTGAGCTAGGAAGAATCCATTCCATGGATTAGCAGATTGGTTAAAGAAAAAAATGCGTTTTTTCCTGTTTTCAATTGTGTTTCCATGTTGTATGAGATGAATATATGGGTTGAGATGTATAATGGAGCAGTTCCCCTAAGGTAAAAACGATATTCGTTTTGCATAAATTGCATAAAATAAAAAAAATAACAAATCACCAAAAACTGCAATAATATGAAAATTGCAAAAAAGTTACAAAGTTATCAAAAAAATCTTCAATAGTCAAAAATAAAAATGCCGAAATCGTCGATAATGTCAAAAATTTGGAAAAATGTCGGGTATAACAAAAACATCAAAAACATTTTTGTCGAAAATGGGTCAAAGAATGTCATAAATATGTTAAAATTATATGAAAATTCTTTTCAAACTCCCTGTTTTTTTATATTTGATAATATTTGCTTTTATTATTGTGACCATGCTTCAAACATTTAAATGGAAGAAAAATGGTCGAACCCCTCAAAACCGCCCCCCTGTGCACACGACCTTGGCTGGAGTGCATTTTGCCTACTTTCGTTCACAACCCGAGTGGCTAGTTGCTGTTACGTTGCGACTCGGAATTTTTCGGGCCCACAGAGTTTGGTGGAACCTTTTCTGCTGCCTGCGCCTCTACCTTCATTACCATGCGTAAGGAACCGAATCGTCTAAGGCTCGACAGTTTTTTTTTCTGGTCGTACCCACTAATGATGCCGTTTATTCATATTAACTTTTTTCCCCTCTGCTCTCCCTCTTTCCTTACTTGCGGTTGCGGATTAAGCAAAAGGCGACCGACGGCGACGACGTGAGAACCGGCACAGAGCCCCCCCCCCCCCGAGAGTGTGCCCTGGGTTTGGTGGAATAATATCGCCCATTTAGTTGGGGGGTTAATACACACGCCCAGCTGGGCTGTACATCTACAGCGAGTTGCAGCACAGGTATTGTTCAGGTGTGCTGAAAGCCCCGACGCTGCACCGCCGAACCTGAATGGGTAGTTTTGTGTCTGTCGATATCCAGGGTTATTCATGTACACAAAGTAAGACCGACTGGCGCAGCTCAAAGTGAATGAAGTGCATTGTCGCGAGCTGTCTGTCTGTCTGGTTGGCTGGGTCTCTGTTCTTTGGATCCATTAAGGCTCGTGCCTCTGCCGTGGCCTATTTTTATTTCACTGATGGACAGCCTCTACATGATATGATGAAATTCGCTCGGTTATTTTTTGTGAAACGGAAAGTCAACCTTCGCCTAATTTATCGTATGATGAAACCAATTCGAAATCATTTTATCACATCGTACTTGGTTCCGTTCGCTTGAGCCCACAGAATGATAATTACATATAATTTAACAATGGTCTAACTCAGCGGGTATTCCGGACGGAAATGTCCGGAACCGCTTCCCCTGGGTACTTACTACACGAATGCGACTAGAAAACGCAAAAGGTAGAAGCATCATCTTGCACAAATTACGAGGCAGAACTGCAGCACGAGAGGGAAAAAGAAAAAAAAACTCTTTCTTTCCGGGTGGGCCTAGCGGAAGAAAGAAGAGGTGTCATTAGGCCGGCAAGTGCGAGTTAGCAGAGGCTTCCCTAGTAATCGTCGTCGCCATGGCAACACACAACCGTGGATTTCTCGTCTAGCGGGGAATCGGCAACCCGTAACCTATAATTGAAAGGATCCGTTTTCAGCGGCAGCGGCGCCGGGCAAATACAAAACGCAACCTGAGCGATGCGGGTTAGAATCATTTATCCCTCCTCCTTCCCGGTCCGGTTCGCGTTGGCTTTCGCTACTTTTGTTGTCCGTTGCCTCTTGCTGTGCGCGGAAACACTGTGGGCTAGAAACATAGAATAGGAAAATATTTTTTTCTAATGTTTTTTTATCTGATCCCATTTGGCATATTACGTTGAATTTAGAATTCAATTAGTTGAAATCGTTGATAATATTTAGTTTTATCTTAGATATGATAACGATGGAAGCTCGGCAAGTCAACTGAGATCATAAAACCCATATAATTTTATCAATATAACATACATATTCCATTATTATAGCACACTTGACCGTGTTTCCCAAAAACTCAATTTTGAAAGAGCTAAAGATAAAAGTTGTTCTTTAGCACAGCCTGTATGTTTTCGTTTGCGGGCGAAGTAGCTCCAAAGTTGTGCGAATTGGTCTGCCAAATGTTGGTTTGCCATGTGACTGTTCATCAGTTGCATTACTTCAGGGCGTCGACTTACACAGCAGAAATGTGTCCATGGCTTCGTCGAGTGTTTCTCACCCTGCTGAGTTGTTCTACAGAAATCTTTTGATCGTATCGACAAATCTCCCGGCTAATCCATTGGATTAACCGAGTGATAGGATGCAATTTTCAGATGGATGATTCTAGGAACGTCCCAGATGACTTCGAACCCACTGCTGAAGTGTTGAGTCACATTTATAGTAACTAGTGTTTCCGTAGTACCATGTCTTGCGAATATTATACGAATGATCCGCAAGATTTCCCGTGTGGTGATTGTCTCAGTTTGCACAACTTCGACCAGGGTGAGAAAGAAGTTTTCATTTATTGGACCTTGGTTTTCCCACTAACCTATCGCAGGACAAGATGCATCCGGCCACGGTGACGCGACATTCGCGACGCTGGTAGAACTGTTTAGTTTCAGGAAGAGTATAGCATCCATGTTGGAATGTACCCGAAGCTGATTTGATGCCATGCGATAATCTTGTGAACTGGTATAAGCAATGATGGATGTTGATGGTGATAAGTAGTCGGATAGATCGATGTGACTGATATACTGACCGCCAGCCAACATATTCGTGAACATATCCTCAAGCAGGGGGAGAGTGTAGCAGTTTGGTTCTATAATTCAGGCCTGTCGAAATATTTGCGCATATACGGACTGTTTCGTTGGGCATCCGGGCGACGAGAATCCGGATCGCCCGGCTCGAAAAGTCGACTTTCTTCAGGATTACAAGGTTTTCCAACCGATGCAGTTCCTCCTCTACCAAAGTCGAAATACCGACTTTCGACGGTCCTCTAGAACCAGATAGACCTGGGTACGCGCGTTATTGGTAGGGGAAGCCTTCACTTTACCACTAACGACAACGGCTTGAGGTTAGTGAACTTCGCCGCGGCCAGGGGCCGCGGCCATCTGTAATACCCATTTCGCACGTGTGAATATTTGGAAGCACACCTGGAACCAAGGCAAAATTCGCGCCCGGTTGTCCAACGTATTTAAATCGAGATGAGCGAGGCAGATATGTCTGGACATCCAGAGGTTATCAGGGGAAGTAGTTGCTGTAGAGTATACTCGGAAAGTTGATAGACGAATCGGTGAACCAGCTGGAGTGAACCTGAACGAGCAGTGGAAGCACATCCATGATGCGGACAGCGCGAGAAGTGATAGGCATGACAACGGGAACCAGTGGATGGTTAGATGCTGGGTGTCTAGAGGTGTCGGTAGAGAAGAACCGAGACTACGCCAACACGTTAGTAGCAGCTAATCGTGTGACGCGTCAGATGCGAAAGAAATACTGGGAGGCAAGTGCTGCCGAAAAAAGGCTTCACCGCCGTAAGAAACGTAAGCCTCCTCGCAGAGGCAGAGAATTACTTCACCAGGCACGATATGAGAAGATTCTTTAAAACGATTAACGGAATCAGGAACCGGACCATGCCAGTACCCGCCATGTGTAATGACAGGGAGGAGAACCTGATTACCGATAAATCGCCGGTGGCCAGGTATTGGAAGCAAGATTTTGAAGTGGTGTTGAACGGTGAGGAAGAAATTGGGGAAGAACAGACAAGCTGTGGACCCACCAACATTGGACGAAGAGAAGAATGTTTTCAAAAAGCTAGAGAACCACAAAGTTGCTGGGAAGGACCGAACTTTTCAAAGTCGGGAGCGAGCGGCTGTGTAGTGCAATTCACTAGGTTATCCTAGGAGAAAGTCTGAGGATCATCCACCTACGGACTGGTTGGAAGGACTCATCTGCCCTACCTACCAGAAGGGACATAGACTCGATTGTAGTAATTATCGAAGCATAATCATCCTCAAGTCCGCTTATAAAATTCTCTCCCGTATCCTAGTGTATTCAGTGACTAAGGCCGTTGCAGGAAACCTTTGTTGGAGAATACCAATGCGGATCCGTACGAATTTTGCACTCTATAGGACTTTGATCCTCCCGGTGGCGCTCTACGGAAATTAGGGCGCCAATCATCGTATGGAAAAAAAGTGACCAGAAAATTTCAAAAAAAAACCCTATACAAAATGTTCACCTGCTCGAAAAAACACCCTGTGCAAAATTTCAGCTCAATCGGACTTAAAATGGGGTGGCGCAAAGCGATTGAAGTTTGGCTTTTTTTAAAACCGAAAAATCCAGTAGATACCAGTAGAAAAATTCCCGAAAGTATAATATTTGTTATATCATTGTCGTTACGGTAGCAATGTTGAATTGGAAAAATTATAATTGAAGTGGCAAAATAATACAAAACAAGTTTACAAAATGTATCAAACTACTATGTGCAAAAAAGTAATTATCTCAACCAAAATTAAGATTGTGTCTCGTGGAAAATGTTGAATGCTTTCATGTCACTTGCACAATCACACACGGGAGGTACATGGAATTTTAATATTTGAAAAATGTTTTCGATTTCAAGTGTCTTAAGCTTTTAAATGAAACGGTGTTAACTGATGGAATATGTTATATTACTTTGTTTGAAAAATCTACTCTCTAAGACACTTGCACTCGTCTTTCGAGTGTTGTACCAGACAATTTATTCGTTTTATTTACCACAATAATGTCTTTTGCCAACACTTGATTGAACACACAGCGTTCTGGCCTATATAATCGGACAAAAGACTGTATCGATGTTAATCAGTGATAATGAGAGTATAGGGATCTCAATCAGACACGCAACAAAATTGACTCGTTGTTTCTAGGTTTGCGTCGTTTTGACAGTTCGACCATACATTTTCTGTCAAGTTTACATTATCAGAACGTGAACGTGCCCATTGGCTGAAACTTTGCATAGACGTTTTTATAGGCAAAAGATGCCATTTTGTGGTTTAATGTATTGAAACACAGCTCATTTTTGAAAAGCTATTGGAAAATGCTATTTCGGATAGGTATTGATCAAAATTTTTAGAGCCAACACGGTTCGTTTGAGCGGTGTGACATCTTCGGCAAAGTTGTAGATAATAGGTTTGTTTTTCAAAAAAAAATATACACTCTAAAAACAAATTACTAATTTAAAAAAAAATAAAAGAAAGTTATAAATTAATTATCGAAAACAGCCCATTGAAAAAAATTATTTTTTTTTATAAAAACTACGAAAGTTTTCCTGAACAACGAAACCGGCCATGGAGAAATCAGAAAAAAGTTATATTTTTTAATTTTTTTTTTTCACAGGGTACATTTTTTTTGGAGGAACGAAGTTATTATTTACAACTTTGCCAGATACACTACGTCAATCAAATAAACCGTTTTGACTGTAGAAATATTCTTGATTCCTCATAGAGTGCTCTATTGGAAATTAAAAATATGTCTACAGTCGAAACGGCATAGTGTCTTCGACAAAGTTGTAGATAATATTTTGTCCTTCCAAAAAAATATGCCTTTTAAAAAAAAAATAATTGAAAATAATTTTTTTTTTCAAAGAAATTTTTTTTTTTTTCAAAAAATGATAACTTATTTTTCTTGATTTCTATATAAACGGACTGGTTTCATTGTTTTGGTAATATTTGAATAATTGATTTTTAATCTTTCTTCTAACTTTTGAACGAATAATTTTTTGAGTGTAATTTTTTTGGAAAGACCGAATTATTATCTACAACTTTGTCGAAGACGTCACACCAATCAAACGAACCGAATTGCTTTTTTATTTTATACTCATTTTTCACAATATTATGAACCACCCTATGCCGAAAAAGTAACCACCCTAATGAAACATAATGTATCCGATGCTAGTTATAGGGTTTATCATTATAGAAGCTATTTCGAGAGACTTGTGATCAATTTCAAAAGATAAATTCTAATCATTTTGAACTCCGCCTTCCACAATTGAAAATAAGTCCCAGAGAGTAAATTTTTGCAAAAAAAAAAAATTTTTTAGATGACACCAATTCTCGACGTTTCATGCGTTTTTAAGTCATTTAGCATCAAAAAAAAAAAAATTTCGAAAACCGAAATTTCACGTACGGGGGGCTTGGGTGATTTTTCGGTTTTCAAAAAAGCCAAACTTCAATCGCTTTGCGCCACCCCATTTTAAGTCCGATTGAGCTGAAATTTTGCACAGGGTGTTTTTCCGAGCAGGTGATCATTTTGTATAGGGTTTTTTTTTTTTAATTCGAGATCACCATTTTGGCTGGCACCCTAACGGACATGAATCGTGGACGTGGATGGAGGCCGATCGACGAGCGCTTGGGGCCTTCAAGAGTAGAATCCTGCGATCAATACTCGGTGGCAAATTAGAAAATGGGGTGTAGCGCAAACGCTTGAATCACGAGCTATCCGAAGTATACGAACACGCTGATATTGTCAAGCTGATGAAACATGGCAGGTTACAGTGGGCTGGCCGGCTGTCGGATGAGCGACCGGAAAAGATAATATTTACCAGAGAACCGGATAGAAGCCGACGACTTCGAGGCAGACCTCGCAGCGGGTGTAAGAGGAGAATGGAGAGGAACAGCCCAGGACCAAATGTTGTGGAGACGTATTCTGGATTCGCCATTGGATCTCAACGATCTGTCACCATAAAGGTTCCACCAATTAATGCAATTCTTCTTCTCTCGATACAGCTGCTCATAGGTTCACTTGAGATACTGGGCTGTCTGATAAATACCTGAAAATTCTAGGAGATGGCATTAATATTCACTTATGTGCCATTTCAGAGTTTACGCATCATAAGTTGCAGCACTGAGAAGCGACTAACTTCCGAGGTTTTTTTTAATGGAGGAATCTGAGTTTCGAATTTTGATCAAACACTACTATATACGCAAGAAAACGATATCCGAGACTAAGGTTAAGCTGTATAAGTATTACCCGGACTCTGCACCGTCGATTAGAACGATTCATAAGTGGTTTACCGAGTTTCGTTGTGGCCGTACGAGCACAGTTGATGCTGAACCATCTGGGCGCCCAAAACAGGTCACTAAACCAGAAAACGTCCAAAAAATCCATGATATGATGTTGATCCCAAAGTGTAATTGAGAGAGGTAGCTAATGATGTAAGAATGTCGCATGGGAACGCGTGGGTAATATCGTGTTTAGGGCATGAAGAAGCTCTGCGCGCGACGGGTGCCGCGTTTGCTCACAGTGGACCCAAAATGAAACCAAAAACGAGTAACGACTTCCCAGCAGAACTTGGCATTATTTTCGCGTAAGCCGACCGAGTTTTTGCGCGACGATTTATAACCATGGATGAAACTTAGATCCATTACTACACTCTTGAGTCAACGCAACAGATAAAATAGTGGATTTTACCGAGCTAAAGTGCTCCGAAGCGTCCAAAAACGCAACATTGGGCTGGAAAGATTATGACCTTCTTATTTTGAGATGCACATGGCATAATATTCGTGGACTATCTTGAGAAAGGTAAAATCGTAACCGGAGTATACTATTCATCATTATTTGACGGATTGAAAATCGAAATCGCCCAAAAGCGACCGTATTTGAAGAAGAAAAAACCGCTTTATCATCACGATAATACGCCTGTTCATTCATGCTTAGTTGCACAAGCAAAATTGCAAGAAATTGGCTCCTCAGCCACCGTATTCACCGGACCTGGCACCCAGCGACTACAGATTGTTCCCTAACCTGAATAGATGGCTCACCGGTAAGCGTTTTTACTCAAATGAGGAGCTCATAGCTGAAACTGAAGCATATTTTGGGAACCTTCCGATCGAATACTTTTCTGACGGTATGAAAAGTTAGAAAATTGTTGGACTCGCTGTATCGACCTAAAAGAAGACAATGTTGAAAAATAGAACCGACTTTGGCGAAAAAAAAAATCATTTTTCAGGTACTTATCAGACTGCCTAGTATAAAAGGACAAACACCAGTAATTAAACTTCATAAACTAGTGAAAACACTTACGGAAATGTGGCAGCGGGAGCTTCTCCAGGGCGTAAGCAGCTCTGACGAAGCGAGTAGTGCCGCTTCCATCACACAAATGCCATTATCCGCCGATTGGTATTGATACCAGTAAGGCTGCAATTATGACAACTGGTCGAAGAGTTTAGGATAAGAGTCGGTAAACGTTCCTATATCACGACGTAGGGCTGGCATCGGCACCGAGCTCTCTTAATATAGTCATGTGACAACGACTTGAAACAACGAGGTAGCAAACGGATGCAGGGGTCTCCGTCTCGTAAAACCTGGCAGGCCTTCCAGTACGTTCGGCGTCCATTGCCTGGTGAGAATCAAGCAAAAGAAGGATCAGATGGAGGAACTAGTCTTAGAATCACATACCCTTTTTTGACTTAAGCCGGTCGGGGGCGTCATTGTTGCCCATAAGACGCTATGATGGCCTGCCCTAGCCATGAGCTCAATTTTTCAGCATAGACTACCATAAGGCCACATAGGCGGCTACTCCCCTATGGACAAGGATAGCGGCTGGAAGAAGGGCCCACTTAATTAAAATGAATTCTACAGTAAGCTATAAGAACTTGACGATAAAGGCTAATGGGTTGTTTAATCCATTCTCGAGATGCGGCATCTCAAGGTCTTCATCGAGACCAGCAGACGCAGAGAAGGTTGGTGTAACGGTTGATACGCCTAATGCGACACGAACCGAAGGCTCGCAACCGTGGAAGCTCTACTGTCCAACTTGAGGTCATACTCAAGTTCACGGACGATCGTAGCGACATATCGAAAGATATAAAACGGAGTCTTCTGTTGCTACGTATTTGTATCAACGATGCAAGAGTGCAGTTCGCTGAAACCTTGTTAAACAGCGCGATCTTGCTGACAAGTGAAAAAGCACTACCGCTTCCAAATGCGTGCAAACGGACGTGCTAACCTTCGCAGAGGTTTCCTCCGCAAAGAGGACTAGGCAGTCTCCGGGAGACACGGCTTCCGCGAACACCAAAAGACGATTGATGGAGCTAAGACCAGAGGCTGACTCGTCAACTGGGCTAACTTGGCCTACGGAAGAGAAGAGTGTAGCGGGTAACGGTTCATGGATTACCGTATTAAACACTAAGCGCTCATTCTCAAGACTAATGAGTCTAAGTACGCCGAACTTGAAGGCGGGTTTTGTATGTACCGGCGAACGAGACGATAAACACACCACGGGGGCCCAAGTGCCCGGCAAGCAAGCCGGTTACTGAACCTCAGGCGGGAAGGTGATTAAATCTGAACCATTGCTATACAGCACAACAGCTAGTATACCAAGCAGCATGCGAGTCACAGGCGGTCATATAAACTTGTGTCTACTTCGTACGAGGGGTACGTAGTCGTCAAAGTGGACGGAGCATTATACTGCAGTTGCTGTGCTCCGCCACGTTGGCCTATCAAAAATCACCTAGATGGCGGACGAAGCGTCAATGGAATTGACGAGCCAAACGTCGTCGATTGACGCAGGTGGCTTTAAAGCTTGGGCTGTCGAGTGGGGAAGTCGCTGTACGAACCAGAGGGGCCAGATCCCGAGGGAAGCTTTGGCAAAGCCCAACTTGGATTAGGCTAACTTCGGCGATAAGTGCACCTAGACGGTGGGGACTCAATCATTGATGTGACATTCTGTAGCCCGGGACTGATCACGAACTGGAGGGTAGATGATGGTCACACTAATAGCGACCACAAGTCGGTGCGCTATAATGTAGATCACAATGCAAGGCGGCTCGCGACGGGTAGAGCCAATACTCCAACCATCCACGGCTGGAAGACATCGCACTTTGATGCGCCACGATGCTTAAGACGGCTGATGCGATAGCAGACTATCGCGGAGCGTGCCTCGTGCGAGAGGGAGATTGCAGCGCGCGAGCACCAGTATGCCGAAAAGGAGCGCCGAGCCATATTCGTCGACTAGAACAATAACCAGCGATGTTAGCGCGGATCTTTGAGGTACTATTTCCACGCCACGATCCAAGCCCTTGGCATCTGGTTGTCAAATCACCACAAACTGTGAGTGGCAACCGTGCAGAGTTTGAGGAGGAGATAAGGGCTACGAACGGCCATTAAGGTAGCCCCCGGGTTGCTCAGGGCGGTCATGCAGAAATGCTTAGGTTATTGCCTCTTTCCGGATAAGTGGAAGCGACAGAACTGCCCATAATTCAAAAATTGGCTAATATGCCACAGGCATCAAATCGAGAAAAACGCATTTCAAAGTTTTTAGTCGGTACAACATATTTTGACTGTCCATGACAACTTTTTTATTGAGTATATCACCCTTCATATATCCTGGAACCTTGCCGTTGCCAGATGTTTAAAAGTCGATTTTGACGCGCTAAATTGATAACTCCACGTACGTTGGATATACAATTATGACGTCTTCAGCAAAAATGGTGGGTAAGACCTCCTGCATCTTTAGGTGCTATGAGATTTGTGATTAATCTCCCCAAAAGTGAGATGAAAAATTTATTTTTTTGCTCCATCGAGATACAGAGTTGGTATCTTCGGTAAAGTTATAGGTATAACCAATACGACCAACTTTGTCGAAGACAAAAAATTCGTATCTGCTACTCAAATTGACTAAGAGAGTTTTTATTGAAAATAGACTTGTCAAAACACATTTTTCAATGAAACATATTTTTGAAGTAGAATACTTCTCTCAGGAAGTTCGGCTACATAGGGATGTGAAATGAAAATCTTAAACCGAAAAAAGTGAAAAATATGTCCAATTTCAAATGCTAATAAATCGGTTAGTATTCGATGGATATCCTTCGTTCTTGCAGCAATAGATTGGAAAATCTTCTAAGATTCTTCCCAAATGAAGATACTTCTAATTTTATTATTCAAACTATTGTACTATTGAAAATAGTTGGGCCTTGTCAAAACGGAAAATTGGACTTCTGATTGGTCGTTATAAGATTGCTTCCCAAGCACGGTCGACATAATTATATACCTTGCAGTTTAAAATATGCTATTTGGCCTATATAAGAGCCTGTTTCAGCCGAAGCTGCTCATAAAAGTTCTAGAAAGCGACAACAGTAGTCGTCCTGCCTTAGCAGCAGCATTAGCAGTGCAGTGAATACCAGCGATAGTGGATAGCGGCCACAACTGTGGCATAGCAATGGATAGCGCACCAGTTGCAGCGGATCTCAGCATCGATAGCAGCTAGGCCAGCTGATGCAGGGGCAGCGGATACCAATGGTAGCGTATAGCGGCCACAACTGTGGCATGGCTATGGATAGCGTAGTAGTTGCAGCGGGTATATCTGGCCATGAAGCATTTATGCAATAGTTGAATGAAAGTTGCAATTGCAGCAATCGCCCGTTTTCAAGGCTACTAAATGTATTTGGAAGAGCATAATGAATGGTTATTATTAAACTGCAACTGAGGTTTGATGCTGCTGCAAATGCACAGCAGTATGATGTTTATTACGATTTGTTGATACTGTGCTTAACAATCGGTATATACGAAACAAATCCGATTTAGAAATGACTGACACGCAAGCAGCCGGGTTATCTTTCTTGTAGAAGTATTCTACTTCAACCTTGCGGTCGTGGCTTTGCACACAACCCTCCTGTGATTTTTTCTATTTTCTAGGCCTTCACTATGTTCTACAAAGTTGTTAGTAGCATCAATATACACAACTGTCTGTAAGATACTATATTCGTATTGTTTGAAAAACTATGAGTTATGGACTATTTTTTATTTTTTTTCGCCATATTTCAAATCACTGTATCTTTTTTAGGGGCAGGTAGATGCAGATTCGGTAGTAAGCATATAAAAGTATAACAATAGAACTTCCAAACACTGGTGGTTTCGCTAGTCCACGACTTTCTGCTGATGAGTTGTGTTCATAACAAAAAACCTCGTTTTTACCATCTTTAATGATTTAACCAGGTAAAATACTAATATTGTAAACCAAGATACCACGTAATAAGTTCGTATCTATGGTGACCATCCTACCCAGCGTGGTTCAAGTATTTCAGAACATGTAAATTTCATATGCTTTTTCTTGGTTTACCTCGAAGGTTCTTAATCAAAAACAATAAACATAATACTAAGTTGATATCTGTAGAACAAGTAAAGAACGGAAATTGCAAGCAGGATAATAGCAAATATTAAACCACTATCATCAATTAGAATTTAAGTGTTGCCTCTTGTTGAATTTTGTTTGGTGGTAAGCTCAGTTGCACAACAGTAAATAAGTGTTTCCAAAGAGGCTCACAATATGTTAGAGAAGTGGTTCCCAATCTTTTTGGGTGCGCGGCCCCTTTTACTAAACACAAAAAGCTCCGTGGCCGCCTTTGTGAAGCACAGAGAGCATTGCGGCCCCACAAAAGAATTACAGATACAAGATTGCAATACGAGGCTGCGTTTTTCAGTCTCATATTGTCCTGCAAGTCCAATTTGTTTCACGTCTTAGTCCTAATAGGCAGAATAATTGAAAATCTGCTTTCACAAAGACACCTAGAAAGAAATTTTGATAGCCTATCAAATTAACTAACAATTCCGCAGCCCCCCTAGATGAGCCTCGCGGCTCCCTTGCCGGCCGTGGACCCCCGGTTGGGAACCACTGTGTTACAGGTTTATGGTAACTTTGCTTGTTCTACAGTTATCAACTTGCTGTTATAATAGCACTTTCATTGCATTTGATTAAGAACCTTCGATGTGAACCAAAAACAAGCATATGCAATTTACATGTTCTGAAATACTTGGAACGCTGGGTAGGATGGTCACCATAGATACGAACTTATTACGTGGTATCTTAGTTTACAATATTAGTATTATACCTGGTAAAATCATTAAAGAGGGTAAAAACGAGGTTTTTTGTTATGAACACAACTCATCAGCAGAAAGTCGTGGACTAGCGAAACCACCAGTGTTTGGAAGTTCTATTGTTATACTTTCATATGCTTACTACCGAATCTGCATCCACCTGCCCCTAAGAAAGATACAGTGATTTGAAATATGGTGAAAAAAAAAAATAAAAAATAGCCCATGACTGAAAGTTTTTCAAACAATACTAATAAAGTACCTTCCAGGCAGTTGTGTATATTGATGCTACTAACAACTTTGTAGAACATAGTGAAGGCCTAGAAAATAGAAAAAAAATATGTTTCATTGAAAAATATGTTTTGACATGTCTATTTTCAATAAAAACTCTCTAAGTCAATTTGAGTAGCAGATACGAATTTTTTGTCTTCGGCAAAGTTGGTCGTATTGATTATACCTATAACTTTACCGAAGACACCAACCCTGTATCTCGATGGAGCAAAAAAATAAATTTTTCATCTCACTTTTGGGGAGATTAATCACAAATCTCATAGCACCAAAAGATGTAGGAGGTCTTACCCACCATTTTTGCTGAGGACGTCATAATTGTATATGCAACGTACGTGGAGTTATCAATTTAGCGCGTCAAAATCGACTTTTAAACCACTGTGCGTTGAGTTGAAACAGAGAAATCTGCAGGAAAACTCCATCCACCACGTATTTTTAACGCATTAGCCGTTTTTTCATTTATAAACGAAAGGTCAGTCGACAAACCGGTGTGCAATTTGGCTAATATCCATACGATGTGAATTATATCGTGCTCGTTGGTGATGAAAATTGTTTCAAATTTAGTAGAAAAACACGGAAGCACAAGTGAGGACGGAAAGGACGACGAGACAATTGTTTCGTGCAACATTATAACAATACAACGAAAATATTTTTATTCATGATAATTTCACAATCCACTTAGCTATTTTTCCTCATCAAATTTAAAATGAAATCTGAATCTTCTCTTCAATATTACTTCTAATCAAAGAGCTAAATAGTATTTTTGAGAATGTAAAGATTTATGACAGAAGGAAACAGTCACGCGTTTTGATCATTGGGTTTCGCAGCACCGCAAATCAATTCTTGTTGCATCAAATATATTGTTCGTTAAAAAGTCAAATTTGATGCAAGGGCCTTACGATCGCTTCCCTGTCGCCAGTAACCGCCAGGTTACAACACACTTTCGAAAGTTTGATGAAACATGGTACAGTAATAATACTCTGGTTCGTGAACATGCCACAGATTCATATTGGATATTGGATATTAGCCGACTTCTCAATTATTTTGGATATTAGCCAAAATTTTTCCACGTTTGCTGCCTTCCCAAATGCATTTTTTGACAATCGGCTTCCGTAGGGACCTTGTTTAGGGTGTTTAGCGTCACGAGAAACTGTTTTCTCGATTTTGGTGAAAATGGCATATTAGCCAATTTTTGAATTATGGGCAGAGAAGGTCTGCCTAAGGCCGGGAAACCACTTGGTGACCCATCGGCATATAGACCAATCTGTCTGCTAGACACAGTGCACGACAAAATAGAGTTTTTTTGTGGAACACCCCTGCTTAAAATCAGTTTTCGTTTTGTTTTTTAACTTTTTCTGTGATTGTCAAAACAATAAATTTTACAAAGTCGTGAGCGAAGCTTAGTTGAATTAATTTAAACTTAGAACATTGAGCTGAAAATTTGCATGAAGCTTTTTTCGGGAAGACGAAACTTTTGAGCCATACCGCTAAACGATATTCGAAAATTCGATTTTCACTGGTACCCTAATGCTCATGAATTTTAATCATTTCCCTTTTTTTTCCTTTTCTCCTGATTAAAATTACTTTATTAATTTGAGCCAAATTCAAGATCATTGTATTTATTTTCTTGGTATCCGGAGCGTTTAAAGGATTTTCAGTAGATTCGGAATCCTTAGTTTGCTTTTTTTCGAAGGTTTTTTTTATATTTGAGACGAGAATTTTTATGCTTATTCTGTACCCAAGAATTGTTTTTTAGCCCTTCTTGCAAGGTGCTTGAGAGAATTATCCTCAATATACAGGTGAGATTCACGGAAGCTGAAAACGGTTTATCCAGCAACCAGTTTGGTTTTGCGCAGGGGTAGGTCTACGGTGGATGCTATTCTCTTTGCCACTAAGGCAGCCGTGATAGCACTCCAACGTAAAAGTAGGGGCATCCGATATTGCGCAATCGTCATGCTCGTCGTGAAAAACGCCTTTGATAGCGCCAGGTGGAACTCTATAGCTCTAGCCTTACAAAGACTTAGCGTGGCGGTGTCGCTGTAGAAGATCCTGGAAAACTAGTTCCAGAATGGTATATTCGTTTACAACACAGACGAGTCAGAAATCTGAAATATCTGTCTTCCAAAAGAGTCACAATTTTGGGTGAAAATATTGAAATTTGATCTTTAGACTAATCACTCTCATATCGAAACATATCTCAAACATTTTAGAACGGTTTTCTTTGTTATCTTTTCAACTCAATTTGGTCTTTTTACGCGTTTCCATATGAATTTGGAACAAAACGCTCGCATAAAAAAGACCTGAGTGTATTCAAACTACGATAGCCGTAATCAAAACAGGTTGTGTTTTGGAGCTACGATGCTGCTTTTTCATTAGGTAATCATTGGGATTCTACGCACCACAAAATCAGTTGAGCGACTCGGCGCCTCCGATTTTTTCGACAGAAGGTATTGTCAATTGCGGGTGAATTGATCCAGCAATATTTTCCGATTGAAGAGTTTCCCTTGAGTGTCGAAAAAATATCGTGACAAAATTATCGACATCCCTTTTACCGATAGTAAATAACGATAGTCGATACCGGAAGTATGGTATCTTTCTTGTATCACGGTCGACACCTCGTGGAGGTTGGGATAAGAGTTGCTGGACAGAGATGAATGACCACATTACGGTCTCAAGTTACAGGTGTCCAAGCATTTACCACCAACATTTTTTCCCTATATCCAAGCCAATAAATTTTCACTTTTTATTTTTCAATTCCGCGCTGACCCATTGTAAATAGAGATGCGTTTGTCGACGCAACAACGCCCTTTTCCCGGCTATTTCGAGTATAGAGCAGAAGTCAAAAAAGGAAAGCATTGTAATAACAGCGAACTGCTGTTCAAATTTATTGGAATTATCTTCCGGTTGTCGCTCTGCGGGAGGCAGTGGTAGTAAGTTTGATGAACGCCCTTAAGCTCTCTCACCAGTAGATTAACGAACTAATAAGAAGGATTGGAACATTCAGTTTAACAAAGCCATTCGAATCGAGGTTGAAAAAATCGGAAAATCATACACCAAGCGGGCGCTAAAAGCCTGCTCCAAACATCGAAACGTACGCAGGTCATTCGAAGCTAAAAATATATTTACTCTATTATTACCTTCCCAATCGCATAACATCATGCAAACTTCCGCTTCCACACTTCCACAGCGTTGTTCATACAGCACAATTGGCAGCCGGTGTTGTTACGCCATTGCCTTTCACCCTGGAACTTGAGCCATAATAAGAAAGTACCATCCATTCGGTACATTAATTGCAACGAAACTACGAGTAAAACCAGGCGAAGGAAAACAATTCTTCGACGACCAAAATGGAACTTGCAGCTCATAAAAATCGAATCCTAATCAAGGCTTTTATTTTTTTTTTGCTACCCCTTGCAGTAGCCTTTCCATTTGCTACCGAATCCTTACCGAGATGTTGAATTGGGGCAAACTCATAAAAAAACTTTTGGAATTGGCTCGGACCGACGGAGGAGGGGGTAAACTTTTATAACGGGTGAAGATTTTGCTTCCCATTCTTCGTTCGCAGTTACTGACGTTCGATCCTTTTGCTAGCGGATCAAGGCCATATACGCCTTCCGGTTGAAGTCGCCGCTGGAGGGTGGATTACTCGGTCGTACTTCGATTGCTCAGTGATTGGGACATTTTCCCCAGAAATAAAATAAAAGAAGTTATTAACATACAATAAAAATGTAATAAAAAACAGTTTTATATGGAAAATAAAATACCGCACACAGCGCGCACGAGGAATGAAAAATAAAAACGCAAAATGCTGGCTACAGCGGAAAACTATTCCGTTCATCTTACACGATAGCATTCGAAGCTATGAAAGGACCTTCGCCGCAGGTGTCGGAAAGCAACACGAAAATGCCATCTTTCTTTACCAAACTTGTGTCGAGAAAATTCGAGTCCAAATGCAGGACGTAAAATAGGAAAATATCGCTCAAAACATTCCACGCCTTTTAGATCCTTCTTCTTCTTTTTCGTCTTGCTTGAATATCTAAACTTCCCCGATGCGATGCATTCTCGACACTCTAGCAAAACAAGAATGGGGTGTCGCTCTGTTTAAACCCGACTTCCGGTCGCTTTGTGGAACGATGAAGGCGACGTACGACGACCTGCAAAGATGTCATCACAGAGCGAAAGAAAGCAGGTTAGGGATAATAAAAGTGCTGAATGGCTGCGTTCGGTCTGATGATGCGAGGAGGATTGAAAAGATGTGATTAAATCTTTAGTAGCGATTGAATACTTGTTAACAAGGTACGGAATAATTGTGAAGACACATGAAACAATTTCATTTTCGGGTAGTCGTGGGTAACGAATCCGGATGGCATTTGGTTTTTGATTGGGGTAAATAGGACTTGACAGTATGTAGGTTTCAATGAGATCTGATATGATTATTGTCAGTGTACATTTAAGTGATCCATTTTACTCGATTAGATTGACAAAACAACTTTTGTTTCGATTCTGATCTCGTTTTTATAATTCTGCCATTTCTAGACAAAAAATAGAGCAATAAATTGGCAATAATTTAAATGTTGCCAAAAATACCTCCACTAAACATAACTCCGGACATGATTCAACTCAAAGGCAACGGTCCCGTGGAAACCCGGCCAAAAACCTACGAAACTCCTCGGGCAACTTTCTCGGTCCGGCTGTCAGCCCATTTTCCCTTAGAGAAAGTCAAAAAAATGGTGAAAAGTTTAATGAACTCAAGTAGGTCAACTTTTTTTTGTTTCCACCCAGAAAAAAAAAAGAAAGCCCAATCAGCAAATGTACAATACGGTAATGAACTGTCAGAGCCCTTGGCGGATTTGCAAGTAGCCGGTTTGAGGAGAGCGAGAAAAAAAAAGCCAACAACATAATACCACCTTTGTCTTGTGGGCTCGACTGCTTTGCAACAAAGAAAAACAAAGCAGCAGGATTCTAATTTTTCACCGGCTGCTCGCTACTTCGTCGCGAGAGCCTCCTTACCGGCCTTTCCGAAACTCCGGTTATTATTGCTCTCATTACACAAAACCTAACACTCCTGCCGAATAGAAAGAAGAAGAAGAAAAAGAGTACCACAGACAGGAAGTGGAAGTGTAGAAACTGGAATACCTACTCTAGCTGTGACTAACCTTTCATTCGACTGTCTCTCTCTCTCTCATCACTTGTTGTATGTGTGTTACCTCGCAGCAACAGGAATGTAACGCATGTCCTTTAAAGTTGGATCCACTATCCGGGTGTTTATAATGGCTGCGGCACCATAAAGCTGTTCTTGCCGAGGAAACGGAAAATTAATTAAATTAAATCAGGTAATAACAAGTGGTTATTGCGCTGCTGCTGCCACACTTCTGTAAAGTTTTTCCACATGTTTTTTTTCTCCATCTCAACAAAGGTGAGTAACAGACAGACGAATCATGAATATAGGTATGCATATTTGTATGATACGACACTTGGTGTTCTAGCAACTAATTCGGACTAGACTAAAACTGTCGGTACGAGAGAAAATGCAAAAACCCATGCTTTGCGGGAGCAATGCTTGGCAACGCTCGGCAAACCCAGGGTTGTACTTCACGAGCAAAGGCGTGCGCACGGCTGGTTGCAGCTGAACGAGCGCCAAGAAACTACTAATTCCTTGTTTTAACCTAATTAATATCATATTACGATTCCCGGAATGTGCATGCGACGACGACGACGACGACGATGACGAATGCTGGCTGTCAAGGGGACGACCGACGCATAGCAACACCTTCCGGCTGGAGTATTTCGTCGGAAACATTGTCGCACACTCTTTTCAGCAATGTTTTCCATAGTTTTATGACATATGACAAGTAGTGAACATTTTTATACGGTGACCTAAATCAGTGCAGTTTTGTGTTCAGTCGTTAACCTTTCTTGACTAGTACAAACATATGTTCAGATTCTCCTTAATGGGTTTTATACCTCATTATTCAAAAACGATTTTTTTTGTCCATTTAAAGTATAATTTTACAAGAACATATTCCTAAATTTTCTTGAGCAATGAAAAGCAAGTCAAAGCGATTTGCAGCGTACTTCGTCACGGCCCTACGACTAAAACTTGTTATACTAGAATCATGAATAGATACACGAACGATCAGTTTTATTGAACAATGTTCTGTTTGTATTCAAATCCTTCAACATTTAAAATTCAATCCACTCAGTACCCGAAAGTCAATATTTCTAAAAAAAAATGTTTGTTTGGGTAACACCAACATTAAGCGTAGAGATACGCTTTACGCACTTCCAAGACATTTGCTATTAACCCTCTAGTACCCAGTGCCGCCTTTAGGCGGTCTTAAAAAGCTTCAACAAAAACTTAAAAAATGTTTATCAAGCTACATAGTGATTTTTTAGAAGTCCGTCTAAAAACTGATTTGGGCACTATAGGGTTAATTATTATTGAAATTATTGAATAGAATAGAATATTAAAATTAGAGAAGTTTACCCATGAGTCAAAGAAAGGGAACGTTTCAATGGTCCTCTTCCCGGAATCTCGTCCAGTCAATTTTCGCATGGGGGCTTTCAAGGAAGACAAAACCTTTTGGTAAAATCGCTTCGCTTGATTAAATCGCACGCTGCAGTGGAACCTAGAGAAGAGATATTATCTCTAATTATCCGAGACTGAGCTCAGCCCATCCTAATTTTATTTCAATTTAACAAGATTTGTTTGTTAGCATGTTATAAAGGGTCTGTACTGTACGAAAGAAACGGTCGAGCCGTTGTGAAACGTTATTTTTAATGCTTCCTATTCTTCATCTATTCTATTCTTATTCAGCACGAGAACGGTTCACAGTTAGCACAGTTAGCCTTACGGTACATATGGAGATTTTTCTTACAATACAATCTAAAGCAAATAACAGGAATTTAGAAATACCTTGGAAAACTTCCTGGAGAATTTTTTGAATGCTTGAACATTGCTTCTCACATATTTTTTCTTCCGGTGTATTTTCTTGAGGTATTTATTTCAATATAACAAAAGTTATAATATGAACAATTTCCATTGACCACTGTAACAAAACGTTGGTAAAATCGATTCAAGTTATGTTTGTGTGGGTGTCGATTGAGTAAAGAAACTGCATTTGGGCAATCAGTTTGATGAACATCTCGGTGATGGGCATTAATACGTTTTTATGGATTACACTAAGGTCGCTTTTTACGCGTTTTTTACGCGGGTTTTTTCCGCGTCTTTTTTAACGCGGATTTCGGAATTTACGCGGTTTTTTACGCGGCACGTATTCCCCGCGTAAAAAGCGACTTTAGTGTATTCGTTTTGCTTTAACTCATCAATTTTTTTATGGAATTACTCAAACCAACATATTGGTTGAAAGTGGAGCAAAAGAGTCTTTGTTTTGAAACATCAAATTTGTTGATTGTCATATGGGTAATTCCATTTCAAGTGTGCAAACCTCATGTAAATGAAGAAATTCGCTAAAATCCCAACTTTGATGCCGCTTGGATTATCCTTCACTCCGTAAGGCCCTCCCCTTTTTGATAAAAGTGCAATTTTTCGTCGAAAGCCCTTTTTTTAAATTATGGATAGCTGAACTAGTCCAAAATGATTTTTAATGGATTGAATAATTCCTTGGAAATTCCTCATTCCTCGGGATTGTAAATTCCTCACAGATAAATAAATTATTAAAAATAGAAAACTATTCCTTATATGGTTTTGAAATGGTCCAAAAAGATTTAAAGATGATTCATCGATGGGTGTGAAATTATTCTCAATGGTTTCAGAATTATTCACATATTGTTTTGAAATGATTCATAAATGGATTCCAAAATAACACTAAAATGATTGTAAAATTATTACAAAATTATTTTCAATTGGTTTATGCTAAGTAGCTACCACTTATGTTTTTACTTCTCATAAATTCTCTTTTGATTTTTTGACGTAGGACTACGTCTAACCGCACTATATTGAGATACATTCTGTGGAAACTAAAACCAAGGTGTAACGTTGTAATGAAAGATTTCAAACGGTAATACTGATGTAACCACATGATGGATCACAATAATCAATATGTCTTTGGATTGATCAAATGATGGACAATTTTGTGATTCTTCAGTTATCATTATCAGTTCATTGTTAAACAGTGAAAATTGAATAAAAGTTTTAAGGTCGAATTTCCACGAACAACAGATCTACTTGATGAGTAGACACCAACTGCCTGCTGTGATTCTGTATGGCAGTGGCAAAAAAAAAAATTGGCAGATTCTCCCCGTCCCAATAGGTCAAACTAATGTTTGCTTCTATGAGCCTAGACTATTTTGATGTCTTGAAGGTGAAGCTTTTTTGGAAAGTTCGTAACCACCTCTTTTATCAGACAGTTTTACGTTCGCTGTTAGAACGCTATTAAAACTGATGTCTTGAGGAAAACATGCTGGCACAGGTTACAGTACTGCGCCGAGCAATGTATGAATAGAGCACTGGTCACTCGTCGTCCATCAGTGCAGAAGAACTCGATATTCTTTGTGTGCAGCCAAGCCATGTGAAAACTACATTGCCGCTGTCGACACACAGTGAGGCATGTTGGGTTAATGCGTAGGTATCGTTTTGCGATGTGGAACACAATCGAATTGCCGTTTGAATGGTCTTCCTCATCTTCAAATTTATACACTTATGTTCGAGCGTCTTGATAGAAAAATTTTCACTACACTTTTCACATTTTGTTCACTTTCACTATTTAATTCTATCACTTTTCACTTTTCACTTGCAAATACGTATTCCGGCACTGACATAGTGCCTTCGTCAGTGCTTATTTGGACTGTGGAGAAAATAGCGAAACCCCAAGAATTTTATACCTAATTAGGTAAACGACTGGGGCAAATTTTAACTCAGAAAACGTGAACAACTTGAGTTAGAGAAATGTGAGGCCTGGTGATCCATGCCTTGTCGGGGCGTTTTCGGTAGAAATTTAAAAAGCCAAGAGAAATGATTACCCTGATCTCTGTTAAGGAGGGTAGCTGGGTTTTGTTTGAAAATTTCTAAACTTTCTGCTACATCTAATTTCCAAGGGGATGTTACTGATCGAACTAGACTAATGTTGTCGGTAGTCATAGCGTGATCTTCATGAAATATATGTTCGGCTATTTTGGATCTGAAATGGTGAGTTATTCCTTTTTCTGAGTCTTTCTTAACCTTTACAAGTTCTGAAGTATGTTCCTTAAACCGGATGTCTAAATTTCTTTTTGTTTGGCCAATGTAAACTTTATCACATTGTGGACATGCAACTTTATAAACACCCGCCCTATGTAATTTGTCAATAGTGTCTTTAGTAGACCTCAAATTTGTTTTCATTTGATTATTTCTACTACTGTAGATAATATCGATACCAAATTTTCTAAATTTTTTACGAAGTTGTCGAGTGAAACTGACGTCATATTCAACCACTACTCTTTTCCGATCTTCTGTTAGCGGAGTGAGTGTTGTGTGAGATTTCCTATGTTGGATTCGTTTCTTTTTGTCATAAATGGCTTGTATGGTTCTTCTGTTATATCCATTCTGCTCACCAATATAAAAAATATATTCCATTTCGTTTTTCTTACTTTATTACTGAGAGGCAAAGATTCCATACGGTGGATCATATGATGGAAAGAAGCCATTTTATGCTGGGAGAAGTGGTTAGAAGTGTTAGGTATTACCCGCTTAGTATGTGTGGGTTTCCTAAAGATTTCGAATTCAAAGTGGTTGGAGTTTTTAACAACGACTACATTTAAAAATGGAAGCCTGTTGTTTTGTTCAATTTCCAAAGTGAACTGGATATTTTTATGAAGACCATTCAAAATTCCCAAAAAACTTTCCAAGTCCCCCTGTTGTAAAATACAAAAAATATCATCAACATACCTCCACCAACGATCTGGTAAGCAGTCTTTTTCATTTAGTTTATTTTCCAAATGTGCCATAAAAAGCTCATATAAGAAAGGTGAAAGAGGATTCCCCATCGGTGCTCCTTTTGTTTGTTTGTAAAATTTCCCACGAAATGAGAAATAATTGTCTTCCATGCAAAGTCGAGTTAACTTCAAGTAACTGCGTACTTTAGTTTTCCAAGGGTTGTCACATTGTTGGGAAAGAAGCCAATCTTCCAAAAGATTTATACCTTTTTTCACTGGAACACTCAGAAAAAGTGCTGTGACATCAAAAGAAACCATTATCTCGCCAGTGTTGATGCCCCTCGATGATTTTAAATTTTCAACAAAAACTCCTGTGCTCCTCATCTTGTTTCGTATAGTAGCAAATATCAGTATTCAATATGATGATTATTCAAATGGAATAGAAAACCAAAATACTCCGTACAGAACTTTGAATAGGTAGCTAAATGATGAATATAGAAGGAAGTTTAATTTCTACTAAATCGTACTCAATTTAGATCTATATATTGTAAGGTTGCCTTTTCGCGTATTGAAGAAAATTGACTCTATTTTAAAGAAAGGTATTCATCAATGTTTAAAAGAATATTTTTTCTTCTAAAATGAAGTGCTGCAAATAAATAATCAAAATACAAACTGCGTTCGATTTTGGCAACACGCCAGAATTTTTTCTGTTGCCAAAATCGAACCATGCCAAAAATTAACGGTTCTCCTTTCATGACTTTTTATACTTATTAAGCGGCCAGAGAAGATATTAACAGTAGATATGGCCACCAATGAACTAGTTATAGTTCCAAGTCGTTTGAGGGGTCAAAAGCGAAGCCTTGGTGCTACATTCCGATTCGGAACTCTACCTTCTGCTTCTTATACACAGACTTCGCAGCCAACTGTTTAGTGTACAGGACAATTGCGGGGCTAGCGCTACGATCCTTCTGACACTAACAGTCTCTCCCGAGCCGAGACTCGAACTCACGATAACTGGCTTGTTCAACCAGCATCGTACCTCGAGACCAACTGGGATTTCTTGAGGGGTCACTTGATGAATTTAGACTGACGACCTTGACCGAGTAATTAGAGGCATAGTACTGCTTTGATCATGATCATTATATTACCGGAACATGTTCCGGTCATTTCTCAGGAACCGTTTTACGATTCCGGTTATCCGCTTCGGCAACATAAAGAACCAAAATACTTTTCTTTTGGAGGGTATTGAGCATAAATTGATTAAAAAAAATCAAGAAAACTAATAAATTGTGAATAAACATAATCGCTCATGTTTGGCTACAGAGCGTTTCAAAGTAATGTACTTTTTTTAATAAAAATGTTAAAAAACGTCAGTATGTCATGCTTTGAAAAGTCATAAAAAATTCAGATTTCATGATATTGCGCCCAAATTTTGAATTTGGAAACTTCAATGTTATAGCAATAAAGGAATAATTTTATGAAATAGCCAAAGAAAAAAACTTTCTTGGCTGATGGCCAGCGATTCCCCACTGTGCAAAACAGCGTCAGCTCTCAGTATTACACCGTCCAATGCAGGCCGTCCAACGTCACGAACGGGTCCGAAATGGCGTCCGCTATTTTGACGGATGATGAGAAACCATCAAGAGTGACACGAAACAGCTTAAAGTGATGTGTTGGTAAATTCTGTAAATCTGCCATAACGTAAAGTGCTCTACTGAATCGTATATCGTCTTGAAGTCCATAAACTGATGATCAGTCTGCAAGTTTACTTCTCTGAATTTGTCCCCTGCATCAAGTGGGGGGAACATTTGGTTCGCTATAGATCGTCCCACCCAAAAACCGTTCTAGTACTCTCCAACAAAGGCTTCCTGCAATGGTCCAGTTTATGAAAAACGCGGAGGAGAGTCTTCTACGCGAGACAGAGGAGTGTTATGCTTCGATAATTACTGCAATCGAGTCGGTGGTCCTCGAATTTTGTATTATTTACTAATAATAATTGAAAATTTTTAAGCTACAAACAGACCTTCCTTTAAAGAAAGAATCGGTGTCCCTTTTTATAGACTGGGCAATTGAGTTCGTTCAGCGGATACTGGTAGTTTACCTTCGGTCCGAACTTTTGAGAACCGATGGATTGCACGCAACAGCTGCTCACTCCCGGCTTTGAAAAGTTCGACTGGGCCGTCTTTTTAAGCTGCTTTGTGGTTTTAGGCTCTTTAAAAGTTGACCTCGTCTAAGCTTGACGAATCCGAAGCTTGTTAATCTTTATCTAGTTCTCTCATGTTTCGGTCGTTGCCCATGGCAGAAATTTGCATAGTCCTGTTCCTGATTCCGTTTACAGTACTCAATTTATAGAAAGCTCTCGTATCATGCCTGGAAAAGAATACCTCCGCCTCTACAAGAAATCGTTCGTAGTACACTCGTTTCTTGCGTTGATGGGATCTCTTTTCGACCGCTCTAGTACCTCGATAACTCTCTCTCGTCTGGCGTCTCACACTCAGGGTAGAGAATTGTACTGGTACGCGACAGCATTCACACGACAGCAGCAAGATTTTGTGATTGCCATTGTGGAATGAAACGCTACGCGACAGTAGCCGCTCTCGAGGTATCATACGTTCTGCTGTTATCTCTTGCTTTTTGTCACGAATTCAGCATGAACAACAATTCTCTCTCTCACTTGTATTCATATTGTAGTCATTGTGAAGACAATCTCTGGTTCAGTGTCATTGCCTGTAGCTCTCTGTGCTATATATGGCATTTATTACGAATTGAGGTGGATACAATTTACTTAGCATTGATTTTTTATTCGGGTCCGCGAATGTTTATTGAATTCGTAAGATTCATGCGTTTGTTGTACTGCTCTTTATTTGAATGTCAAATGCTTAATTTAAATAAAATTTTACCTACAGCGAACTCTTTCTGGAAAAAAAGTTCACAAGCTAACCCATTCCCCTTCAATGATGCTGCATGGCATCATCAATCATCATCAACTTAGATCACAGCTTGGGACTAAGCTTGAAAATTTTAACGATAGAGAGCATACTACTGGTCAAGCTTAACAACCAGCTTATCGAAAAGACTGTTCCCCTAATTTGTAACATGAGAGGATGGGACATTTAACTATATAAAATTTTTCTGTATTTTTTCTAAAGCTTTCAATATTCATACCCAAAGATTCACGCCACTTAAAACTCTAGTTGAATTATGCTTAAATATTTAATTAGTTTTATCAAATGAATGATTTATAGATAAATATTAAAACACATAGATTTTCTGACTTCTTTATATATCGGGTATATTATTATATATCGGGTATATTATATAATATCGGGTCACGGGTGGTATTCTATCGTATATGTTGTGTCGTACTTGTAACTTTTTCATGTACGCGATTCAACACGAACGGCTGCCAACTTAAATATTACTTTGCTCTAAGATATATGTAGCTTTCACAAGCATTCGTGTTTCAAGTTACAACCAGTTTAGATCCAAACTAACGACGAAGTTATTAAGATTCAAATCTTCTGGTTTACACGATTGATGATATTCTTCGGCAGAATACAGAAATTATATATTTTTCATTATATTGCTGTTCTAAACTGTCGCGTTGTTGCTAATTATTGTCATTCGGAGAGTGCGACAGTCGAGATGTCGCCCGGGCCGAAGATCGACACAAAAGAGAATCGTTAACCACCCGTGTTGGCTTCTCGTCACACGATTCTCTCAAATAAAGAAGCGTACAGTTGAACGCTGCTGCCGAAGTTGGGGAGTGGGGCAACAGTACTTTTCGATACGGTGTCATGCAGAAATGTCAACTGTTCGACACACTGCTCACACTATTTGCTGCCAGCAGCGTGCGAGCACGGGCTCGGTTTTCCTCGTTCACTACCTTTTGACACTCCATATCGGACCACGCCAACACCCCTTGCACTGTATTGCTGACCGTATCGTGGATATTTATAATTTGTATTAGGTTGTTTATTTGAAGCACCTTTTTTCCATGCAAAATTTTTTACAAAGCCACCTTGAGATAACCTGACCACCGAACAACAAATACATGTACATTAGGGTGTCCCAAAAAAAAATCGATGTTGAAAAAGTCAAGGTGCTCAGCCCTAAATTTAAAGATAATGTTATTTATAGCATTTTTGTAGAACATTTCGACTTTCTAAAAAATTGTTTTTAGGTTGCCCAAACGTGATTTATGAAAGAATGACTTTTTTAAGCTACAAACTCACTCTTTTGCATTTTTTTCAATTCTGTTTGATTCCTACATTTTTCCATATATATTTTCATTTTTGTGGGGTTGTTTTTGAATATTTTCCATTGTTCAGTTCAGCATTGCATTTAGTTTTCTGACTCCCAATGCCCATTAATGATCATAGAAAAAATATTTTTCTAATAATTTTTAGATAAAACCCTTCAAAATACAAATAAAAAAAAAATTTGATCAAGAACTGAAATTCTCATTGCAAAGCGGGATTCACGCGAAAATTCATATGAAAAAGGATACTTGATATCTTATCGGGTAGCTGAAATATTGGCATTTGTATATATGATGGAAAATTATGCATTTTAACGAATATGTTTAATAACTGTTTATTTTGGGAGATAATAATAACAATGTTCAGAAAACAAATGCGTTTTTGGATGACAAATAACTATGTGGAAGGTTTGAAAATTCGGAAAAATCTGCGAAAAAAGTTAGAACGAGAATTGTGATTTTTAGTGCCTTCTAATATAATAATGTTTTCGGAAAAGTTTCGTCTTTTAAGATAACCTAAAACTTTGTCGAAGACACCTTGCGTCTATCTTATTCTGGGTAAGAAGTAAATTTTTTATCTCTCTCATTGGTGGATTGATCACCCATCTTTCTACATTCGAAGATGCATTTTTGAATATCCTGAAACTTCTCCGAACATACCTTATGGCTATTATCATTATTTGAATCACTATTTAGGAAATTATACGCACAAACGGCAAAATAAAACACTGTGCAATGGAGCTATTGAGCTTTAGTGGCATTTTTGACAAAATCCATCACATGTATGAACGCCAATATCTCAGCCCCTCGATATGCTATCAAGGATCTTTTTTCATGTAAATTTTCGTCTTGAATCCCGCTTAGCAGTAAAAATTTCAGTTCTTGATCAAAAAAAAAAATTTCAAATGTGTTTTATAGGGTTTTATCTGAAAGTTATGAGAAAAATTCACTTTTTTGTGATGTTCAATGGGCTCTGCGAGTCAAATAATTGAATGCGATGCTGAACCAAACCATGCAAAATATTCAAAAACAACCCCACAAAAATAAAAAAATATATGGAAAAATCTAGGAATCAAATAGATTTGAAAAAATTGCAAAGAGTGGATTTGTAGCTTGAAAAAGTCATTTTTTCATAAATCACGTTTGGGCAACCTGAAAACGATTCTTCAGAAAGTCGAAATGTTCTACAAAAATGCTATAAATAACATTATCTTCCAATTTAGGGCTGAGCACCTTGACTTTTTCAACATAGACTTTTTTGGGACACCCTAATGTACATGTACGATCAACACTATCTGCGGTATTTCACACACAACAAATCCGTCCTCCTCGGCAAAACATCCTGCGATTGCAAAACCCACAGGGTACCGGGAATTTCGTGCGCTTACTTGACCCTCGGAGTACCCATGTGCTTCGACTCTCGACGATGGATGGAGGACGAAAGGAGACGCCGCAACCGCGGTATTAGGGGAGGTAACATCGAGCCGACAAAATGACTAGCTAGATGAGGATTGTCATCAAGTGTTGAAGAAGAAAAAAATAGCTTGAAAAAGCTATCTAAGCATCATCGCAAGACAGAAAACGGCCAAATGTCGACGAGCTTGAAATTAGTTGACGACGATTCTGAGGAGAGAGAAACGTCTACAGGAGAACAGAGATTGTGAAGAGCTGGACTAAAGGTTTCGGGCTAATGACACGCGCAAGTTTCACGAGAAGGTAAACTAGATACGTATAGGGTCGAACGTTGATCAACGCCGTCTACAAAATTCTCTCCCAAATTCTGTTCCGCCGTTTTTATCCTCCAGTAAAGGATTTGTAGGGTTGTACCATGTTGGCTTCACACAACCACCCGCCACTACGGATCAAATCTTAACTATCCGGCAGATTCTTCAGAAATGTCGGGAGTATAACGTGTCCACACATCACGTCTTCGTGGACTTCAAGGCAGCGTTTGATACAGTTGATCGAGACTAGCTATGGCAAATTATGCACAGCTTTCCGGGTAAACTGACACAACTTATGTAAGCTACCTTGGCTCGAGTGATGTGTTATGTGTGCGTATCGGGGACACTCTCGGATTCCTTCGAAAAGCGCAGAGGGTTGAGATAAGGAGATTGGACTAACCTGCACGTTGTTCAACAGCGCTTTTGAGGGAATGATCCGATGAGGGGCGTCGAAACGACGATTTTCAAACTTCGCAGACGACCTCGACGTTATTACGATAAGCTTTGTGGCGGTGCAGGCAATCTACGCCAGACTAAAAGTGGAGACTAGAAGAGTTGGGATAGTAATTTACGCGTCGAAAACAGGGAGAGGCTCGAGAGTAATCATCATTCGTCTCCCACGGACGGTGATCGTGTGAGGTAAATGGTGAATGAGTTCGTATCATTCGGTGCTCTGGTACGCTGGCAATACACTCACTGGTTGTATTCGAACATAAAGGACAATATTTTGTGGAGCACGCACCGGAAGCAAGTAGTAGCGTAGGCTTATGAACAACGTGTGCCCATTGTGCTTCTGGCGAAGGTCGGGTGGCTACGATGGGCCGGACATGTCGCGAGGACACCGGACGACCGTGCGGTGCAATCGGTTCTCTCCAAGGACCCCAACGGCACCAGAAACAGAGGGTCCAATGTGCTGGATGGCTTGACCAGGTTGAAGCGGCCTTGTGAGTGTCAAGACTCCTTGGAAATTGACGACAAGTAGTCCAGCATCGAGTGGACTCTCAAACAAGCCTATCTTTGGTAATATTTGTCTCACTAGATCGTGCTGTCGATGATGAACATACAGCGCAACAGATAAGAAAAGGTTTCGTTTCTATGCCACATTGGGAAGGATATGACCATACCTGAGAAAATTTATACTGTGCATTGAAGGTAGCCATTCTCAGAGCGAGAAATTGTGTCATTCAAAATAACTATACTCAACTTTTAACGGAATATTCACTACCTTTTTACGCATCATAAGCCACGACGAAAAGCGATAACTATGGACTTTTAAAACAAAGCTACGCTATAAAACAGAAAACATGGTAAAAAAAAGAAAAAAAATGTAGCGAAATTTGCTCTTTGGTTTTGCTTGTTACGAATGGGCTATATTCAAAGATTTTTAAAAAAAGGTCCGATGTTAAAGGCGAAGCAGTAATTTTTCTCCCTTAACTTTGGGGTAATATTTCTGCTATTGTTTTGATATATAAACCTAATATTGGGTTGATTTTGGATGGTTTTGGAAGATTTATACCCTTTTCATATTGGTTCATATTAAATCAGCTCTACTAATTTTAAACTTACAGTGATTATAATTTTTTTTTAAATAAATTAAAATCTTCTTGTTATTTTTTTTCAGAATTGCTATTGAAAGAAAGCCCTAATGCTTCTAGAATTTTTCTAAGATGATTCCGAAAGATTTGAAAAAGTTACTAAAATGATTTCAACATTATTTGAAGATAACATATATATACATGATTCTATAACTGAATATGAAATGATTCTGAAATAATTTTTACATTATTGTAAAATAATTTTTAAATGATTCAATGTTGTGACTGCTGCCCATTTTCAACTATGTTTTTTCCAAAAACTAAACATCTGCCCCAATTATTCTCTTTCCCATACTCTCAAGTATGAAACGATGCCATCTCCCGCTGGGGGGGCCTTCATCAAGGTTTAAGTTATTTCCCATACGACTTGTTCCGCGCATTCATTGATCGGAATCAGCAATTATGTTCAATTGAAAAACCCCAGCCATCTGCCGACTGGCGAAACTATGGCGATAGGATGATAATATCCAATCAGTCTGCGTCTGGGTTGCAGGGAATGCACAAATCGTTCGTTACCAATTGGGAACAGTAGAGCTTTAATTATGCGCGCCATTTAAATGAGCAATAATATTGAAATTCATTAAAGCCTTTCACCGGACAGACCGCGGCTGCTGGACGATGGTTGATAACCGTTTAGCCTCAATAGCTCACTTCTTGGCCGAACAAATGCAAAATGGTCCCCGGGTTTCTTAATTTCATTTCATCCAATCATGTAAAACCTTTCATCGGGGAACGGAGATGACGCGGAGGCAGCTCTGATTGACGGACGGATTCGTCGTTTCGGGAGCTGATTTCGATATGGTCGAATATACGCAAACCCAAGCCTGGGGGCCCACTTCCAGGTTGAAGTATATTGTAATTCTCTTATCGCATCGGTTCAGAATAGTTCCTTCTTGGCTTTTGTTGTCCCCGCCGGTTTGAATGAATGTATTTTCAAAACAAAAGAAACAGAAATCCATCATCCGCAACACGTCCCGGACTGACCCGCGACGCGCACAGGCGGAAACCAACGTAAACCCGGCATTCATTTATGCGGTATGAGGTATGAATAATGATGCTCCAGATTTATGGGTTTCCAAGCCAAATTTCGAACGGCGGTCTTTCGGTTTCCACAATGGTAGCGAGATGATGTCGGCTGGAATGAAAAATTGATTCCGAATACTAACTACAGTAGTGGCAGTGGGGCAAGCGCAAATCTTTTCCATTTGTGGAAACCCTTGATGTTGGTTGCTCTCGTTGTTTCCCAGTCAGGCTCGCAAGCAGGCAGTTGATGGTTTTACCGTTCGTTTAATCATTTCAGGTTCAATTAAGCTCTCACTGAGCGAACCTTGACGATTACATCAAACAATCGATCAGAAACGCTACCGCTTTCACATGAAATCTGACTTGTAAAATCCTGAACCCCGACCCAATTCTTCCGTATCCGGCTGCGATTGGTGGCAGCATATGTACCCTTAATTCTCCCTTCCATCCACACCGGAAAGTGGAAAACTAATTTTCAAATGAACTTTCTGTGAAAGAACCTGCAATTGGGAACATTATTGTAATCCTCGATTCTTCCTCCTTACGCTTGGGTGCAGCCTTCTGACCTGAGACGAGTGAAATGTAAATCACTCTTGCTTTTCACAAGATCCCATTTCTGATGCAAATCTGCACTCGGGTCGTTTGTAGAACTGAAAGCCAAAGTTTAACCGCACGCAAAAGAACCATTGGCTTCCGCTTTTTCACTCTTTGAGGTGGCACTCCTCGCATCCGATCCAGTTTCTCGAGTATTCTTCTTGTTGTTCTTCGCTGCTCGGAATGACCTCTTTACCGTCTTGTGCACCGCCTTACCCTGGCCCAACCCTGATAGAGCTAGAGCTAATAGCAATAAAGTTTAAACAAAGTTTCTCGATTCCTATCGTCTAACCAAATGTAATTGGATGGAAAACAGTCAAAGCCCTAGCAACTGAATCCTTTCATTCTGTTTCTCTATCTCTATACCCGTACCTGAATCAGTCCACGATTGGTATTGTAGAAGGCGAAGGTAACGCAGAAGGGAAGCTATATTGAACCCGTTTACCATAAGCAGATCATCGTCGCTCGGTGCAACCCCCATCATCGCTATACTAGCAAGGAGTGCTGTCATCCTCAGAGCCAGAACCAGCGCACACGAAGGAAGCAAAAGCTGCTACCGGACTTGGGCTGATTTAATATTTGATTTCCTTTCCACCACCACCACCAGCGTGCTTGCATGCCTACCTGCCGTTCTCTGGTGGGCAGGTTTTCGCTTGCAAGACCTGTCAAAGTTACGACAGGTAAGCTTACATCATTTTATACACCGAATGGTATTTTTTTTCTTCCGATCTATGGTCCGTCACCGGTAAAAACCGCCCAAGTGGAGAGAGAGCACCGTATAATTAGCAGCTGAGAAGGAGCTTTTTGATTTAATATTTTTTTCTTTCGATCGCTTTGTTCCATAATACCTCTACGTAATAGGTGTTTTGCGGGTAAAATTTTCTTAGCAAGACGATGCAATTGTCAAATTTGAAATCAAAATATACTTATTGACCGAAAAATGTAATTTGATTTTTCAACACAACAAAACAACATATCTGACAACACTGCTGGTCAAAACAGTCAATTTTTCTATTTCTTGAACAGTTTTCTTCAAATTATATTATTCAGAATATCCATAATCAAGCCAGTTTCAGAGATATTAGCAGAATAATAATAAGAAATGCTATATCTCGAGTTTTGCTCATACCCGGGGTGGTAAGTGTTTATTATGTAAAATTTTACTCAAGAACACATTGGAATTGTTTAATTTGAAATCAAAATATACTCAGTTGTCGAAAAATGCAATTTAATTTCTTATATGCAAAAATAGTATATCTGGAAACAATGTCGCTCAAAATTGATACTTTTTTTTGGAATCCTTAACTAATTTTATTAAAATCCATGTATTGATTTATTTCTAGACATCATGCTTTTGAAGCTATAATTGAAAGAAAACAAAACTGTTTGACGATCGATTGCACTTTTTTCAAAAAAGGAGAGGGTCTCACGGAGAAGTGGACCGATTGGCATCAAAATTGGGATTTTTTCATAATGACCTTAAATCAACCAATCCACAAAATTTGAGCGAAATCTAAAAAGGTCGCCTACATGAGCTGTGCACGCTTGAGATGGAATCACCCATATGTTAAATTACCTACACCAATTTAACATATTGGTCATTCCATCTCACAGCTCATGTAGACCAAAATTTTATAATGAAATACAAAAATGCAATTTTTTGTGAGTGTCATTTAATTGGATTGGACGAAAACTTTTAGTTGGACTTGGACTTGGACTTGGACTTGGACTTGGACTTGGACTTGGACTTGGACTTGGACTTGGACTTGGACTTGGACTTGGACTTGGACTTGGACTTGGACTTGGACTTGGACTTGGACTTGGACTTGGACTTGGACTTGGACTTGGACTTGGACTTGGACTTGGACTTGGACTTGGACTTGGACTTGGACTTGGACTTGGACTTGGACTTGGACTTGGACTTGGACTTGGACTTGGACTTGGACTTGGACTTGGACTTGGACTTGGACTTGGACTTGGACTTGGACTTGGACTTGGACTTGGACTTGGACTTGGACTTGGACTTGGACTTGGACTTGGACTTGGACTTGGACTTGGACTTGGATTTGGACTTGGACATGGACTTTGACTGGAGTTTGGGCTTAACCTCTTAGATTCCTGTTTGAATTGTTCCGAATTTTTGGCAATTGCAAGTACGTTTCTTGAGCCCCACCCGGAGCTCACGGAACCGGTAGAGTACGTAGTCGAGAGGCTGCATTAGCACGCGTAACAATAGGGCAACGTTATAGGAATATTCTTGCAACTGGTAGGCTTCGATTATCGCACACAGGTTCTGCACGGTGCCGTGGGAGAATTCGATGATCCTATACAAACTAGTCATCGGTGCATCGAAAAGCCAAAATTTCGTTGGTTGATATCGTTGACGCCTACAAAGGCTTCCAATCGGTGCGAGTTTCGAGTGGGACCATCTACAACGGACTGGATGTGATTTTTTTGAGACACCTTCTCGTCGAGTTTAGAGTACACAACTTGCAGACAAATCATCTATTTATAGACTTCAAGGCGGCGTACGATTCAATGAAACTCAACGAGTTGTGGCAGATTATGCTTTATCATGATTTCGCAACTAAACTGACGCTTTAGTGAAGTTGGATGGTCTGAAGCAAAGGAACGGGCTCTCGAAGATCATAGCCTTGGAAGGTGCTTTACGAAAGGCAGGTACATTGTACACTCGTAACCACCGGTGGAAAAAAATTACCTCTGACGTTTTTGAATACATATAAAGCAAGCCTAAGAAGCGTTGACTTCGTCGTCAGTATGGGAATAACGAAGTATCGGTGTTGATGCACTCTCTTCGTTTTCCTTCTTACGATATATTTCATGTCATTAGTGTACACCACAACACGTGAATCTCAGGCGACATGATATTCTCCTGTTGCTATCCTTTCTTTCCCTAACGGCCGGCGTGTGGAGAGACAAACACAACGAGCAAATCGCTTCTCAGAGCTGATGTAGTCTAATCATGTGTCTGTTTTCTCTCAGGAACCGATGCACCATTCAATCATTTCATTATGGGCTGAGAGGATTCAAGTTTGGTTGCGGTCTGTAACACGTCGGGATTTGTGCAGATCGAGATTAAACGACGATTGCATCATATTCGTCTCATTTCCATCAGTGCTCGTAATGTGTGATAACGAAGTGAGCCACGAGGTGAAGAGACTGATTGTGGTAGAGAACAGAGCTTATTACGGAACAGCCAATGGATCTTTACGTAATTTGCGCTCTATAGGACGCTGATTCTGCTGGTGGTGCGTTACGGATATGAGCTAAGAACTCAGAAGGAGGCCGCGATCATTACTCGGCAATCAAGATAATGAAGTGTGGCGCAGGCTGATCCCAGTTTTTTTTAAATTGGTTTTTGGACGGATAATTTGGTAGCTTGAAACTCTTCTAAACGTTTTAAAAAGGGCACTTTTAAGAAAAAAAAATCTATCAGAACCTAACTCTGTTTCACGTTGATAACACTCCTAAACACAGGTTTAGCCCTTGAGCTCAAACAAAAAAAAGGTAATGAACGATTATAGCTTTTTAAACATTCCTGTGAATTTTGGTGCCCCTAGAAAAGATAACTTTTTCAGAGACTTAAATGAGGTAGACGCGACTAGCACGACGAGCAATTACTCTGCGTCTAACTGATGTACTTCTAACCAAACTAGGGACACATAAATTCATAGGAATGGTTGAATAGCTATAATCTTTTTTTTCCGTTCGTGCTCTAGGGCAGAACCTGTGTTTACCAGTGTTATCACCTAGGAACAGAGTTGGGCATAAAACAGTTTTTCTAGAATTTTTTAAATGTTCAGAAAAGCCTTAAGTAACCAAATTATCTATCTAAACAGTTATCTAAAAAAAAACTGAGACCACCGATTTGCTTTCAATAATTTTTTATCTTCTGATCGAGATATGAGTGCACGAGGGATTTCCGGTGCCCCAGGAAGCGGTGGACACTCCTAGTTTAATTTAAAATCAAAACCGGAGGTCACTAGTTTCGGGTTTTCTTCACCGCATCCTTTTGTTGAGTTGGTTTATTGGTCATTCCACCAGGGTTTATCTTACGAAGTTTGCATGAAAGTTTAGGAGAGTTAATTATTCTCTTCTTTCTAGATCCTTCTGGAGATACATAAGAACACCCTTCGATGGGATCGTCAAATATACCCTCATCAGTTGGCAAAAACGTAAAGATGTTTCCTGTTAAGGGTGGCTCAGTCTTTTGAGGCATTTCTGCAAAAGAGCGCTTTGATCGTTCCTTAGCGGAGCACTTAATGCCGAAATGGTCATGCCGAGTTCTCCACCGATTTCATAGTAAAGACACTTTTCAGTACCTCTACAGCGAGCGGTATCAGCATGATTGCCCCTACACTTGCTGCAGCGTGCCTTGTTGCAGCAGCAGATGGCGGCATGACTTAACTGCTTGTAGTTTTGGCAATGCAGAACCCGCAGTACGAACAGGCGTAAAGGCAGACGAACCCTGTCCAAAAGGATGTAGCTCGGCAGAGGATTTTTTTTCTCTTCTTCGATGCATACTGAATGCAATTGGTTGCAATCTAGTATCTTTACATTTTGCACCATGGGGTTCTTGAAACAGCCCACCCCATAACGCAAAATGTCATCGATAGTTCCCCTCGGTAACCACATCTTCGATTTCCTATTTGGCAGGGATGCATACACGGTACTCTCTCGTGGAAAGCTCGTGGCTAGCTGCTTTAGTGCTTTAGTTCGATTCGCGATCAGGTCGGGGATCTTTTCGAGCTGGAAATTTCCTCGACTCTGCACTGGGGCACGGTGTATTGTTGTGCTTATCCTACAATATGCAAAATGTGCCAAAAACAATATCGATAACAAATTCTCTCAACCAATCTAGTTGATCGAGACCGCTAATAGCCCTCCAGGCTAGCGTACGATATTGTTGTGTTTGTTTAAGCTGCTTCAAGCTACCCATGACAACCCGTAATTTGTTCGGCCTCACCTTCGTAATCTCGGTTACGATCGAAAACTGTTTTGCCAGGTTTTAGCCAATTCGAATAATATTCAATGGTTTATTTTTGGGCCGGAAGAAAACTACGTAGAGATATTTTGAGGCATCTGGGTAAGCTTTAACCCTTACTTCCGGTAAAGGTGAAGGTAGAGAAGAACTGATGGGGAAGTTTTCCATCTCTTACCCATTTGTTTCCACATCCAGGAATAGTTTCACCTGCATGTTGTTTATTACTTGCGGGAGCGATTTTCTCTACCGCCCGAACTCAATAAATATGCGTGTTATGTGCGGGATCAAATAAGTGTTGTTAAATGAGAAAACGATTTTTCAAAATAAAATGTATTGAATAAAAAAAGAGACAATCGTATTGGAAAAGAATATATACAAAAAAAAAAAACAAAAAACATAAAACAAATGTGAATACTTCACCAGAGTTTGAATATTTTTACCTACGCGCCTTCCTGGCTGATACTTG
The DNA here is from genome assembly GCF_029784165.1 of Wyeomyia smithii. Lineage (NCBI taxonomy): Eukaryota > Metazoa > Arthropoda > Insecta > Diptera > Culicidae > Wyeomyia > Wyeomyia smithii. The sequence continues at coordinate 20,565,220 of NC_073696.1, read as the reverse complement.
GGTTAATCGAGTCTTGGCCGGAATCGCTATCAATCTCCTTCAGCCAAACCAGCACCAGGGGCTAACCAGCGGTTGGCGGTGCGGGGAACTTCCTTCGCCAGCTGAACGGTGCGCACCACAAGGAAGTAATCTAGACCCATTTCAGTTCACTGAACTTCAATTTTCATATGAGCTTAGATTTGAAACTGGGTTTTGGGATTTGAAGCGGAATTTGGATTTTAAACTAAACCAGGAGCTAGACCTGAATATTTGTTTGATAGCTCGTTTAATAAACACATTTTTAAACCACTTTGTATGACTAACTTTACCTAACTAACCCCAAGTAGTACTACAACTTTGGCGAAGAGAGTATTGCTTGTACTAACCCGATCAGAAAGAAAAAACAAAAATGTAACAGAAGCTGTTAGTTTGTTACGGGAAAAACCTTACAGGCTGTGTTTTAAATTTGATTCCGTGAGGTGTTAAAATAACAGAAATGATTCTACTAGTATCAAACACATATCAAAATTTTGTTACTAATGTATCAGCTTTCTTATAAAATAAGATAGTATATAAAACAATATGATGACAAACATTGTTAGAAACAACAGGTTTTGATAAAAACGAAAAATTAGTTAGACTTGTTTCAGAACTACTTCATTTCAGGTTTTGTTATTATAACTCATTCAGATTCAAATTATATGAAAAAATACAAAATTGTATCAAAATATGTTATTTATATCTCGCGTTGATAGAATTTTGTAATTTTTTAGTTATGCTCTTCTGATTGGGAAACACTTGTACTGTGTGAGCTTCTTCTAGCAAATTAACGCGATAATTATTACGATCGCGTTATGTTTTTAAATATGCTCATAAGGCTGCAGTGTTTAAGTACGAATAATATTCTCCTCGATAGAGTAGTAAAACTACTTGAGAAATGTGTTTATTGAACGAGCTATCGGCTGCCGGAAGAATGAGCGGAAGTGATAATTTACAGCCTTGTTTAGATCTTCCTATAAAATGAGTGAAACTGCAAAGGTACAGTTTGTACTGAGATTTGTTGAAATTTTAATTTATTTGATCTAACATTTCCCTTTAAGTTTCAATTAACCCGGAAATGTTTTATATTGTATTTATTGAGAATTAAAATAATTTGATGTGCAAAAAAAACTGCTTATGACCATCCCATCATTAATATCGATCAGCCAGTGATAATCTCCACTAAATGTCACAGCGTGGGCATGATTGATCCGTTAAAAGTAAAAACTTCACCACCCCCGGGGAGGCACGAATGGAAAAGCTTCCTGAGAAGCTACGCATTCGCCCCGCCGTTACTCTCTTCCCATGTGCTGATTTGTTTACAACTTCGGTTTAGGCGACCGTCAAACCCACGTCAACTTTGTGGCCTCACTCGCTCGCTCGCTCGCGGCTACTGCTTTCAATCTAGCAAAGAGCTTCCACCCAAAAAAGTAGCCTAAAAGCTTTCCCAGCTCCTCTGCCTTTCTAGCCTTAGCACACATGAATGAAACTGTCCGCAAAATAGAAGAAATGATTAATGGATCGAGCACACGCTCACGCAATGGCCCATCCCTCCTAGAGAATATTCGAATGCGTAGTGATAAAATAATGTAAAGTAACAGTGAATTTATTTTAAAAAAAATCATGGAATACGAAATTCGGCATCTCCAAGCATAGCCAGCAGTTATCAAATAAATTCTGAACCAGATCGTTAAGCTCCGATATTCAAAGCAGAGAGAATCCCCGTCCGGAATGAGGCGACAAAGGTAAGCACCCAAAAAATGCCATCACCGTCGTCACCGTCGCACAGTGGCCGGAAGCCGGACAAAACTCAAGTTCTAATTATTGATATTTTATATTTTTTTTAAAGTTCTACTGTATTGAAAAACGTGTTTTCCAAATATCAAGACAATTGGATAAAATTTGAATTTTTGAGAGCACTTTGAACGTTGTTAAATCCTGTTAGTTCAATGATTTTTTCGCTCAGAAAGCACATATTGGGGTTTACTTTAACTAGTAAATACTCACCTAATTCTTATTCGAATTCAATGCGATAGGTTGCATTTCGAAGATAAATAATCAGAATTGTATTCCGTGTTGAATGTTTTTATATAATTCATCTTAAGTTTTGTAAAATGTTTGAAATACTTATTGAGTGGTCTGAAAAAAAATTTTTTTTTTGCGCAAATGTATGCTATACGATCTGACCCATCGGCTGACACAGGTCGCATAGTATGCATTTCATAGGAAATTTTCTCTACTTTTCGAATATTAAGGTCCTATTTTGCCCCTTTCTGCCCCGCTGAACAAATATTTTATTTAAAATTGAAATAGTTTGAATGAAGGCGCATGGTGATTTGTGAAAGTTACATTGTTTTACAGAAGTCGTTAGTAGTTTCATTCAATTGTTTCAGAAGAATATCATCGGCTTACGTTCAAATGTGAAAAGAAGGTTTTAAGATTTTACTCGTCATCGTCAGTATCATCATGACTGAAAATTGATAAATCTTCCACCTCTTATGTGAAAGTGCTTTTCTTTTTATTGTTGTGTCTAAAACTCGGAACTACCGGATCTGACGCAATTAGCGGCTCAGGTATTTATTTTCTCGTGTTTTCCGAATTGCTTCATTCATGCTTTCTTGGGCTCCTTCCGAAAGTTTGCCAACGGGACTCGAATATTAAACAATTTTTTCACATCCTTGAATTAGTAATCTGTATAGTGTTGTTGAACATTCATACAATTTTACGTAATAATGAACGGTAGCGTTGGACTTAAATTTTGATGCATCAATTCTTTCGCCACTCGAAATCGTTGCTAGCAGCGTTTGAGATCGCTGGATTAAATTTAACTCGACTCCTGTTATCTCCAAAGAAACTTCTGCATTGGAAAAAACGTCTTACTGTAACACCGTTATTGCTATTGCCGAAGCGAGCGTGCGGTTTGTCGACATGTAGACCAAGTTTGACAATACATTCTATTTGAATTCGCTGTTTGATGTTGTTGAGCTGATTGTTGTTACCTGTTCTAAAATATTGAGAATAGGTATTTATTAAATAAATTTATTATGAAATTTAAGTTCAATATTCGATATTAAATTTAAATTCAATATGAAATCTGCCCTCTGATAAAACTGCAAATATCGACAAAACAATAAAAGTCTGCACACGGACTCAAAAAATCTTCATATTCAAATAAATTTGCATATCTGGTATCCCTGATTACTATAATACGATGGTGACACGTCACAAATTACGCACTAACGTATATAGACACTGTATTTTTACTAGTATGAAAACTCATAAAACTGGCATATCCCGTTTTGACCTTGTTAAACGACAAATTTTTACTTAGACTCAAGTTTTTTGAATCTATTTAAATTACCATTTTGCATATTTCAACATATAATATACTGTATAGTTCGTTTCGAATGCACATTTCTCTTAAAATATTATAGCGTGAAAAAAAGACAGAACAGTTGATGACAGTGGATTTTTTCTTTTAAAGGCAGCTGATTACACACAACATTGATCTTATATGAATGAATATTTTTTTATATTCTACTCACGGATTTTAGTTTAACGTATTTAACATTTTGTTTCCTAGATTAATGCGATGTATTAATTGAGCTAAAAATGATATCTATTTCAATACTACATGACCGCAGTTTTCCAACTGCGAAATTTGGCACACAATTGGCTGGATCACATTTTGACAGTTTATACTGGTTTCCTATATTCATTTTGCCAGAAACTGACTATACTGACACCGTACTTATTTAAATTATATTTATAATTAAAATTTCAAATTATTATTGTGAAATAATTCATTATTATTAAATATTTTATATTATATATACTATTCTCAGTTTCGCTGATGACTACTGGATTTTCAAACATAACAGAAGATGGGAATATAAATGAATAATATGTAAAAAATCCCCCGATATAAATGAATAATGATATACATAAAAACACTACGACGTAATTTTAGCCATAAGAAAATTTTAATTGCACTTTAGGGAGATATTTCTCCAACTTTTTGAATTTTTGATACCAAAATTGAATTTTTCATAAAAAAATCAACCTTATATGGATTTTTCTGCTTTTTAAATGAACATTTTGGGTTTTGTCCGACTTTTGTTCGGAGACCCGCCACTGTGCGTCGACGCTGCCGCCGGCCACTGCAACTGACTCCGATGACTTAGGTTAAGCCATTACGTCTTGTTAACAGTGTGACAAGGGACCACCGCTAACAGCCTGGACCAGTCAACAAAAAAGAAAGAGCGGTCCACCGAAATGAAGGAATCTTCACACCATGCTTCCAGGACGCGTCCGGAACGACCCAAAAACGCTGTGGTGTGGTGTGGTTAGTCTTTCGCGGAATCGCAACAGAAAAAAACTGAGTTGTATAACACATCTTGATATTTCTTCTATGGCACCTTTCCCACCTTTTCGGTTTGGATTTTGAGACGATTTTTATTTTTTTCTTAGTTCTGGATCCAGCATCCAAAAAAAAAAACGTTTTGCGGAATAAAAACAAAGCAAATCGCGAAACAGAACAAGCTTCGCATTCTTGGCACCCCGTTTGCTTCGGATTGAAAAAGCGGGCAGCGAGAAAGATAGGAAACAACACAAAAACAGTTGTCCCCAGGTTCGTTCCGGTGCGAATTCGAGTCCGTTGTTTCTCCCGAAACGACAAAAAAAAAAAAAGAAATCAGGTATGCCGCGAAACTCCGCTAATGCTTGTTCTACACGACGATCAACTAATTCTTGCATTCTTTCCGATTCCCGAGAACCGCTTTTGGAAGTCTCACTCAACTTAATCATGCCACCGACGACCGGCTGGCAGGCAGGCAGCAGGCACACAAGCAAACGACGTGTTTGACGTTGTCTCCACAGTCGGTTTCACCTCTTCGTTCTAGGGTTCCATCTTTTCCGGTTTCGCTTTGTTCCATCACTTTGGCACCTCTGCCACCGTGGCCGCCGCCTCGCCCCGGTCGATGGAGCGAAACGCGTGGCATCAATTGGTCCTGCGGGAGTGGAAAAGAGTAGTCGAGCGGCGGGGGCCAGCTAGAGCTGTGAACCGTGCGTCGCTCAAAGTGAAGCGGAATTATACTGAGCTATTTAAGATTGATGATGTTGCCCGATGGCAGTTCCTTGGCGGGAGAACGCCAGTATGGCACGTATTTTCGGTTGAGTAGATTATAAGATATAAGCATTGGTTTAAACTTGAAGCGTATGTTTCGGTGAAATGTCGTCGCCCAGAAGATGCTGGCGCGATGTTCTACACTTGTATATTGGTTTTCATTCACAAGATTAATTATGTTTGTTTAGGAAATGTGCCTAGTCCCAACATAAATCTTGTATGAAAAATGAGCAACAGAATTTTTAATTAGTAAATATAGATTAAGCAGGAGACGTTGTTGTCTTAAAAAATAAAGGGGAATATGTATAATGGAAAGTGTCTGTCTTATTCGGGCTTTGCACAGTTTTTCATTTCAATTTGATAGGCAACTTAAATCTATCTAATCTCCAGGGCTACCAAAAAACTCATCATCAGTTTATAGGTTTCTAGGCGGCGTACGATTCAGTTGAGAAATAGTTTGGTTGCGTCATTGTTGAGCTTATCACCGAGGCCCGGGGAGGCAATTTAAACTGTGACGGATCAAGCTTAAGCATGGTTCACACATCACTGCGGCAAAGAGACATTTAATTTATATTTGTTTGCTCAAATGATTTCTGTCCACACTGCTTATCGTTGGCAATATCACTAATGAGAGTCAGTGACTTGCTTATCATATCTGCGCCTATATGCAAGTTTTGACATCCAGCCATTTCAAGCAGACTGCCCTAATATACCGAACTTTCTTCCTTCCTGTCATTTAATTAGGAATGAGAATTGCTTAGAAAGACTTCACAAACATTCCTCTGGTCAGTTTCATTATAAGAGGGACATATCTATTATCAAGAGGAAGGAATAATATCTTATCGTGCCATAATTACACTGTTCAATGGAAAGCAGTCATCTATTCGTCGTTGACTTAAATGTACGAAAATATAAATTTGTGCAAACTTTTCAAGCATGAGACCGCGGAATTTTACCAGGAATTTTGAAAAACATTCAAGCGATTGAAAATTCTAAAATTGAACATCTTTCATAATTCATTATCTCTGAATTTGTTTTCTTGTTACTAATTCAACGCAAACAAGTATATTTGTGTGGCAGGTACCATGTTCGGTAATCATAGGCGTCGAACATACGATTCGATTACCCGAAAAATTGATTTCCGTATCAATTTTTGTCACCACAACATCATTTGTCACAAGCATAATAGCTTATTCAGGCAATGGTAAAAACTGGTAAAGTGAGAAACTATGCATGCAACAGCATCAAAAACGATTAGTTGAATCAAAATAAGATATATAAAATAATCAAGCGTAAAGATTTGCACTTAAAAAACACAAAACAAATATATCAAAAAGATAGACGAGGCTCGGTAAACAAGAGCAGTAGAGTCTATATATAAAGGGAAGGGTACAAGTATAAAATTCCGTCACCTACCATGACGATAAAGTAACCTTTCTTTGCTGTTATAGTTGTTGGAGATGTAGAGGTAAACTCGGTATCTAGCAACAACGATTGCAACACTCCTCCTTTACTTCTCCAACCAACCCAGAAGACGTAGCTAGTACTTTTAGTCGAAGCTACTGAGTTGTTGAACATGGAAAATGTTAGAATAATCCCAAATTAGCCATCTTACAGCACAATTTCATAAGCCCAGATCCATCATGGAGGGGCAACTACGGTAGTTCAAGCCCAAGCTTAAAAATGATACAACATTTTTTATCTAACTGCACTTTTCAGGTCAACTATCTAAATAATTCATCCTAAGATAAAGTTTGACAGTCACCTGACTTACCTTATCAATCAGACGCGAGCCATGGCGGCTTGCGCTGTATCAAGAAGTTGTCACCATATTGCTCAATTCTGGGCTGTGTGTTGCTTGTTTTCCAGACTGAGATATCACTCGCATATATTTTTCGATCTGGTCGAACCATCGTGTACGCTGCGATTGCTGGAAAGAAGCCATTTTACCGGGTTGTCGTCCGGCATCATCGCGACGTGTCCAGCCCACCGGAGGGTTCTCGGTAAGCAGCGCGTGCAGCTCTTGGTTTATGCGCCTTCCGATATTCTTCATCATCCATCTATACTCCCCCGTAGACATTCCAGCAGCAGCATCCATTCGAAAACTTCCAGGGCGTAGCGGACTACTGACAAAAAGTAGACACGATCTCCATCCTGAATGCGTGTTTGCTGGTACTATTGTCGACGGTCACCAATGTCCCCCATATGAACGAACTCGTCGACCATCTCAAGCTCATCGCTGTCTACAGAGGCTTAAGCTGGGAAGCTGGTGTTGTTCTCCTTGGAGCCTTTCGCTCGCATGTATTTCGTTTTCGGCGCATTTATCAATTGGTTTTGCTTCAGCTTCCAGTCGGGCGTAGGTTTCCTCCTTTGTCACAGTCATTCACGAAACCCAAAATCTGTACCGACCTTGTGAAAATCGTGCTTCTCGTGTCGATGCCCGCCCGCCGAATCATACTCTCAAAGGCGATTTTGAACACCAAACAAGAAAGCTCCGGAGTACGAACTTAGCACATCATTTGCGCCATAGTGCACCAGTGTGTCCAAGAAGCCGTTCGTGCATGGTCCGCCATAGCGGTTCTCGATCGGCTATATCGTAGGCAAGTGAGCACGTTTTATTTGCGACATTTCTGTAACTTCTGTCGGATTGAAATGAGCTGGTTAGTGGTGGCGCCGGCTTACATAAAATTCTATTAGTACTGGCCCTCGAACCTCCTGGTTGAAGGTGGTAGGTGATAAAGGTGATATTGATAAGCAAGATGTCACGGAGGTTGCGGCTGCCCCCATTCAATCGTCTGGTATCTTTTCCTCCTCCAAAATCCTGGGAATGACCCAACATAGCGCGTAAGTCAATGCCTCTCTGTCATGGTTGGAGAGCTCGCTCGGTAGTCCTTCTTTCCCGGACGAACACATACGATTCGCATAGATTTTCTAGGATTCCTCACATTGGATTCGTGAGCGTCTTTGAAAAGGATTCCTGAAAAAAGAATCCTCAGGAATGCCCTGTATATGGCTCTAGGATTCTTTAATAAGAAACCTGAGTGGGAATCCTCCGGATCGTGTTTGCGATTCCTTTCACGATTCCGTCACCGAGTTAAAGGTATCCTGGGGATTCTTGCTCAGGATTCTCTGCGTGTTAGTAAGGGTTGGCAGTGGTCAAACGGATGAAAGCAAACGCGCCAGATCCGGACAGAATCATTAACATGTCATCATATGAAGCACATTGCATGCTCATTAGTTTGCAAACACTTAAACAACGCCGCGAATTTGCAATGCTATTCTTCGTTAAATCGAAAGATGTGTAGTATAATCTACATTGTAAAACCAATGGCATAATAATGTCAAAAAACAAATTAAGAACTGTCTGAATACACTAGAAATAATTAGCTCGCAACAAGAACAACACTAAACACTATAAACACTATAAATAACAACTGTAATGAAATATTGATGTAGTCTACATTTGCTTGACGAAATAAATAAATAAATAAAAATAAAAAAATAACAACCACACACGAAATGAAACATAATATTTCTGTCCTTTGGTCAGCTTCGAGTTTTGAAAGTTTGCCGATTTTTTAAAGGCATTTTTGTTGTTTAAACTTGTAAGCAATATTTGCAAATAAACGCCTTTCGGAAGACCTCCTACGTAATTATTGCTCGAGTATCAAATAAAAGTCGTTGAGTAACAGTTTCGAACTATACACTTCATCCCGGTTGAGTCTTGATTTTCGTTTCACAAAATAGTAAGGTATAAAATTGTAAAATTATTGCATCTCTGCGTAAATATAAATAAACTTAAAAATCTGAAGGAACTGACTCGAAAAATCTATGTTTTACATACAAATTTGCACATTTAGTATTCGTAATGTTACTAAAAGTGGGTTCGAGTCATGCTCGGGTTACAGTAGGAAGATAGTTAAACGCTATCATAAAACAACGTATGTGCGTGTCATTTATTCCAATAAATTTGTAGTGTAGTATTCGTTTCTCCCTCCCAGGTCTTGGTTTGCACTGTGACCAGGGATGAAATATCTGTGAAATATCTAAATACCGAATTTTATATTTCTGGTTGCTACAAGTGCACATAAAACTCGTCGCTTATTTTAAACTCTACCAGACATTCATTTTTCACCATTCTCCGTGTTGTGCTAGTAGGGTAAATTAACATATAATTGACCCCTTCCCTAAAGTGGACCACCCGCCAGATTAATTCATTTTATGTGAAAACTCGAGTGATTTTCAAAAAACTTCCATTGGGAAACATCTTGTCCAACCAGTCTGCATCACAAACAAGGGGTCCACTGTAGGTTAATTTACCCTATTCTTTTTGTTGTTTCGATCTGGTTCATTATTAAGTTATTATGAATCTTTCAAAAAAAAATTATATGAATCATACGTATGCGTACAAAATAAATAGTTTAAATTCCTGATCAATTTTAATATGAGGTAACTAACACGAAAAACGGAACCAAAATTCTCCGTACACAGTTATGAATAGATATTTTCCTGCGTGATTAAAATGGTCAAATTTTTCAACATCAGACGAGCGGACGTTCTTAGTGACAGATGCTATGCTGGATTCTGGGAGCACCAATACATCGCCTGGAACTCTGGGTTCATTAACATTCACTTCACTGGGTTCACATGAACACTCGGGTCTAGCTCAACTCCGGCCATTATCTCGAGAAACCACATATGACAATCAGTGCATAAAATGTGCGAGGTAACCAGGTATTTAGAAAAAAAAAAACATAAATAAATAAAATGAAATATAATAAAAATTCAGAATGTTTCGAGAACGGGTCGAGTACCGGCATATTCGGGGTATTTTTCTTTCGGGTACGGGTAGTTAACAAACCGATTCCGGGTTCGGGTCGGGTACGGGTTTGAAAATTCTCGATGAGTCGGGTACGGGTAGGGTACAGGTAACAAATACTCGACCATCTCTAGTTTACTGCTTGCTGTGTGTGAAAAAAATAGTAAGAGAACTAGAATCATCCCGTGTCGTAGACAAATGACAATCCGAAATGACAATAAATTAAACAGACTTGCCGGTGCCATTGCTATGAAACACTAATGGCACTTTTTAGCGCCTCGAAATTATATTATTTAAGTAGTTGATATGTTTCTACTACTCGCTAAAACGCTGCTAATAGTGATAAAAATAACGCAATAAGCGTAAAATTGAATTTTCCTTTTCTTTTTAGAGTTAAAAGTGCTGGAAATGGTAGGACATGCTGCCAGGAATCATCTCGTATCGTTAGCAAATGGCAAATACAAATGACGATAAATTAAACAAACTTGCTGGTGTAATTTTTAAGAAACACCAATAGCACTTTTTGGCGTATGTTTTTTTTTAACCCATTCCCGGCGAGAGAGATCAGTTTTTACCTCAAAAAATGAACTTTAAACTTTTATTACTAATCAACTATATGCACAATTGACACATTGGTATTTTTCTACCTTTCATCGAACCTTTGCTGATAGTTTTTGTAATTTTATATTTGTATTGATGATAAAACTAGAATAGTTCAACGTCAACCATGCGACTCTGATTCGGCCAACTTCTGAAGCATGTAACGCTCATCTCTGACCGAAAAGAGTTTAAACAATCTTATATTCTTCAAGTCGTGCAATTTTTCTTCCATATCCCGCGATTTCTAGGATTTTCTGAGAAGTCAAATTTTTATTTTTTGAATCACGAGATGTTGGAAACCAACGGGAAATAAACGCTCTATTCGGCATGCAGCCTTACAACGGCTGTGGATGCCTAAAGTCTCGTGGATGCGTTCCCGTCTTGGGTGTAGCTGGCTAGACACCGCATTTTTAGTCCATCCGTCTGCTCCAGATTAGTAGGTGTTTAAGCCGCCATGGGGAACAGATGTTCAAGGAGAACAGCTCCCCCTTCTTGTCGTTCTAAGTTCCTACCGATTTGCCGATCTTTCCTTGATCAATCGTATCTCAGTTGGTACCACGTGCAGGTAGGAATAGGAGTTACTGGGCAATATGTTCTGGATGGTACACATTGCTTAATCGTTTAACGAAGCGCAATAATTGGAATAAATGTTAGTCTCATCAAAAGAGATTCTACTTTCTGTTTCAAGAATCAACTGCTAATTTGCAAACTACTATTTAGATCAGTTTCTATCTGGAGGTAGAAGGTGCTTTAGGAGATTCAGAATAAATTTCTGAAAATGATTTAGAGGCTTCCTCCATGGTTTAGCGCGATCTAACTAAATAAGCATATTTTAGCGTTTTATTGTTAAAAACAAGTTTGTGAACTGTCACTTGAACTCTTTTTTTTTTCGTGATAATTATCGTGATGAATTGTTGGAATGTGCTCTCACGACTCCGATAGTTGAATACGAGCAGTACTCGTTTCGGCAATGTTGTAATGCTACTCAAGAGCTTAAGTTTCGCCATACAAAGTTGTTCAAAATTGTGCTTTCCCAATGAGCTGCTATTTTTTCGATTTTTAATTTGATAATTTGATTCTACTACTATGCGCTATCAAAATAGTGAAGAAATTAATGAACTTCTGGTTAAAATTGCATATTTAAAGTAAGGTCCGATTTCGATTTAATTCAAAGTCAAAAAAATATATTTTAAACCAACCCTAATTATTGATAATAAACACATTGGGAAAATATCAACGGTGCCGCGCCCTGCGTCCTTCGAGTAGAAAACGATCAACCCATTTCTAAGTCAACTCTGGTTTCGAGCCTACCGGCTGGCTGGCTGACACTGGCGGCGATGGCGTTGGTTTGGCGTTCGTGTAACAAAACTTGAGTAAAATGTGGCGGCATCACGCCGTGCCGGTCACTGGCGGAGGGAGGTGCGTGGTGCGGTGATGGCGAAGAAACGAGAACATCACATTAAGTGGTTGGAAACCAGAGGAAAAACATGCCGCGCTGGAGTCTGCGAAACGGCTCTTACTCTTGCTGCTTGCTCCCCGTCATATCCGAATCGGATGGACCGACGGACGAACGGACGGAGCTGCAGTGAGTGAGTAATAAAATACCACAACGAGCACGACGACGACGAAGGCGATGGCGATGCCTTGGCGTTGGTGAAGATGACCAGGCGCAAATGGACGCCTCGAATGGCAGCGGGATCGTAGATTATATTTTTTTTTCGGTGGCCCAAAAGGGAGGAACCGAGGGCAGGCGAGAAGAAAGAGCCCAATAAATCTTCGAATCAATGAGCGGAGTAGAAAAGTGAACTTCTTTTTTTTTGGGTCATTTAGCCCGAGATGAGCCTAGGCCCAAGCCGCAACGACACGAGGAAGATGTGTCTTTTCGCCTTTTCATTTAATTCATCATCGTCGGTTCTGGTTTGTCAATGATTCGTCGCACACTAGGCGAAAGAGCCGTGAATCGGAGAGTGAAAATGCAGATTCCTGGCATCGCTTTGATCTGAGGTTGGACTTTTTTCCACTCAAACGCTTTTGATAGAAATGATCGAAATCAAATTTTGTTCCTGGAATTATTACTTTTTTGCCGTTATGCCATCGTCACTGTACGTTTTTCATGCTCCGAGCAATGTTTGTGTTGGTTGGCCACTTTGAATTCATATCGACGTAAGGCTCGGGATCGGGATCGGAACGAACTGGGATATCTAACACAAATAATGACACTGACATTTTCGTTCGCTTACACCGCAAAGCCAGGGAACCATTAGTTTAATATTGTTTTCTTTGTTGGCTGTATTATTGATTTACCCGCGCTAGATTTCCAATAAATCCCTGAATCATATTCCAGTCGAAAAGATTCCTCATCATTTTTGGTTTGTTATTTGAGGTTCGTGCGCACAACTTTCCTCTTGTGCTGCAAGCAATCGATACGGAATACGGAGACATTTCACATACTTTCATGACAATAGTAATTTAAATATTGCTTTCTCGAAAAGTTTTAAAACATAATATCACCACTGTTTTTGTAGCTTCCAATCACAAAAAAATTTTACAAAGTTTATTTGAGTCTGTAGTTTTTGTATAAGATGGGTCCCGGTAAATTGGCGTAGAATCCCTCGACCGGAAAGCTTGTTATAAAAAAAATCGTTAAATCAATCCGTCAAGAAGAGTTAACCTCTACCCTTGGTTCGAATTGTTATGTGCAGGACACAGGCCACGGTTACGCTCACGATTGTGGCCTTCGGGAATCCTCTCCTCTTCTCGTTAAGGACTTTGTTGCATATAAACCATACAACCACCTTTTGGCCAGCATGACACTCACTTACACGGTGTTCCCCTCGGACTCTTCACCATCTCTGGGGCTGACTGACTGACTGTGTGTTCCCGTGTTCCCGCTTCTGCTCGTTACGTTTTTATTTCGGGGTCTCTGCACCGGTTGGCCATAAATTTACGATAGCAAAAACACTAAAATCAAGTACATTTTTATTATTTTTTTACTTTGTTACTAGCTGAAGCCATTTTTCTTTGTATGAAAGAAGTTCCTGTTGCGGATGTTCTCGGACGACAGTGCAAACTAGGTTTAACGTTTATTACATCGTCTTTTGGTTTTATTTATTGTACCGTAGTTTGGAAGGCCTTTGAAACCTTAGTAATAATCTTTCCAACATGAATTAATATTTACATAAATTATTCTTTTTATCGAAAGTGTGTCTAAATAATTTATATCATCATTTCAAATGCACTCTCGTAAAAAAGCACCATCGGACGGTACTTTTACACCTAGCAAAACCCCATCCACGGCGTTCCACGCGAGTTAACCGGCTGCATCGGTGGAACGCGCACTTAAGACCCGGACCACCGCTGCCGGCCTTTCGCTCCTCACGCCCGGTGTGCGACGGCGAGGCGTCAAAACTGCGTTATAAGAAATTAGATTATCAAAACATAAAACGATAAAATGTAAACTCTTGTTCCATCCACAGTGCGTTTTGAGAAGGTCGGCCGCAATGACTGACCGCCTTCGGGCCACCGGGAAACGCGCTAGATGACCTGCGGAGGGTCCGTGCGAAGGCATAGATAAATAGAACAACACCACTTCCTTAGTCGGCTGACAAACGCGGCGCCTTCAACTTCGCTTCAATTTTTTTCAATATTTTTTATTGTGAGCGCCTGTTCTATTTTGACATATGCAAAAATATGCTGCTGCCTCGTTAACGGGAACGTTCTCGCTGGGGCGCGGAATTTCACGCTCCGCCGGAGCAACTCTTTTACGATTTTTGACATCTTGTTTGGACCTACTGAAGTAAAAAAAAGCTATGGTGCTCACTCGAGAGATTAGGGGAAACCCCAAACGAGGCTCAATAATGGCGAGAAATTAAATTAGTACTATTTAATTAACCTACAAAGAGCGATGAAGACTTTCACGACCGTCACGAAAACCGGCCGAGGGAAGAGAAGCAGTCGACCGGGTTAATTTTTTTTCTTCTTGTTTAGATCTTCCTCCGACTCGGCTGGTTTACGAAACACAAGTGAGCGGTTTTTGTTCGCCTTTCGGAGAAAGGCTCTTCAGGTTTTGTTGATAGCATAGAACAGGATTTGTAAACTATTCAACAGGATTGTAAACTATTCAATTCAATTTTCATTACCCACCTTTGAGTTTGTTGTTCTAGTTTGTTTGTTTGAATATTCATCTTTTTGATTTTTTTGACGTTGAACTACGTCTCTCAGGAAAATTGGCTACATAGGGATGTAAAATGAAAATCTAAAACCGCAAAAAGTGAAAAATATGTCCAATGTCAAATGCTATTAAATCTGCTAGTTTTCGATAGATATCCTTCGTTCTTGCAGCAATCGATTGGAAAATCTTTTAAGAATCCTCCCAACAGCAGCGGATAGCGGTCGTAGCAGTGGCAATGGATAGCAGCAGCAACTGTGGCAACGGATAGCAGCAGCAGCAGCAATTGCAGTGGGTAACAACATCGATAGTGGCAGCGCCAGCGGCATTTTTTTTTAGTTAAATGCCACCGTTGTGCGGAAGCGGATTGCATCAATAGTACATGCATCCAGTGAAAAGTTGCCTCATTTTGACAACACACCAACGTTCTGGAAAGCTGGCGTTCAAAATACATGAGCCGTCAAGCTTTGACTGTTTAAACAGCTTTTCACTGTGTTATCAATTACTAGGAATATCTTATTCGCACTATCACTGATAACGCAAAGATGTGATCAGCATCTTATCCGATTTGGAACTAAACAGCAAATTGTCCTTTTGAGGATAAATTAAATGTCTAATTGAAGGATTAACATTTTCTTTTAATTAAATACACTTTTAAATGATAGAACGGAAGCGGATAGCAGCAGCATTGGTATCAGCAGTGATAGTGGCAGAGCCAGCTGGTGCAACGGCACTTCCTCTAGTAAAAAGCTGCATTTCAGGAGAACAGGGAAAATACTAGGTACATTATCAGACACTTCTTCTAATGAAAAGATGCCGTATTTTGACAACACCCAAACATTTTTGGAAGCTGACCGTCAAACTTTCAATGTGGAAACAGCTTTCCCGTGTTATCAGAAAAGTGACTTAATCCCTTCTGTCAGGGTAGCACACAAATACGATCAACATATCCGATATGAAATGGAACAACAATTGTCTTCACAAGGACATAAAACAAATGATTAAAGATTTGATATATTCCCGTTTTGCGCTAGAATCACAAGTAAAATGGCATTTCAACCTACATGCACTCTGACTGCTGAAACTTGTGTGTGTTGTATAGTGTTTGTTCCATTCCTGTTCGGTGATGTAAGTGCAAACTGAAATTCGGTAGTACTTCAACTCCTCTTTTGCACAAAAATTTTAAACTGATTGCGTTGGTAACAATGAGCGCAAGAAATGTGATCTATTTGCCGAGCAGCTCCCTGTGATGTTTTTTCATTTAGAGCAAGCCCACCAGTGGCTAAATTGAAGTTTCTAAAGCTAGTTTGGCAACTCCCACCATAACGCGGCAACCGCACCGGGCGTTGCTATGTTGGTTCGGGAAATAGCAATCCCCACCTCGGGTAGTAGCGAGTTATTAAATTTGGCAACGCGATAGCAACGAGCCGATTCGTTGCTATTTGATGAAATGTCAAACTGTTGTTTTTTTTGTGCCCGATAGTGAATGTTCGTAATAATATTACGATGAGTGTTTTGAATACGGACTCAATTGGTCGGCCTCGGAAGACGAAGTGTTTTGCCTCGCTTGTTAAACACGTCGTAGGACGCAAGGATGGGAAAACTCGTATCGCATAACAATCATTCAGGTATCATTTCTGAACGTGCTATTTATAAGCTTTCAATCCTAGCAAACCATCGCTATTAAAAGTTACACATTCTCAAGCTTGCAAGAGACAACTTTAAGCAATGAAATATATGGTAGCTTTCTTTGATGATTTTGTTTCAGTATTGCCTGTTTTAGGCGGAGCGAGCTACATCTAGCGAGTGTTTCACGAAAGAATCGTAAACGATTGCACTCAAGCGATCGCAATGATTCTTTCAAATGTTGGCTGCTTGTAGGCTGAATTCGGCTACTCCACGTCGTGCTTTCACCGTGATATACCACGATAATTCTTGGTGATATCAAGTATCACATGCTAATGCACCATGCTGCAATTTCCGTTAGCATTGATGATATCTGCTTCCTCCGGTAAGCAAACAATTGAACGCAATCTAACGTTCATTTGGATTCATAGTTTTGTATCACTGGCGATAACTTCTCAAAGATTCTCGCGATAATGTTGAATGCAAGTGAACTTGGATACAATAAATACTATCGTGTTTGAATCATTCAGTCTCCTTCTATGGTAGTCGGAACTCTTAGAAGCGAAAAACAATCAACAGCGTTTCTATGGAAAACTTGTACGCGAGTGGAAATAGTTGAACGATAACTGATGAATCAAAGAACACATTTGCATGAAATATTGCTAGTGAGTGAGCTTTTCCATGCTTGGTAGGACGCAAGTGTGAACCACTACTCAATTTTATTTCCGATTGAGCTGAAATTTGGCACAGGGTGTTTTTCGGGCAGGTAAACATTTTGTATAGGTTTTTTGACGTAGGACTACGTCTAACCGCACTATATCGAGATACATTCCGCGAAAACTAAAACCAAGATGTAACGTCGGAATGAAAGATTTCAAACGGTTATACTGATGTAACCACATGATGGATCCTAATAATCAATATGTCGTTGGATTGATAAAATGATGGAAAATTTTGTGATTCTTCAATTTTCATTATCACTTCAATGTTAAACAGTGAAAATTGAATAAAAGTTTCAAGGTCGAATTTTCACCAACAATGTACCAAACATATGCGAGCACGCCTGGCATAGACTTCTTGAATAGACACCAACTGCCTGCTGTGATATGTATAGCAGTGGCAAAAAAAATTGACAGAAAATTGACCGTCCCAATAGGTCAACTAATGTTAGCTTCCATGAGCCTTGACTATTTTGATGTCTTGAAGGTGAAGCTTTTTCGGAAAGTTCGTAACCACCTCTATTATCAGACAGTATTACGTTCTGCTGTTAACAAATATGTTAATGTCAATAAAACTGATGTCTTGAAGGAGAATATAATGGCACAGGCAACAGTACTGCACCGAGCAATATATGAACAGAGCGTTGGTTACTTGTCGTTTGTCAGTGCAGAAAAACTCGATATTTATTTTGGTGCAGTCAAGCCAAGTAAAACTACATTGCCGCTGTTGACGCACAGTGGGGCGTGGAACACAATCGAATTGCCGTTTGAATTGTCTTCTTCTTCTTGTTTCGTATAGCAGCAAATATCAGAATTCAATATGATTTTTCGGGTGCCGCAAAATACGCTGCGCCGCCGAGGACAACAAAATGCGTTGTTTATTTTTGAACTCTACACTCTTTTTTTTCAGATTTATTTAAATAACTGAATATAGGGCATTCAAAAGGAAATAAAAAACCAAAATGCTCCGTACAGATCTTTGAAAAGGTAGTTAAACGAGCTGTACTGATGATTATATTTTACTAGCGAAATGAATTTAGTCCAATATGACAATACTAGTTGCATCCCGCGGTGGCGGTATAGAGGAAAACCAAATTCTTTGCATCTTGATTTTAGAGTTCCGACATTAGTATTTGCATTTTTCAACTGAAAATTTTTTTGAATTGGCATTTGCAAGAAAATATTACTTTCCATAACCTTATTTGTGTGTCGAGCTTCGTAGCCGCAAGGTTACAGAGTTCGCTTTGACAAGCGAATGGTGATAGGTTCGAATCTTAGTAGAACCAAACCATTCGTTCGCAAAAAGGACTTTAAGTATGGGATTATTCTCAGGCTCTTCCACACAAAATCTTCTCTCCAGATTTAATAACCTCTCGTCTAAAGCTCCGATAATATCATAGACTATTGCACGTTATATGCTTTTAGAGCGATAGCCTGCAGGAGGATATGATAAGGTCGATAAGGAAGGAAGTAGGTTACTAAGTCTGAAGGAGAAGACAAAAAGCACTATAACACGGAGCAGGTTACTTCTCAATAAGTAGCACTGCAAAATGGTGAAAAAAAAAACAGAAATGTGCAAACAGCAAAAACGTCCGGACAATGCCACAATAGATCAAACAACTACTAGTCGCAGTGGGGTCCACACAAAAAAAACCTCACCTGTAATTGAACAACGCTATGCAAACATTAATTGCTGAGGATAATGTTGTGCATCACTCTAGCCCAGTTTATTTCCGAAGATAACAGACATATGACTTTTAAATATGGTATCTTCGTTGGTCTTTGGTATCTTGAAACTGATCAAATATTTTCTGATTGATTCTGTATACTGATAAAATGTTTAAATTGACCTGAATTGAATGTTAACATGTTCATAAAATTCTATGTCGATTTCAAATTTTCTGTGAATATAAATTTTCTACTAAAACTGTAATTCGTTATCGATATTTTTTCCACGAGCTTGTAACTGCAGGAAAAAAATTTATATGACATCTTTGCCGTTTTGTGATCGGTGAGTGAGCCAAGACAAATAGATATTGAAGGAAGTTTAATTTCTACTAAATCGTACTCAATTAAATACTTTATAGAAGGTTGCCTTTTCACGTATTAAAAAAAATTCGTTGTATTAGAATGAAAGGTATTCATCAATAATCCAGAAACCAAATTTAGGGGGAAATTTGGATCTAGAGCTCTATAGCAATATTTTAGAGAAAAACTTTCTTCTACAAAGTTGTTACATATGATAAAGCGCTTATTGAAAAAGTATCAAAAATTAGGGTGACCAAAATTTTCGATGCTATCAAGTATCTAACTTTTTTATTTTTGTAGACAGAAAACCTTGTTCTACAATTTTATAGCTCCAATAATTTTAAGTAACTTTGTAAAAAAAAAGTTTTTCTCTAAAACATTGCTATAGAGCTCTAGACCCAAATTTCCCCCTTATTTTGGTTTCTGGACCATTGAGCTTAAAATAAATCAAGCAAACTACAAAAGTAAAACGAGCTCAAATCAAACATAGCTTCAAACTTAAAATATAAAATTATTGTAGTCCTACGTCAACTATACGGTCGTGTCTTGGATACCACCCTCCTACTATTATTGAGATGACCATTTTGGTTGGCATTTTGGTATGCAACTTAAACGATGCGGAAAGCTCAAATCCTCACAAGATTGGCCAATATTATTCAATAAACCTGGAAGGTTTAAGCAAATCTGCTCGGGAGTATTACCAACTATTTTCCCATTTCGTTCGATCGTTGTATAAAAAACCACTTATCTCCTTTACCGCTGTTTCAAAAACAACCTAAGATGCGTTCGAAAGCGGCGTTGGAAATGGTCATCGGTATAGACCGTTGTTAAAACGCTGGATAGCACCTTCCTCCGTATGGCGTTTTTTTTTTTGGGTATTTACTAGGCTGAGAGTCGGCCCGAATCTTTCCAAAAACCATTTTCTTAATCGCGTATAAGGAAATTTGTTTTGCGAAATCACTTTCTTCATCACTAGAATCAATCAAATAATCGAAAACAATTTACCTGCGCGTTCTATATTTAAGTTCTTTTTGGCGGCAAATTTTCAAATAATAATAGCAAACTGTGGGAACCGAGACAGCATGAAATACAGAATACAACTAATGCCAGCCTTCAGTAGAATACTTACCAACTTTGCGGGACGTGCCCAGTTTTACGGAATTACCTTAAATAAACATATAAGGATGAAAAAATTTATGTACGCACAAGTATAAAAATCTGCAAAAGAATTATGTTATCGATAACTTGGGAGAACGGAAACAATATTAAAACAAAGTTATGTGAAATGGAGGGAGCATTTTGTGAAGTAGAAAGAACGTAGATCATTCCGGAAACGATTGACTGACGGATAAGTTGGTTATTACTAGATCCGCAAAAAATATGCGAAATACATCACAAACAAACATTTTGCCAACGCTGGCTAGTGACGGTCTTCAGAAATTGGCAACTGCCGGTGTGAAAAAGAATTAGTGGAATTGGTAATCCCCATTAGCAACGACCGGTGCGAAAATCGGTTGCTATACAAAATAGCAACGGCCAGCGTTGTGAAAATAGCAACTTAAATGGCAACTCACCGGTGCGCTTGCTCTTAGACTACCGCTTATAACGCCAGAGATTGTTGTTTCCGGTCTGAGTAAGCTCAAAGTTTCCTATACCGTTGGACCGGATGATATTCCTTCCGCGGTTCTTAAGCAATGTAGATAAGTCCTCTGCTCGCCAATCGCTAAGCTTTTCAATTTATCTGTGCATCAATGTGAATTCCCTGACCGCTGGAAATTCTCGTATATTTTTCCTATTCACAGAAAAGGTGATAAGCGCAACGTTACCAACTATCGTTGTTCTAAGCTGTTTGAGATAATTGTAAACGACGCTTTATTTGCTAGCTGGTAACGTTATATTGGCACCGAGCAGCACGGGTTTTGACGTGGGACTACGTTTTTGTTTTCTATACTGGTATGCATTCTGTAAAATTGGAAATGAAACTGGCAAATGTTGCGTCAGATTTCAAACGATAATAACAGCATAACCACATGATGGATAACAATAACCAATATATTGTTGGATAGATAAAATGTTGAACAATTTTGTAATACGATAGTTATCTTTATTTTTTCATTACAAAGCGGTAAAAATCGATAAAAAGCGTCAAGGACGCGAACAATGAACCAATCACATGCAAGCATTCCTAGCACAGACGATATGAATAGACAACAACCATTTCATGTGATATTCTTTGTATCAATATAAAAAAAAATGACAGAGGTGCTTATTACGGGAGTCACTTCACGGTGAAATATATTTCACTTTCACGCTCACTTCACTTTTTGAGACCTATTCCCGATTCCACCTCAAGTGAGGTGACAAAAAACACCTCCGTGAAGTGAGATTGACAGTTAAGTGAAACAGAGAATAGGACAAGTGAAATGAGCGAGTTTCCAGCTCAAAAATTTCAAGTCCCGGAAAGTCGATAGAGCTGAAATTTTGTATGAGGACATTTTTCGACAAGAGGAAACTTTTAAGCCCTACCAACGAAATTCGAAGGTAAATTTTTCCCTTACGTTCCACCGGCTGCAGCTCCAAAATTTGCAAGCCCCAGAAAGTCGATTTTTTTCAAGGAAAAAAAAATATTAGCCTTGTACTGGAAAGTAAATCCCAAATATATTATCACTAGGTTACAAATAAAACGATTTTTAAACTTCCCTATCTTCGTGAAATCATTTCACCGTTCAAAATGGTCGTGAAATAATTCCACGCGAAACGTCGCTTTTTCCGTTTCCATTTCACTCATATGACACTCATAATAACCCAGATTTCACGGCCGATGTCACCTTGCGACGTTTTTCTCACTTACGTGAGTCCCGTAATAGGATTTCATTCACTTCACTCTGATTTCACCGTGAAGTGACTCCCGTAATAAGCACCAGAGTCTCCCCGTCCCAATAAGTCAATTTATGTTTGCTTCCATGAACCTAGACTAATTTGATGTCTCGAAGGTAACGGTTTTTCGAAAAGTTTAAAACAAACCCCTTTTCTTGAACAATTTCTAAACCTGCTGTTAGAGCGTAATAGAAACTGATGTCTTGACAGAAAACATGCAGAAAAAAGCATCAGTACCGTAGAGCATATGTTGAGCAGTGTGCCGCTAGATTCTCGTCGTCTATCATTGCCGCGGGCACGGCTTCTATTCGCGTACAATCAAACCTGGAATCCTGCTACTGATGGTAATTGAACGTTTGCCTCATGAATATGATTACTATAAAAACCATAAATTACTCAACAAGAATTGAACATGATTGCAACGGTTATAAGTTATTTTTATTTATTTTTTATCTTCGATATTCACTAAATAATCATGACCGACATAATATCGAACGAGTAACTTCCTAAAAATACTAATTTATAGAAGAGTAAGAGCCTTTTTCTTTTTTAACATTTCAACATTGTTAGATATTTTTTTATTTTAAACTTGCTGACCCGGCAAACTTCGTCCCGCCTATTATAGTGTTTAATTTAATAATTTTAAACATTTCAAAATCATTGATTCCTTGCGATTTGTTTATATAGATTTAAATGATTGGTTTTATCGGAATGACAACATCCTCGACTTTTGGCTTTTGTACATCACCTTTATTCCGGAAATATATTGGGTGCATTTCAGTTATTTTCGTTGTTTTCCAGAAACTGAAAGTGGTCATCTTCGAATTCAAAATGGTGTCCAGGGTCAATGCTTAGCTTCTATACATCATTTCGATTACGGAAATATCCATATGTAGTAGTATTCGGTTATTTTCGGCTGTTTCCCAGAAGTTGCCATTTTACAATTCAAACTGGTTTCTGAGGTCAATTTTTAACTCCTTGCATAGTTGTGGATCCGGTGATATTTTTTTTTTCAGGATTCGTTAGTAGCTCAAGTATTTATGATAAATATTAGTAAATAATTAGTATGTGTGTCCAATCACAAATGGTGACTTCTCAACACTGTTAGCAATTTGTAATTTTAATTGTTAGGATTTGTTTGCTTTCGCAATTAGGACTTATCATTCGTAGGGATTTAAACCTACTTGTCAGAAAAGGGCAAGTAAACTTATAACTAACTTATTGGCTATGAAGAGGCTCTTTGAAAATAAGTTTTTTATCGTAAATTAGTCCCAAGTACTTAACCTTGTCAGACCAACTTAAAATAACCCCATTCATCTTGACAACGTGATTATTATTTAGCTTGAGGAAAGAAGCCCTAGTCTTATGAGGAAAAATTATCATTTGAGTTTTAGAAGCATTGAGAGAGATTTTCGACTTTTGCAAGTAGGAAGAAAAAATATCTAAACTTTTCTGCAATCGACTGCATATGACACGAAGACTTTTTCCTTTTACGAAAATGCTTGTGTCATCGCAGAACAATGACTTTGTGCATCCTGGAGGCAAATCAGGAAGATCTGAAGTGAATATGTTGTACAGGACTGGGCCCAATAGATCCGATGATATATTGGGTGGTATTTGGTCACTTTGAGCTATTTTTCAAAAACTGTAAGTCGCCATCTTAGATTTTAAAATGGCATTTGGAGACAATTTCTGGCCCCTGAGCGTAATTCTGGTTAAAGAAACACTCATATTGGGTGGTATTTTGTAATTTTTGGCTATTTTCCAGACACCAAAAGTCACCATCTTACAATTCAAAATGTTGTCTGAGGTCGATTTGTGGCTTCTGTGCATCATAACAATTCCGGAAATACCTATGTTGGGTGGTATTTGATCATTTGCCGCTGTTTTTCAGAAACCGGAAGTCGCCATCTTGGATTTCATTATGGCATTAGGGGACAGTTTTTGGCCTCTGAGCGTCATTCTGGTTAAAGAAACACCCCATATTGGGTGGTATTTGATCATTTTCAGCTGTTTTCCTAACACCGGAAGTCGCCATCTTACAATTCAAAATGTTGTCTGAGGTCGATTTGTGGCTTCAGTGCATCATAACAATTCCGGAAATACCTATGTTGGGTGGTATTTGATCATTTGCCGCTGTTTTTCAGAAACCGGAAGTCGCCATCTTGGATTTCATTATGGCATTAGGGGACAGTTTTTGGCCTCTGAGCGTCATTCTGGTTAAAGAAACACCCCATATTGGGTGGTATTTGATCATTTTCAGCTGTTTTCCTAACACCGGAAGTCGCCATCTTACAATTCAAGATGTTGTCTGAGGTCGATTTGTGGCTTCAGTGCATCATAACAATTCCGGAAATACCTATGTTGGGTGGTATTTGATCATTTGCCGCTGTTTTTCCGAAACTGGAAGTCGCCATCTTAGATTTCGAAATTGTATTTGGAGACATGCCAGAAGAAGGAAGGGTGTCGATTGCACCTAAAAACATTCTTTTGCCAAATTTGATTATATTTGCTTGATTGGTTCTCGAGCTGTGCGAAATTTGAGTGTCATTTGTATGGGACCCCCCCCCGCTTTATAGAAGAGGGAGGGGTGTCAAACCATTATGGATATATTTGTTACCCTTAAAAACATTCACCTGCCAAATTTGGTTCCATTTAGTTGGTTAGTTCTCGAGATAAGCAGAAATTTGTGTTTCATTTGTATGGAACCCCTCCGTTCCAGAAGAGGGAGGGGTGTCGAATCAGTATGGACATATTTGTTACTCCTAAAACCATCCACATGCCAAATTTGGCTCCATTTGCTTGGTTAGTTTTTGCGATGTGCAGAGATTTGTTTTTCATTTGTATGGGACCCCTCCCTTCCAGCAGAGGGAGGGATCTCAAACCATCATAGGAACCCTAAAACCCCTACATACAAATTTTCACGTCGATCGGTTCGGTAGTTACCGAGCCTATATGGATCAGACAGACAGACAGACAGACCGGACTGCATTTTGATAGGTATAGATTACAAATAAAATAATATATTTATATTAGCTGTTATCGTAGTACAGTGAATGTAATTGTTGACAAATGAAACAAACTTGTGAAGTAAAAAAACAAAAATGAATCTTCCAAAACTTTAACTTCGTTGTAACTGTTAAATGATGTTTGCACAAAAAAATACTACAGGCACAACATCACTAAGTGTAAATGAAGTTCTTTCGAGTGTAATTAAATATAGTTCTGAAAAGAAGTGGGGGCTGAGAATTAAAGTACGTAAATCACTAAACAAACGAATTTATTGTGTCTGTAATTACAGTATTTACAGTGTTTAGTCCCACATCACCATTTCATACAACCCTAGCGCTGTATACCTTGTAGTATTTTACAAAAAGATCGGTAACCACAAATTCAATACAGTTCGTCTCACGTTGTACGCAAACCATTGACTGTGGCTTTCAAACCGATGTTATTTACTCAGACCTGAAAGCTGCGTTCGATAATGTGGGATACTGCTAGATAAAATGCAAAGGTTTGGTATGACTTTGGAATCTGTAAGCTAGTTAAAATCATACTTGACTCAACGTAGAGTTTGTGTAAAAGGATCTGTCGTTTCGGACTGCTTTTTCAATATGTCAGGTGTTCCGCAAGGCAGCAATTTGGGCCCGCTACTTTTCTCAATCTTCAACGATGCTGCTCTACAGTTGCCTCCTATCTGTCGGCTGTTTTATGCTGATGATACCAAACTGTTCAAAGAAATAAAATTTTTACGTGATTGCATGGAGCTTCAGGAACATTTGGATACGTTTGCGAATTGGTGCGAAACAAACTGCTTAACGTTAAGTAAAGAAAACTGCACCAAAATTTCTTTTAATAAAAAACGTTCGCAAATCGTGTATGAATATACAGTGAATTGACCTTCAAAAACAACTACGATAGCATTATTACTAAGGCTAACCGGCAACTGGGATTTATATTCAAGATTGCCGAAAAATTTCGTGATCCGTCATGCCTCAAATCACTTTACTGTTCCCTTATTCATTTGGCACCACGCAGGGAACTTTATGGTTCTAACGACCCGATTCGTGCCGTATACCACCGCTGCAATAAATTATACCAACTTTTCGACTTCAATTTGTCGATCAACGCATTTCGTCAGTGAATTTGAGATGTTACCGAGCAACTGTACTTTTAATTTAATTTTATTATTTATTAAATTGCAAAGATTGCTTGCAACCCGGTGCGTTCTACAAGGAAACTTGCCAAGGATGCCAGCATTTCTGAGAAATCCATGCGAAGAATCATCAAAGAAGGCTTGCACGTATCTTCCAGAGCTAGAATAAAACGCCACTTGATTACTTGATCCAATAAATGTATAGTCACTCTTCAGGTTCTAAAATATTGCTGTAATCTATACATATAAAAATGTAGTCCGGTCTGTCTGTCTGTCTGTTCCATATAGGCTCGAAAATTACCGAACCGATCGACGTCAAAATTTGTATGTAGCGGTTTTTGGTGCCGATAAAGGTTCCTATGACAGTTTGAGACCCCTCCCTCTTCTGGAAGGGAGGGGTCTCATACAAATGAAACATGAATTTCTGCACAATTCAAGAACAAACCAAGCGAATTAAACCGAATTTGGCATGTGGATGTTTTAAGAGGTAACAAATATGTCCATAATAGTTAAACGCCTCTCCCTTTTCTGGAAAGGAGGGGTTACAAACAAATGAAATACAAATTTCTGCACATCTCGAGAACTAATCAAGAACTAAATGGAACCAAATTTGGCAGGTAAATGTTTTAAGTGGTAAAAAATATGTTCATAATGTTTTGACACCCCTCCTTCTTTTGGGAGGAAGGGATGCCATACAAATTAAACACAAATGTCTGCACATCTCGAGAACTAATCAAGAACTAAATGGAACCAAATTTGGCAGGTGAATGTTTTTAGAGGTAACAAATATGTTCCATAATCGACCTCAGACAACATTTTGGATTGTAAGATGGCAACTTCCGGTTTCTGGAAAACAGCCAAAAATGGCCGATTTCCACCCAATATAACAATATCCGGATCTAAAATGATACACAGGAGCTAAAATCGACCACAGATACCATTTTGAATTCTAAGATGGCGACTTCCGTTATTGGGTGTAATTCGATCTTTTTCGGTTGTTTCCCAGGAACATGTGCTTCCAAAAGAGGGAGGGGCGTCGAACCATTATGGACATATTTGTTACCTCTAAAAACATTCAACCAGAATGACGCTCAGAGACCAGAAATTTTCCTTAATACCATTTTGAAATCCAAGATGGCGACTTCCGGTTGGTGAAAAATAGAATAGAAACAGTCGAAAATGACCGAATAATACTCAATATGGATATTTCCGTAATCGAGATGATGCATAGAAACCAAACATTGACCCTGGACACCAAAATTACTAAATACCTCCCAATATGGGTATTTCCGTTGTCAGATTGATGCCAGAAAATCTGCTGAAAATGACCGAATACCACCCAATATGAATATATTCATAATTAAGGTGATGTACAGAATCCACAAGTCGAGGATGTATTTTTTCGATAAAACCAATCATTTCGAACGATTTGTTATTTGACTTTGATCATATCCTATGGCTGATTCGTCGTGCATTTGCAGACTTTGAACACATCGCAAGGAATCAATGAATTTGAAACGTTCAAATAGTACGATACCACATCTAAATTATGTTGAGGCCACATATATCGATCGAAGCAGGTATAGTTTTAAATAGTCTTTGAATTTCTTCTCTTTCCATAATTTTTGAACCACATATCAAATTGTTATGAAGTTTGTTATTTGTCATGTCAAGTCATGTAATCTTTGAGATAATAGACTTTCGTTGTTTTAACAATTTAATACATAACGGTTGCTTAAGTTCGATTATAATCAAATGAAATGGGAACGTATAGGGCAGCCAAACTTTGAAACCACGTGTTCAATCATAATTCATCAGTTAACTCTTAACTAGCCCGCTTATCTGATAATAATATTGAGCAAATCGGTTGTGTAGTTTCTGAGATAATGTAGTTTCGTGATTTTCACATTTCGGTACATTACAGACGAAGTTACGGTTCGATTACAGTAAAATTCAGTAGGGTGTTATGAGGCAGCTAGACTTATTGATTGCTCTAAATTTGTAGAAATCGGGTCAGCCATCTCTGAGAAAAGTGAGTGAGTTCAAGTAGTCTTCGGAATATGTTCCTCATCATAGCTGGATTTCACATTTTTAAACATAACAGGCAAAGTAATAGTCCGATTACAAAAAAAATCAATAGGGTCTTATGGGGCAACTAGGCCTTCCATTTGACACTGATTTTATGAAAATCGGTCCAGCCATCTCTGAGAAACATGAGAGATAGAACAGTCTTCAGAACACGTTTCTTTTGAACTACAACTTCAATCTTCATAAAATTCAAAAGTTAAAAGTTTTTCAGGTAGCCCGTTCATTTGAAATCAATTTTGTTCAAATTGGTTGTGTAGTTTTCGAGAAAATGATGTTTCATTATTTTTACATTTTGAAACATAACTTATAAACTATAAATCCGATTACAATAAAATTTAATAGGGTCTTATGGGACAACAAGACCTTTTTTTTTGTAAGATTTGGACCACTGCGACCATTATTTTGATCTTTTGTGGTATACCTCTTCTTTAGTCTAGGACCTTTCATTTGCATTTAATTTCATAAAAATCGGTCCAGCCATCTCTGAGAAAAGTGAGTGAGAATAAAAATCTGCACATACACACACACACACACACACATACAGAAAATGCTCAGCTCGCCGAGCTGAGTCGAGTGGTATATGCCATTCGGCCCTTTGGAGCACTTTTATACTTTCGGTTTTGCAAGTGATTGCTATACCTTTCTAGGAGAAAGGCAAAAACATTACTGAAGAAGGAAAAAATGATGATCCTGTTCTCCGACGAAAAACTGTTAAGCATCGATGCTGTGTCCAACAGCCACACAGACCGGTTCAAAAGGAGAATATAGATTCTTGAGATAGTAAAGTTCAAGTTCCAAACCAAACATCCGGCTGGTAAAATAATGTTTGGCTTTGTAGCGTCCAACGATTTAAAAATGCTGCCTGTTTCTATTAACACTGGTGTTGAAATAATACCGAAGTGTATATCGATATTTTGAAGGACCGAGTGCTTCCGTGGGTGTACGTTCCCTGGGTCATACGTCTAATCGGTCCCAACATTAGCTGATGGAAAATTTGAAGCTTTGGCCGAAAGATGGCCCCCTAGCAGGCCGAACCAAGTTTTGTAAGAAGACTGTATGGTGACACTATACTGACAACAGCTCTGTCTTTTTCCTCTAACAGCCTTATGAATAAGCTATTCATGAGAGCTCACATACAGTTGAAGTTCACACAAGGCAACAAAACTGTCTCGTGTTGCGCACGACTGCTCATTCTTTCGCATGTATTTTGTTCGTTCAGACATGACAGCATAGTTTTGTTCATTTTGGGGATGTTGGCTTGGCTTGCGCTGTTGACAGCCTGCTGATCGGCTGCGGCTGTCATGGACTCGCACTATTCCGTTTCTCCTTTATCTCAGTCCGGTGGCATAATGAATACGAAGTAAACCGTTTCATATGTGTTTCCATTGTTGATATTATTCCCCACGGAAGAAAAAACGTGCTTCGCACCATCTCGCACCTTACGGCCTTAAGGGGTAATATCCACCAAAACAATTTTTTTGATGTCATTTTTTTTGTTGGCTTAAATCATGCTAAAACTATCCTAGAATCAAAATCCACATCGCTCAAGTACTGATCTAAACTCAAAATTCGTTTAAACCAATTTTTATCGAGCAACTTTAATGCTCCAAAATAACATTTTTCGTTTATTTTGGCGATGCTCTTCATTCTTTTTATTTCGAGGCTTTGTAAACTAATAGAAGTTGCCTATGATCGAAATCGTGTTTCAAATTTGAAGTATAGAGGTCGCTGCATCAAGTTTCGACCGTTGCAGTGTCTCTGAAGCACGTGTTTACTCACAATTTCCCTTTGTTTAGTCGATCAGCCGTTCTCGTTGTGTACGTTCTTTGTTTGAGTGACAAGTTTGAGTTTTGCGTGGGGTCGAACGCCAACCGCGTCATAGTCGCTGAGCATCACATGTCTGATATTGCGAAAGAGCGTGAAATTTTGGTCTTTGAAAAATTTTTTTTGATGCCAAATGACTTAAAAACGCATGAAACGTCGAGAATTGGTGTCATCTGAAAAAAACTTTTTTTTGCAAAAATTTACTCTCTGGGACTTATTTTCAATTGTGGAAGGCGGAGTTCAAAATGAAAAAATTGATCACTAGTCTTTCGAAATAGCTTGTATAACGAAACACACAATGACTAGCATCGAATACATTATGTTTCATAAGGGTGGTTCATTTATTCGGCATACGGTGGTTCATAATATTGTGAAAAATGAGTATAAACAAAAAAAAGCACTTCGGTTCGTTTGATTGGTGTGACGTCTTCGACAAAGTTGTAGATAATAATTCTGTCTTTTCAAAAAATTATACTTAAACAATTATTCATTCAAAAGTTAGAAGAAAGATTAAAAATTTGTTATTCAAAAGGGCTCATTTTATAAAAACATGATTTTTTAAATAAAACTTGCGAAAGATTACCAAAACAATGAAACCAGCCCGATCATATAGAAATCAAGAAAAATAAGTTATCATTTTTTGGAAAAAAAAATTTTTTTTTGAAAAAAAAAAATTTATTTTCAATTATTTTTTTAAAAGGCATATTTTTTTTGAAGGACAAAATATTATCTACAACTTTGCCGAAAACACTTCGCCGTTTCGACTGTAGACATATTTTAATTTCCAATAGAGCACTCTATGAGGAATCAAGAATATTTCTACAGTCAAAACGGTTTATTTGATTGGCATATTGTATCTGGCAAAGTTGTAAATAATAACTTCGTTCCTCCAAAAAAAAATTTACCCTGTGAAAAAAAAAATAAATTCAAAAAATAATACTTTTTTTCTGATTTCTCCATGACCGGTTTCGTTGTTCAGGTAAACTTCCGTAGTTTTTATAAAAAAAAGTCAGTTTTGTTTTCGATAATTAACTTATAACTTTCTTTTATTTTTTTAAAATTAGTCATTTGTTTTTAGAGTGTATATTTTTTTTTGAAAAGCAAAAGTATTATCTACAACTTTGCCGAAGATGTCACACCGCTCAAACGAACCGTGTTTGCTCTAAAAAAAATTGTAATCATCAATATCTATCCGAAATAGTATTTTCCAATAGCTTTTTAAAAATGAGTTGTGTTTCAATAAATTAAACCGATAGCACAAAATGGCATTTTTTGCCTATAAAAACGTCTATGCAAAGTCTAAGGCAATGGGCACCTTCACGTTCTCGTGATGTAAACTTGACAGAAAATGTATGGTCGAACTGTCAAAACGACGTAAACCCAGAAACAACGAGTCAATTGTGTTGCGTATCTGATTGAGATCCCTATACTCTCATTATCACTGAATAACATCGATACAGTCTTTTGTCCGATTATATGAGCCAGAGCACTGTGTGTTCAACCAAGTGTTGGCAAAGGACAATATTGTGGTACATAAAACGAATAAATAGTCTGGTACAACATTCGAAAGACGAGTGCAAGTGTCTTAGAGAGTTGATTTTTCAAACATAGTAATATAACATATTCCATCAGTTTACACCGTTTCATTTAAAAGTTTAAGACACTTTGAATCGAAAACATTTTTCTAATAATAAAATTCCATGTACCTCCCATGTACCACGAGACACATCTTAATTTTGGTTGAGATAATTTTTCTTGCACAGAGTAGTTTGATACATTTTGTAAATTTGTTTTGTAATATTTTGTAATTTTACTTATAATTTTTCCAATTCAACATTGCCATCCTAACGACAATGATATAACAAATATTATATTTTCAGGAATTTTCCTATTGGTATTCAGTGAAAAGTGATTTTTTTCATTTTATACTCATTTTTACACAATATTATGAACCACAATATAATGAAACATAATGTAAATCGATGCTAGTTATAGTGGATATCATTATACAAGCTATTTCGGGAGACTAGTGATCAATTTTAAAAGATAGATTCTAACATTTTGAACTCCGCCTTCCACAATTGAAAAAACGACCCAGAGAGTAAATTTTTGCAAAAAAAAAATTTTTCAGATAACACCAATTCTCGACGTTTCATGCGTTTTTAAGTCATTTGGCATCAAAAAAAATTTCGAAAACCGAAATTTGACGTAACGCACCCCAACCCCCCCCCTTGGGTGATTTTTCGGTTTTCGAAAAAGCCAAACTTCAATCGCTTTGCGCAACCCCATTTTAAGTCTGATTGAGCTGAAATTTTGCACGGGGTGTTTTTTCGAGCAGGTGAAAATTTTGTATAGGGTTTTTTTTTTAAATTTTCTGGTCACTTTTTTCCATACGATGATTGGCGCCCTAATGTAGGATTTGTGATTTAGGATTGAGAATTCATTATTTTAAATTTGAGACTTGAAAGTCAGCATTAATGAAAAATAAAAAAACTGGTTCCTATTAATAATTCTTCTTTTGGAATAAAAATTCAAGAAACGAAGATTTTAAACCAAGAATATTTTTCTTGAATTTACGATGTTTTCATTTGATATTGGGGTTGGAATTATCATGTCATGGTCATCTGGTTGAAACGCGGGTAAAGATCGGGATAATTTCATATCATTTATATCATTTCATGATATTTCATTTTCGATATTTGCTCTGGGTATATCATGAGTGAATGTGATGCAAAGAGATAGAGGGAAAAAACGATCTGATTCTTTTCTTATCGTGGCATCGGTGAGTTGCGCCAAACCACCCAAGTAACAATCCGAAGACGATTTAGTTTTATTTATATTTTATAGAAGTTTTATCAAAACATTACTAAATCTATCGAGTTTTATCATAAATTGAATTAAGTACTTGTGGTTTTTATTTATCAACAGTTCCCAAGAGTAATTAAAGAACACTTGAAGAGTCCTCCATAAAACTCCTTCAACAATAAGTGTAATCAGCCTGAGGAGCGGTTTTGGAACGCACTCAATATCCCTCTCAAAATACCTATTAGAAACTTCCATAAAACTTCACTAGAGTTTTACGATAGTTTTATGCAGTGGTGGGCACCATTCCGCTAATTCGCTAATTCGCTAATTAGCGACGCTAAAATTCAGTTAGCGATTTCGCTAATTTTTGAGCTGGTTAGCGAAGCTGTTAGTGTCGCTAAAATTTTGGCCTTCGAAACGCTAATTGCTAATTCGCTAAATTTTGTGGAGAAGCGACAATAGAAATATTTAGAAAAACTGTGAATTGCTTATGGCGTACGTAAATTGCTTCGAAAGATGAACATACTTTACTGCGGAAGTTACTTTTGTCAGTTTTTTTACCCTAGAATGGAGTTACAACTATCGTACAAGCCACAGGAGCATTTTGAAGAACAAGCACAAGGTCTAGATTGAATTTTTGGCACACCAAGAACTTTGGTAAATTGCAATGCGCTTGAAATTATGACAACTTTGGTTCTACTTTTTCGATTCTGATAATAATTGAATTTTTTTGAAAACATTCCTAAGAGTATCTATTTTCAATGCAAGCTAAATAACTTTTGTTTTTCTTGTTTTTACAAAATCAAATATGAATACCGTTTCGTGAACCTCTTACTGTAAATAGCTTTAATAAGTAATTGTTTTCGTTTGTTTAACCAAAACAGATCAAAGTGGTCCAAAACTTACAAAACACGAGCAATAAATGTAGTGATATGACTATTTACATATTAAAAAGTTAGCGATTAGCGATTAGCGAAAGTTCCGCTAATGTGGGTTTAGCGTTTAGCGATTATCGAGCTAAATTTTCCGGTTAGCGACTTAGCGATTAGCGTCGCTAAATTTTCGGTTAGCGGTGCCCACCACTGTCTTTATGGTACTTATCTTTAAGATGAATTTATCTCGAAAATGTGCCCATAAAATTTTCTTAACCCTTAAATGCTCACGACATTAAAAAATCATTTAAAAACATAAAATCTTTGTTTAACAGGTTTACTGCTCTAAAACTAACCAATATGCATAAAAAAATTGAAAGATTTACTTTTTAATGTGCAAATATTATCATGTTGTTTTTGAACAACACTGTGACTTTATCGCAGAATAAAGTCGAAACAATTACTTTTGTTAACAGTAACTGTAAAATTGACCTTTTGTTAGTATAATTACTGAGAATTCAGACATTTTCACTAACCACTAACCTTATTTTAAAATTTATTTACAAAGACAGTCAGCACCAGTCGGAAATCTTGCCATGTTATTTTTTCGTTTCTGAGATTTTGACAGCAAAAATAAAAACAAAACATTAAAATACAGCACTTCCAGCAGTTAAGTTTTCTTCGGTAGAGTCTAGAGAGCTGTTCTAATTAATTATATTTCTAAAAAATACTGAAATATATATATTTTAAAACGTTTTTAGTAGTGTTGTTTTAAAACAACATTGCGCATTTACGGGTTAAGCCCATTTTGTCTCATGAAAGAGTAAACATTCGTGAAAGAAAAGGATCTGAAATAAACAAAATTTTTTAGCTTATCCAAGCAACTAACTCATACTAAATCAAGTCAACCTAAATCATACTCAATCAAGTCATTTAAGGGTATATTACTTTTGGTGTTAAAAACAGCAAAAACTCAATACTCACTAACGGACATGAAATATAAGATGGTAGAAATTCCAATACAGGTCGGACTCGATTACCAAAACATTTTTTATTCCGGATAGTCGAGTTTTTCCGGATAATCGAATCACAGAAATATATTGAAATTTTGTGATTAACGAACAAAAAATAACTAAGTATTTCCTTTTTTTTTATTTTGCTTGTATGTTTTATTTATTTTTTATTTTACTTGTACGTGGCGTAACCAGATATTATTACTGAGGCGAAAAGGGGGAAAATATTGAGAAGCAAAAAAAAAATTGGATATTGATTATTTTCGGTTAAATCGAACATATCCTAAACATACCGGAAATGACATAAATGGTAACAAATATGCCAGAAGGGATGGTAAAGGCAAAATTTCGGAATAAAAATTAAAACGAACACCGAAAAAATGATATTCCGGATAATCGAATCTAAAATTCCGAATTATCGAGTCCGACTTGTACCTAAGAATGACAGAGAAATGGTATTCATTCCTCTGCTTCATGCAATATGTTGCATTTCTTTATTTTGCTCATGTTTAAGGCCCTAATTATAAAATACACCGGATGTTTATTCTGAACCATTTATTGTTTCTTGTTTAAAAATCGCCACAAGTAACACTTTTCCAACAGCAATGATCACGAAAATGGTGCTTGACAGTAAACAAACAGTTGTTAAACGGGAGAGGGGTCTATCTCAGATAAAATTTGTTTGTCTTGAAAAATGCAAGCAAGTTTTATTCAAGCGCAAGTATTCTTCTCCGTGGATGCGACAAGTAAATACCAACTTGTCGAGATACTAAAAAAATCTTATTAGTCAAGAAGTTTTATTAGAAGCCGTCTTATGAGGGATTGAAATATAACCAACGACAAATATGGCGAACAGACTGTGATTAACTACGTCAAAATAATAGCCATTTGTAATTAAACGGTAATAAAAGGCCGAGATTCTTAATGCTACTAATAATTCTTGCAGTGCAGTAGTGAATGTTGACCATGCTGAACACAAAGTTTAGTAAAATGTTTCATAGTCCAGCAAACCCGAACATAACGAAAATTCGGATATATTTTTTATTTTCTAAACAAGTTACTGAGTTGCCAGTAATATCATAGCGCGTTAAAAATTACAAACTTTTTTGTCATATAACGTATAAACTTAACGTGACAATTAAAAATTTAAAGATACGAACTTGAATATACATGTAGATTTATCTACCTATTTTATTCAACGACTGCGATGACATTCATTTTGGAGAAAGAGTAGATTGATGAGGTTTGTTCTATAAATTGATCAATGTAAATAAAAAATAAACTCTGTTCATAGCGAAATAATCTAGAAAGAAGAGTTGCGAACCTGATTCATAAAACTCTCGAAATTTGTTACAGTTTTTTCATGGTTGTGAGCAACTCTTGAATATCATCATGAGTACATATCGATAAAAATATAGAGTTTTAAGCAAACTTGAGGAACTATTCTTGAGAACCTTCTTTAGCATGGGCCTCCTTGATCTTATGGAGATTTTATGGCTGATGTGTAGCAGTTTGTGAGAATAATAAGATTTATGCCCTGATTTAAAGAACAAGCAATCAAAACGTCTTCAAGTATATCGTTAAACTGATATTGTTACTTGGGCAAGCTCATGAAGTTTCGTTTTCTCGCACCTCGAAGTTCAAACGGGATATATCAGCGTGTAGAACGAGCGACAGAAAGTTCGGAAGCGAAAACGTATCGCATATGAAAATGATATTTTGCAGACAATTCCAACACTGATCTGCGTAAATTTGATTATTCGATTTTAGCAATATTTCGAGCCAGTTTTCGTTTTTTCCTCATAAAAAAATCAATATCAAAACCTCAATTCTTTTAATTTTTGTCATTATTATTATTTTTTTTAATATACAATGCTTCAATCTGCATGTATTTTCCATCCATGTTGATTTTTGTACATTCTGGAATTGCGGTCTGCATGATTAGCTTTCCGAAAATCGCCTTCAACTGGTTGGTTTGCTAAATGTGTAGCTCTGAAACTCATTCGTAGGATCGAATTTAGCCAACGCCGGTGAACAATGACTTTCTTTGTATTTTTTTTTTTTACTTTTTCGGTGGGCCTTGGATTATGCTATAGTGCACGCCTTTTATCCGCAACAAAACATGCCGCACCATAAACATGTGTGCTGGAAGACCCCGAGAACGATTAGCTTGTCTGAAATATAGCGTTCGGCGTTCGCTGCATGAAGTTCTCCAATTTTGGAATGAATTCTCGAACCGGCAGCATCCCGACCGAAAACAGCGAAAGCCCGTTTGTGTGGGGGTAGAAGCTGCAAAGGACAGCTAGGGTATTGGGCAGAGCGAGGGGGAGAACACCGCTGAGCTGACCGCTGAGGTCTTTGCGTTTGCAATTCAACTTCCATTGGCGGTCGAATGTGCGATTTGTGAGAGAAGGCGCGATTGTATAATAACAATAGAGAATCGTTTATCATTTCATAGTTCGACTTCGGCTAGGCGAATGCCTGCACCACAAAGTCTCGCACTGACTGTGGGGTCCTACGGTTTCACAACCCAGACTGGCCAGGGCGATTGATCATGGGGCGACGGGTTTCAGTTTCATGCACGTGCGAAATTTGACTGCACTGCTCTGGACGCGACGCGACGCAACGATGGCGCAATGGAGAGCTGCAATTTAGATGAAGTTGAAATTGAAACATTCCTGGAAGGCAAACGAGAAATCATTAAGAGTACGGGCTGTGCGCTTGATTATGAGTCATTGTTTAGGATTCGGGCAGTGGACAGAGAACGTGGAGTGGCCAAGATTATGTCATTTCCAGTTTGAACACGAAACGCGTATTGTTCCAGACAACCTGATAAAAATTGATAAATTATACTTTCCAATCTGTCAGACTGCAGGAAAATAACCTAAGCGTGCAGCAAGCAGTCTAAGCTTCCGCTTTTTATAAACCAATCCATCTTGTTTCTGACATTCTTGTGTTCCAGTCCCCAGAATCCCTTGGAGGGGGGAAAGTGCCGAATACAGTCACACTAGCAGCGGCAAACTGCTGATAAAGTGACATTAATGACCGTGGACATCCTACGCCGGACCACTCACTCACCCATCGGTCGGTCGGTAGTGGTACTCCGTTAGGAAGTGGAGTCCTTTCGAGACAGGACATGACGATGGGAACACACAAAAAGCGTTCCCCCGCCCCTACACTTTCTTGCCTTCACGTAACTCACAAACAGCTTCGAACCTCGAATCGTAAGCATTGGAAAGTACACAGGAACCATGTTTTCCCCCCCGCAAGGGTCACAAGTTCGGAAGGAATAGTGAAGACTTTTCGAAACTCTCGAGAAACATTTTACTCGTCGCGAAGTTCTTCGCCTCGCACAAGAGCTCCTGAACTGAAAATTGTACAATATTTTTCTTTGGAAGGAAAAGCTATGGCTCAAGTCCTTGATGGATGTTGTTCGTCCAAACACGCCAGAAGGATGAGATGGTGTGGAGTAACGGCTGAGCGAGGAGGGAGGAAAGAGGTGACCGTTTTCTTTACATCAACCAGGAAAGTGGGAGTGAATTCACTGTCAGAGTTGGATGTTGTCTAGGTCTTTTGGGTTCTCGGTCCATCACTCACAGCCACTTTGCCACTCCGCTCGTATATACATATGATGTGTATATGCAAGGCTCGAGCAGCCAGGCAGCATCCAGTAATGTGGCTTGTCGGAAGAGTTATTTTTATTTTATTTAGCTCCGATATAAATATTTGCGGGGATGTGTGCACTTGACAAGAGATGGAAATTGCTTTCACTAAATCATAACATTACCATCTGAAGCGAAGCGGCGACCGCCAAGAACGAAACGACGACGAAAGGAACAATAATAAGGACGGCGATACATCCAGCAGGAAACAGGGAACGAACGAACGGAACGGCAGCTGCTCGAGTGGTCGGAAATGTTTCTGTCGGTTTACTCGATTGCCCAGCATCGCCATCGGCGAAGGTTGAATCGCAAGGAAAAATGTAACATACGCCAAGCCAAGGGTCAGCCGAGTGGGCTCGAGTGGGCATTTACCACCCCTTCTGCGGTGCGGTTGTTTTTGTTTTGCTTTCCGTAGAGGTTCCCAGTGCGGTTTACGGTTCTTGCCCACTTTCTCTCTCGCTCTCGAGCCTCTAATAGGACTGACAGATGCAATTTGTTTGGAAGTAATTTATGTTGTGAAATGATTTGGCGCGTTAAAACATTACACTAAATGACAATAAGTTTTATTACGAATGGTGATCGAAGGCGGTTCGATTCAATTTCAAAAGTAAAACTAATCGAAATAAAAACTGCAGATAGAAAATAGTACTGTTATAGACAGGTAAACTAGTTTTTTTTTATTATCGTGTCACAATCTCCAATTTTTCTTTAAAAACACAAATGTATTTTTCGATTTGGTCGAACATTTATAACTAAACTAATTAAAAACTCGTGTCTCGTATAATAATGACAAAAATTACTTCTCCTTGAGGTTATAGATATCATGATGAATGATAGTAAAACTTATCAATGATTTCTAACCTCCATTACAGTTTATGACCATATTAAATTAGCGCAAAAGTATTAGAAGTTTCCGATTTCGTTTACTGAAAAAAAAAAACATTTTTGACGTAGAACTACGTTTTTCTTTAGACTACCACTTAGGGGTGTCAATTGAAAATCTCTTAACGTAAAGGGGACGAAATTTGTCCCTTTTTTAAAGGCTTATAAGTCGATTTGTTTTTAACCGATTTCCCTTATTCTTTCAGCAATCATTTGGAAAAGTGTACAAGCACCCGCCCACATGCAAAAAACGTTGTTTTATTATGCAAACCATTCTATTATTGCAAATTGTCAAATCTTGTTGAAACGAAAATGACATCCTCTGATTTGTCGCTTGTTGGCTTTCCCTAAAAAAGTGGTCAGAATAGTATACGGCAGTAGCAATAGCGGGTTGTGCCAGAATCAGCTGGTTTTTCGAATTTTCTTTCGACTTAAACTGTTCACTTGTCGGTTGGTCACATATCTCAGCAGCAGCATAGTAGCAGTAAACGTTTCGATTAGCCGGTTGAGGCTACAGCCTTCTTCCCTGCGATGAAGCTTTACCTTATTGTAGCAACAACACAAACAAACATTCTGTGCTGGGTCCCAGCAATCAAAATTTGCCACGGCCGTCTAGTTTTCTAAATGTGAAAACAGGTTTTTCAATTTTTAATGATGGAAATGTCATTGAAGTTCATTTAAAGTCGAGAAATATTCAATTTATCAAATGACTCTATTACGTTTGCGGTAAGAAACGGACTTTTTCAGATGGTGATGAAAAAAAAAATTAAGACAGATAAATGAGTTGGATAAATTTCCCATTAATGGTAAATATTATATCTTATTTGCAAAAAAAATTCTACGTTCTTGCGAGTGGCCTTCCGGCAGTTAACCGGAACATTCACTATGGCGGACGAAAACATGCGTGTAGGCGTGTTTTCAAGCTCTTTCTTCGTTGTTTCATTAGTTCCTCCTCCGTTTTCGCGACAAAATTGTTGGAATAGATCTTGCGCTTCAAGTTTGCCCAGAAATTCTCGATGGGACGCGGCTGGGGGACGTTGAGCGGATTCGCCGACTTCGGTACCACATCGATATTCAGCCGCTCCAGCCCCTCCCATGATCGCTTCGAGTAGTGGGCGGACGCCAAATCTGGCCAGAATACCGTGTCTTCGCCCTTATGGTATTTCTTGATAAAAGACGCAACTTCTGGCAGGTACTTCGTACTATAAATTTCCCCGTTCATGGCCAGCTCGGAACGAAAGAAGAGCGGCTTTGACATCCCCTTCACGCTTATTGTCAGCCTCAGCAGCATCAATAAATCTCACCGCTCTCCTTCGTGGGAGAAGCTGAATACCGTTTTACCGCATGAACCAACCTCCCGGCCAAGTGCACGCAGCGATTTAGCCACTTTCCCTCGGTCTTCCCCTTCAGCATCCTCTGAAGCTTCTTGTCGCTCAGGGTCGTTGGCCGTCTAGAACCGGGCTTTCTTCCGAAGCTCTGAACGTTGTCCAATAGTGTCAAGATGTTATAGATGCCGGAACGGGCATATCCGGCGTCCACAAAGTGCCGCACGATGTCCGTTTTTGACGCGGCGGGGTACCGTTCTTTGAACGCGCACACTTCTGAACGGAGTAGCTTCACTTTTTTCGCCATCACAGTTAGAGTTTGACTGATAGAGCTTTCATTTTTTTTTGCTAACTCATGGGTTACTATGATTGATGATGCATGGGTAGTTTCGTCAGTGCGATTAAGATAAACCCATGAAAAAAAACGAAAATTTTTGTCCATTTTTTCACCGCAAACGCTATGGCATCATTGGGTTAATTCGGGTTAAGGAAACGCTCTCAACAAAGCGTTTGTTGATAGTGTGCGTCTTGAATACAACCTCCTACTATTTTATTTTCAAATTCTTTCAAATCGGTAGTCAAATACGACTGCAAACGAATATAAAGGCTATCATAAGGAACAGAAAAATAAATAGAATATTCGTAACTGGTAAATGAGTAAAAGCAGCTTGGATTTTTACGTAGAACTACGTCTTCAAGTAAGCGGTGTATAATGAGAATCTATAAACGCCAAAAAAAGTCAGTGCGTCTTGAACTGTCCTACAGATCAGACGTTTTTTCGGTTGCTTGTGGACTGGTCTTTGACTGCCTATAGCTTCAAAGTTTGTGTTTTGTCAGTGTGTCTTTTAAAGACTATCTGAAAGTTATTTCCCATCAGTCTTTCTCAAGACTACCTACTTTTGAATCTAACATTTGTTTTAACTTTTTTCGTATCACCTGAAATGGCTGGACGGAAAAAGAAACCTCGCATCGCTGCGGGGAGGAAAAGAGAGGCATCTCTTTCTGACACTTCGAGTGTCTGTAGTGACAATCCTTTTGATATCTTGCCTGAGCAAGAAGCTGGTGAAATGGAAGTTACCAATAATGAAACTATACAAAATATAGAATCTTTGAAAAAGTAGAAAGTTCCACCTATTGTTGTAACTATTTCTTCTGAATTTAATATATTCAAAAAGGAACTTTCAAAGTTTGTTTCTGACGTTAAAGTTACCTATCAAATTGGCCGTAGAGGTGAATGCCGCTTATTAGCCGACTCAGTAAAGGGTCGTGATCGTCTTGTTCAGTATTTAACTGACAAGATGTACAAATTTTCTACATATGACACCAAGAACGCCAAGCCGTTCAAGGTTGTCTTGAAAGGTCTCACCAACGATCAAACCGTTGAAGAGATCAAAGTTACTTTAACAGAATTACTTGGCATAGCCCCTACCCAAGTAATTCTAATGAAACAAAAATCACGAGGCGAAAACAAGAAGAACTGGAATTTCCCTTGTTAGTTATTTAATTCATTTTAACCGCAATGAGGTTAACAACTTAAAATTTTTTGAAAAAGCACATGCTTTGTATAATGTGCGTGTAAAGTGGGAAATTTATAGGAAGTATGGCGGAGGTGAAAAGCATATCACCCAATGCCGTACTTGCCAAAGTTATGGCCATGGTTCCAAATTCTGTAACATGGACCAAAAATGTCTTAATTGTGGAGACTCCTGTGCGAATTGTAACGGCAACCATATGTCAAATTTTTATCAATGCCCAGTCCGTTTAGCAATTGTTAAAGCAAGGCAAGGTAAACAAAATTCAATTTCTCAATTAAAACCAACTTCAAAACAAAATTCTCCAAGCGTACCAGTGACGCATAGTTTACCTACTCCTTTGCATACCCGTTTAACTTATGCACAGGTTACAGGTAGTTCGAACATTATACCGCCTAGTGTTGGTAGTTCGAAAATGGCCGTTAATATGGGTAAGCAAAACACGCTAGAAAATAATTGTACACCTATTACTCCAGCTAATATTGCTGCCGAAAATATTTTTTCTAATGTCAACTGCCTAGGGCCCATTACGGCAGGTAAACTTTCTTTTTTGCAACAGGCAGTGTTCGATTTTATGAACGCCATGTTGCAGGCAAAAGCATTGTTTGAAGCCATTCAAATAGGCACAAATTTTACTATTAAAATTGTTTCTAATTTAAAATTTAGCAATGATTTTGAATAAAACAATTAAAATATTAAATTGGAATGCTCGCCCATTGAAGGCCAATCGTTCGAAATTTTTCATAATCGGCGATTTTAACGCTAAACATCGTTCATGGAATAATTCTCAAAGTAATTCCAATGGCAAAATTTTATTCAGTGATTGTTCTTCAGGATAGTATTCTATTTTGTCCCCGAATAGTCCTACATGCTTTTCTTCTGTAAGTAACCCATCAACAATTGATTTGGTGCTAACAGATCAAAGTCATGTATGTAGTGATTTGATCACACATGCTGACTTTGATTCTGACCATCTTCCAATAACTTTTTCTTTATCACATGAATCAGTTTTAAACCCTATGAGCTCTGTTTTTAATTATAAAAAGGCTAATTGGGAAAGATACAAAACTCATATTGAGAGAAATTTCAATAATGAGCTTGATTTGCAAAACGAAGTGAATATTGATTCCGTTTTGGAAACATTAAAATGTGCAATTGTTGATGCCAGGAATTATTCTGTTCCAAAGGCTCAAGTGAAATTTGATTCATCAATAATTGACGAAAATCTTCAACTTCTAATTCGTTTGAAAAATGTCCGCAGACGTCAATATCAACGTTCTCGTGACCCTGTTTTTAAAACTATTTATAAAGATTTACAGAAAGAGATTAAACATAGATTTACTCTTCTGAGAAATCAAAATTTTGAGACTAAAGTCGAAAAATTGAAACCATATTCAAAACCATTTTGGAAGCTGTCGAAGATTCTTAAGAAACCTTCAAAGCCTATTCCAGTTTTAAAAGATGGTGAACGTTTTCTTGTATCCAATGAACAAAAGG
The DNA here is from genome assembly GCF_029784165.1 of Wyeomyia smithii. Lineage (NCBI taxonomy): Eukaryota > Metazoa > Arthropoda > Insecta > Diptera > Culicidae > Wyeomyia > Wyeomyia smithii. The sequence continues at coordinate 20,521,584 of NC_073696.1, read as the reverse complement.
CTCAAAGACTTGCTCAGCAGTTTGAGAGTGTTCATAACTCAAATTTGAATTTTGTGAGTCCAATTGAAAATGAAGTCACACGTCAATTTGATTTAATTTGTTCCCAGAATTTTTTACCTGCAGAAATAATTGAAACTAACTTGAATGAGATTAAATCAATTATTAAAAATTTCAAAAATATGAAAGCACCTGGTGACGATAGAATCTTTAATATACTAATCAAACATCTCCCTGAGAGCACAATGGAATTTTTAGTGAAAATTTTCAATTGCTGCTTCAAAATTACATATTTTCCCAAATTATGGAAAATGCAAAAATTACTCCCATTTTACCCCCGGATAAGAACCCAGCTGAAGTTTCAAGTTATCGACCAATCTGTTTGCTTTCTTCAATAAGTAAACTGTTTGAGAGAATTATTCTTAACAGAATGATGTCACACATCAACGAAAATTCAATTTTTGCAAATGAACAGTTTGGATTTCGCCATGGGCATTCCACAACTCATCAATTGCTCAGAGTTACTAATATGATACGAGCTAACAAATCTGAAGGTTATTCCACTGAAGCTGCTCTTTTAGACATAGAAAAAGCATTCGACAGTGTTTGGCATAAAGGTTTGATTGCGAAATTGCAAACTTTTAATTTTCCAATTTTCCTAATCAAAATTTCAAAAAATTATCTTACTGATCGAACTCTGCAGGTTGTCTATCAGAATTCAAAATCTGATAGATTTCCTGTCAGAGCAGGTGTACCTCAAGGTTCAGTCTTGGGTCCGTCTCCTGTACAACATATTCACTTCAGATCTTCCTGATTTGCCTCCAGGATGCACAAAGTCATTGTTCTGCGATGACACAAGCATTTCCGTAAAAGGAAAAAGTCTTCGTGTCATATGCAGTCGATTGCAGAAAAGTTTAGATATTTTTTCTTCCTACTTGCAAAAGTCGAAAATCTCTCCCAATGCTTCTAAAACTCAAATGATAATTTTTCCGCATAAGCCTAGGGCTTCTTTCCTCAAGCCAAACAATAATCACGTTGTCAAGATGAATGGGGTTATTTTACTTTGGTCTGACAAGGTTAAGTACTTGGGACTAATTTATGATAAAAAACTTATTTTCAAAGAGCACATTGAGAGTATACAAGCTAAGTGCATCAAATATACGAGATGTTTATATCCTCTCATTAAAAGGGATTCTGAACTTTGTTTAAAGAACAAACTTTTGATTTACAAACAAATTTTTAGACCAGCAATGCTTTATGCTGTACCGATCTGGTCAAGTTGCTGTTCAACAAGGAAGAAAACGCTCCAAAGGATTCAGAATAAAATTCTGAAAATGATTTTGAAGCGTCCTCCTTGGTTTGGTTCACTCGAATTACATAGACTTACTGGTGTTGAACCATTAGAAGCTATGTCAAGTAAAATTATTAACAATTTTCGACAAAAATCGTTGCAATCCTCAATTGCTACGATAAGCTCTCTTTATAGCCAATAAGTTAGCAATTAAGTTAGTTGTAAGTTTACTTCCCCTTTTCTGACAAGAAGGTTTAAATCCCTACGAATGATAAGTCCTAATTGCGAAAGCAAACAAATCCTAACAATTAAAATTACAAATTTCTAACAGTGTTGAGAAGTCACCATTTGTGATTGGACACACATACTCATTATTTACTAATATTTATCATAAATACTTAAGCTACTAACAAATCCCCCCTTGAAAAAAAAAAAAATGAACGCCAAAAGGGACGAAATTTGTACAGGCCTGTTTTCAATAGATTTTGTTCGTTATTGCAGCAATCAGAGCTGAGCCCCGTTTCCTAGCACGGTCAACAAAATATTACACCTCATTAACTTGCGGCTCTCCCAGCTGGTCTCGAGGTACGATGCTGGCCTAACAAGTTCGAGTCTTGTCTCGGAAGAGACTGTTAGTGTCAGTAGGATCGTAGCGCTAGCCCCGCAATTGTCCTGTACAATTAACAGTTGGCTGCGAAGTCTGTGTATAACAAACAGAAGGTCGAGTTTCGATACGGAATGTAGCACCAAGGCTTTGCTTTGCTTTTTTACTTGCGGCTCAAATAAAAATTATATCAAATATTGATATGCAACACGCAACAGCGTTGCATGGCTGAGAGTGCGGAACCTTCTGCAACCTGTTTTCACGATACGGGTTATATTGTTTCGTGTGTGAGAGCGTCATCTGTCCTTGACCGCTGGTTGCCAATACGAAATGAGATTCAACATAAAACCTATGAAAAGTTGGAGCCAATTATAAGAAAGGTTGCATCTTTTAACACATGTGTCAGAATAAACATCGGAAAGTTCGTGGTTGCTTTTCCAATTGATTAATTCTTATTTGAATGTTCATTCGCTTTTATTTTTATTCGTGATTAGCTGGCAACTTGAAGTGCCACATTATTTTTCAGTTTGTTGTCTTGAATTTAAAAGCTGTGCTTCGGTTCATTTCATGGTGCATTTTTGATTATTTTACTCCCGGGTTTTCAAATTTTTTCAAACTTATAACTAATTTTAGTTCAGCACTTTAATTAAAGTTAGTAAATTTGTGTGTCTTTTCTGGTTTATATAAATGTAATTAACATTTTTGAGATTTATTAAAAATCAATTTTGAACTCACTCTTGTCCACTGTTTTAACAATTTCTACCACCCTTCAGGTTACTTCAGTTCCTTTGGTAGTATTCACATAGCATTACGTTTTACAACAACATGGGGGTGCAAATTTAAAAACAGAAAACAACAAGAGCGTGACAAAAAATGTTACAAAAAATGCTTCACATTCCATCAGTCCCCAATGGATGCATATAAGACGGTCTTCTTATGAAGGAGCGGCCAAAATTACCAAAATGAAAATTTCTAATTTAGGATGTTTTGAACACATCATTTTGAAGTTTTTTATCTATATTTTGTTATTTTTTCATATTTTTTATAATTTCTCAATGAATTCTACTAAAGCTGTTATGGTATGTTTGCATACAATTAAAAGTTTATTATATTAGCTGAGCAAAATCATTTCAAATCGCCTGGAAATACGCGAAAATTTAATCGACTATTTTTGATTTGAATGAAACTTTGCACACGTATTTGGCTTAGCAAACTGAGCATTTTTCACAGGTGGAGAGATTTTTTACACCCATGAGTTACATTCTAAAAGGGCGTATGCCTTTTGGCATAGGTTTTATTCGAAGCATTGTAGCCCAGAAACCGTTGGTTGTATAGAAAAACTGTCAGAGAATGAGTTGTTTTTTTTTTGGTTTTCGAGTTGTTTTAAATTTAATCTCGAAAAATTATTAATATTTCGGAAAATACACGTTTTTCTTAATTTGTCCATGGTTCTCCAGAAAAAAACATAAGTTCATTGGAATGCTTGATCAAAAATATACAATTCATTCTCTGACAACAAAACGATTGGATAAATAACTCAAGCGCTAAACCTTAGCCTACCTACACGTTCCCCCTTGCCGAATGTTTTATAAAAAAATATGTTTGAATGCAAAACTACCTACTTGTTTACTAATAACAACTGTTTGTAAAGTACGCAGCTTCTTAAAACTGGAAGAGTAATTGATTTCAACCCTGCAGAGTCTACCGCAGGCGACGTAGGGAATATGCGAAATTTTCCTAATTTTGACCTTCAATAACATTAAATGTAAGTACGTATAAGCACAGTTCCTGATAGTGTGCCTGGAAGCCCTGCTCGTGCTTTACAAGAATCAGTGTTAAAAGTTTGCGGAAAGTTTGCGTTTTTGTAGAAAAAGATGATTAAAAGTTTTCCATTTTTTATGTAATTTCTGATTTTTTTGGTAATTTATCAACGAACGTCTAAAACGCATCGAGAAAACCTAAAATTATTCGTTCGTATACACTGACGATTTTTTATAGTTTCGAAAAATAATAATAAGTTTTGCCTCAATTTGCGTGGCTTATGGACAGCCCCTTGTCACTAAAACGCTTTTCCTAAATGACAAAATCATCTACAGTTGAAAGAAATCGACGGACTTCACTGGTGTTTGGGTCTCCCGTCTGTATGGGACGCACTGTTATACAATTGTGCCTATAGCACTGCTGAACATGTCCGGACATATGAGTGATTCTGTCCGTATCTGTATCAGCCCTTTGGGTTTTGCTAATAGTTAGTTGTGCGTGTGCTGGTAGCGTGTGTTCACTTGTAATATGTGTTGTTTGCTTGGTTACAGTGTGTGAAAAAATAATAACCGAACTAAAATCATCCCGTGCTATCGGCAAATGGCAATCCGCAATGACGATAAATTTAACAAATTTGCTGGTGTCACTACTATAACACACCAATGGCACCTTTCAATTGAAGTAGTCATTTTCTGGTCATCTGGTCAGGGCCAATCATAGATCTCCAATTTCAATAATTGAAACTAGCTCGATAACACAGTGCAACAAAAATTTACTTTTTCTTCTGCCTTGGCTTCTATGTATAATTTTTTCATGTATTTTGACGCAAAAACAAATTCCCCCGAATTTTAATACATATCACCTTAAGAGGCAACAGAGACGCCATTTTTAATTTTTAAGAAATCGGAAATTTTCGATGTTTTTTCGACGCCATGTTGTTTCAAAGCCAAATATCAAAATTCTAAGAATTTGTGCACATGTAAGCATTTTATGTTTATGGATGTTTTGTGATGAAATAACTATTTACTAATATTTATTCGTAATTTTAATTGTGTTCTGCTACAAACGGAGGCATATCAACACTATTACATATATTTTAAACTTTATTTCATTAAAAGATGGTAATTGCTTCCGCAGTTAAGTGAATATAATTGTAGGAAAATTGTAAACCTACTTGTCAAGCAAAAAAAAGGAATTTAAAATAAAAACAAGGAATTTAAAATAAAAAAAGGGATTTAAAATAAAAAAAGGAATTTAAAATGGGTTTGGCATGGTTTTAGTATATTTCACAAAGCGCAATAATTTCTTGGAAATGGTAGTCAAATTATGTCTTATATTGAGTAAAAAAGTTACAGGAATTGATTGGTAGGTGTCTGATCCACGTATAATATCAGCAACATGTCAATTTTGCCCCAATGTTCCTACAATACTAAAATAGGTTTATCTCGACGCTTATTCGAAATCTGTTTATTGTAATATCAAGAGATACCTACTCAAAGATACAATAACAATTTGTCTTCACACGATCCTCCCCTTTTTGCGGGTGTCGCATTTAACTTTATTAAAGATGCAATTCTGTCTCATACCCGAAGCGAGATTTCTATGTTTTGACCGGTTCTGGCCAATAATGCAAAAATGGCGCCTCTGTTGCCCCTTAAGGCGAAATGTGTTAAAACTTGAGGAAATTTGTTTTTACGTCAAAATACATGAAAAATCATGCATAGAAGCCAAGGCAAAAATGGTTGCACTGTGTAATCAAAACATGATCGCATTTAGGGAGAACCAATTCAATTTCCTGGACTTTAAGCGGCAATTTTTCGATCGGTGACAATAAATGTAGAGCTGCGGGTTCTATAATTTTCAAGTTAAGAAAACTCAATATTGTTTCAAAAACGTGTTCGTGGTCCAAAGAAGGGCCGATTGCATTTTGTACTTGGCTGGAGGAATGATACAATTTACTTCGAGCTAGTGTATTTCGTAACAGTTTTAATAAAACTTTGGACCCAGCGTGCTTGGCAAGCTCTCCTGGCAACAACAGGGAAGTCGTACGTACGGAAGTTTGAACAAGCTGCTTTGCCGCTTGTCAAAGGTGCCATCTTAACGATATGCCTTTTTGGCGTCTTCACAGTTGACCAGCGTTGCCACTAAGTTTTCAATAAAATCTTGCAAAACAAAAATAACAAGTCTGACAAAAATCTGGCACTCATTGTCGGATAAAATTCCCGACAAAATTTAAAGTGAAGACCTTTTTTGCTTTCTGTAGGTAGTTGAGGGCAAACCATGGCCCGTCTCGCAATGATGACCTTTTGGATGATGATCCCAGCTGGTCTCGAGGTGAGTAGGATCGTAGCGCTAGTTCCGTAATTGTCCTGTACACTCATCAGTTGGCTGCGAAGTCGGTGTATAATAAACAGAAGGTCGAATTCCGAATCGGAATGTAGCACCGAGGCTTTGCTTTGCTTTCGCGGATGAAATCTGGCAAAAATCGGTCCCAGTTTCAAATATCTGGCAGATTCTGAGGCTTATCTGTTTGTCTGGCGCGCAAACAAAAATCTGGCAAAATCCAGATACTGGCAACGTTGCAGTTGAATAAAAATGTTAAACAATTATACTCAGTGTAATGTATTTTGCGCACAATTTTCGTCTGTATACCAACAAACAGTGTGCAGCGCAGTCGATCCCCTTTTTCACATTCCTTCATTCCACCACCTACGCGTTTCCGTCTGGTTTTGGCGTTAGTCCTCTCCGTAAATATTCAAGACAACGAGTTTTCTCATCATGCTGGTAGCACAGGTAGCAGTTTCGAACATCGTCACATCGTTATTTTTTCAATCGAATTCACAATTTACAATGTAAAGTCATGGCAAAGAAGGCGAAGTCAATGGAAAGATGAAGTCCTGCTCACGTCGTGGTGGGCTTCAATTGCTAGTAGGTCGAGTTCATCATCATCTGGGAAATGGAAATTATGCGTGTTGGCCGCCTGTAATAGAGTAGTTGTTGCAGGAATGTTGCTAGAGATAATAAAATGAAAAATATCTCCGAAATGACGAAAAATTGAACAAGATTTTATCAGGTATCACTATTTTGTACTGCCGAATATGCTGTTCTGTTTTTATTTCGAAGAGAGCGGAAATTTCCAAAGCTTTATAAGAAGTAAAATCAACTGTTTTTTTGAGGACGACCACTTGTTTTGAATTGCAGTAAAATGAATTGTTTTGTCACTTATTAAAATTCTTAATTTGATAAAACATTTTCATTGAGATTACGTTTCACTCACACTGTTTTGTTTGGTTGGTTGAAGTGGGTACTCTATCTACAACTGTGCTCCAGCAACCCTTAACAATATTTTCGAATAACTTCAAGTCAATTAAACAATGCTTCTCTTCAAGGTTTTAAATCATTTAGTAAATCGAGAGAGTTGAAAGAGAATTTTTACTGATATTTATCAAATTGATTGAACACCAATCAAGTGTATTTCCAAACCGATTGCAATAATTACATTGACATAGGAAAGGTTGTCATAGCTCTACGTCAACTTTGCGGTCGTGTCTTATCGGGAGACGGGGGAGACTAAAATGACGATTTTTCAGTCCACGTGGAATGAGAACGTCGTCCCCTCCTTTGTAAAAATAGGAAAATCCTTGAAACAATGCTGAGTGTTGTAAATCTATAAAATTTGTATTAAAAAATACTAGACGGAACGGAACCAGATTGAATCGTTCCGAAGTCAACCATTAATTGCCATAAACAACAACTAAATTGAATTCACATGATATTCCCCCCATTGCCAAAAACAATTCCAACTAGATTAAGATGCACAAACCTCGTTACAAGCGTGCAACTAAATGCATTAAAGTTACTCAAAATCAGTGCGAAATTCGATTCAGCAAAATTGTTGTTTCCTGTCCGACCTCGCCTCGAAATCGAAAGTCAGTAATAAAATTTTGTCAGATATGAAATTAATTTTCGCATACGTTCCCCTTCTCTTTCTCTCTCTCTCTCTCTCGTTCTTTCACCCGTTTGCCATTTTGTCGAATCACGGTTCTAACGTTTCACCGTAACCGGATGTTCCGAAGGCTTTTGCTAACAAGTTATGCCACCACACACCCAGACACACACACACGCGGGGCATGGTATGGATGGCGTCCGTGTTCTGTTTGCTCTCTACTCCGTACCGCACTGCAAAAGCCGGCCCAGTTTTGCTTGCTAATAATACTATTTCGGGAGAAGGAAGTTGAGGGTGCGAGAAAGCTTTTGTTTCCTATTATGGTGAAAAACTTTTCCAGTCCGAAATTTTCCCTGCACTGACGGCAGACATGCACTGGCTGAACTGCAGACAAATGTTGCACCGGTATGTCAGAGGTACCAACCGAAAAAGGAAAAGCCGGTACATACTATTTTGAAAAACCTAGCGGAAGAGGTACAATTTTTTACTCAAGCTCAGGGCAGCTGCAGGGTGCTATTTATTGTGGAGCAAAATTTTTCTAGTGTGACTTGGCTAGAATAATTTATAAATAGTTGAAATTATGACTTTATTGAAAGATTTCTGTAAGAAACAAACTGCAATGAACTGTGTTTCGATGCCTCAAGAAGCGATTCTTAACAAATTTCGTTACCTTGATTTTTTTAAAAAGAGGTAAAAAAATCTGTACTTACTAACGAAAGGAATGGAGGAATTGAAATACATGAAACGACTCAAGAATTTTCTGTCCTTGGCTATACTATTAGCACATCGGTCACTACGCCCATAAATTAGTGCTTCTCTTAACTATCCAGTTTATCAATCCAGCATGAGTCGCTGAGAGGCGTAGGGTAAATTCACTTTACTCAAGAGTTTGTCACCCGGGCGGCCTCGTTTATTTTGACTTATTATGTGTAATAGCCCCAGTAGCAGACACCCCCGTCGGATCGGGGACACGTCAAAGCAACGTCAGCAACGCTGCCGATTGCAAATCCGGCACGCTTTGCGGCTTCGTGTGAAGACGGAAGCTAAGGCTAACTGGCCATAGTACTTACCATTCACTGGAACGCAATAAGTGTCACTTATTATGTTGCACTAACATGTTGTAGTTTATTACTGACAGTCTACCAAACGCGAGCCGGCCTTTTGATCACCAGCTAGCCATAATATAGGGTGAGGAACGGCTTAAGCAGTGGCGCCTATTTTAATCAGTCGCAGAAAACAGGCCTAAAACTTCTGCTTTTTGATCAATATCGACAATTTCAATGATGGAAACGGAAACTTTGATTGTCGAGCTGTCTTACGAATATAAAAAATACCGTTAATCACAAAGAAATCTGTGAATAAACAGCATTTGAAACAAATCGACCTATATTGCAGCCATTCAGGAGCCACTTCGGGTGCTGCAAAAAAACGCCTGCAAAAAAGATGGAAACTGCTTAAAATAGGTTCGGGGTGATTGGAATAGTGTCCCTCGATTGGTAACTTCAAATGATTATTGTTAAAGTTTGCTAACTTAGTTTTACAATTTGAAAACAAGTTCTGGTAGAGAAAACGATTGATATACTACTGTTTGAGTTTCACCTAACACATTTCTAGTATTTCGTCTGAATACACAGGCGGTTTCTAAAGCTGCTTAGAATATGTTCCCTACCCTACTTTAAAAAATTAGCACAAAATAAAATCATAATAGCAGAAAAACTGACCTGTTTGTACTGAATTTGTAATGTTTCCGCCTAAATAAATTATGTTGTCATAAAAATGTCGGAAAATTTCAAAGCTATGTTAGAATCGACCCACATGAAGGTACACCCCAACAATATTACGAGTTGTTAGGCCCAGAGTAGGACAAACGAAAAAAAAAAACATCGACCAAAAGGAATTTTCCTGCTGGAAAAGATGCGGGTCCACTGATGGCAGCCCCTGGATACTACGGGAAAAAGTTTACCCCCTCTAGTTTCTATTCTGCCCAGCAGAATATTGTGCACCAGGGGTCTAAAAAAACTCCACAGCCAGCACTTTTGACTAGCGCGCACTCAAAACGGGATGGGTTTCCGGGCACCCAGCCACACAGACACAGCTGCCAAAGGAAGGCGACTGTTGTTGGCTCATTATTTATACACTCCGGAAGTAGAAGTCCGCCCAAAATGGGGAGAGCTTTGGCGCTTCCTAGTGATTGATCAGCGTTTTCTCGCCTTCGATAAAATGGCGCTGGCTGGTCAGAATGGGAAAGTTTTCTTTCGGGGTTCTGCTTCAGCATTTTGTTGCTGTTGCTGGTTGGTGTTTTGACTTTTTACTTCTACCACCGCATCATTACTAGGAGAAAATTGTAAAGTTGGTCCATCGACTTTAAACTGCTGATCAGCTTACCGAGTCATTATTATTGGTGATTTATCAGCAGAGATGGGGCTTTTTTTGTTTTAATAGTCTTTAATGGTTACACTCTGCTTCGGAAGCTATGAATGAGAGCAGATCCGTGTGCTCGGGATGGACGAGGGGGGAAGAGAGCAGGGTTGGGTTTGCTGATATTCAGGTGGATAAGATAGTTGCTAAAAAACTAAGCATAGACTAATTGAATTATATGTACACACCCATGTCGTGAAATACCGCTAATTTAGATCAGTGTTAAAGGTAACAAAAAAAAGGTAAATAAATTTGAAGTTGAATATAAATTGAAACCATACTATAATAAGGAGACAGATTTTTATTTAAAAAATTATTAGGGCGCTACTTCAACTGCCGGTAGCCATTCTGAAAGAATTAAACTCCTCAGACCGCCAACGGTCAGAATCTAGAACAAAGAATATAATAAGCATATTTTCACTCAACTATGACTAAACAATCTTGAATAGGAAGAGAATTTTCAAAATGCCTCCATGTGCTCATAATCAGAATTTCATAAATTTACGGGAAATTGACGTGGATGGTAAATGTCATTAAGAGTGAAATAAAAAAGAAAGAAGGCTAACCGTAAAACTATTTAAAAGAAAAATTCAAGAGTGATATTCGTTTGAGTTTTTCACCACATTTGTTTACAGTTTCCAAATTGAGAGTCAGTTTTCTTGAAACAGGTTTTGCTTTCGATTGAGTCAGTGTTTTGCTTCTCCGTTATTGTTTATGCTCTAAACATTTTATTTGCTAATGCCTAGAGACTTTGCTGTGAAAAATTCTGCAGAATTTTTTGGGCAATTGAGGGCGTATATTGTTAATCATGATTCTTCCGAATCAATAGCTGTAAACTTTCATACAAATAAACTTATCAACGTTAGGAAAAGGCGAGGATATCGAAATATTCATGGTAATAATAACAACGAAACATTATAATGTACTAAGCGCTAACAATCAAGTTCAAGAAATACCTATGCTACAAAAATAAATAGGAAGTGAGAAGTTAAAGTTCAAATCCGAAATTGAATTCCAGAACTGATGGATGTCCCGTCTGGATGCGGTATATTTTTCTAAGTCTGTATCATATTTTCAGTTCTCTAATTTTTCGCTTTCCCAGCTGCACACTTTGTCTACCTTTGATTAACTAAAAACATCACCCCTTAAAATCGAAATTCAGGATTATGCCTTGAACAGAGTTTCTTTTAATTAAAAAAAATCTGGAAAAATCTTAATTTTATATAATTTTCCAGAGTGCTTATGACATAGTTAGCGATCCTAAATCCGGGTTTCAGAATAGGAAATGGGAGATTAAAAAACTCCACGAAAAGCAGAATCAACAAAAACATGACCAGTTTCAAATCTATCGTTTACCAAATAATTACACTTTTTTTCGATTTTAACAACCCTTAACGGGCAAGTTCATTAGGCAGACAGTATGTGACGTTGTTCTAAAGAAGCAAAAAATAAGCTAAAACATGCTATAACTTTGTAAGGAAAAATTCTGGAGATGTGTGGTCTTTAACAAAAACGTGTGTTTTGTATGCCCAAATGCTTCTTTAGAACAACGTTTTCATGTAAAATGTAGCTAACAAAAGCTAAGTGCAATAGTGCAGTAACTTTTACAGAAAATACTCTGTAACTCTGTACCGAATGAAGATACGAATTTCGTTTGTTCAGCAAAGATTCATACTGCTGCACGTTCTAAAACTTTGCCGAATTAACCATTCTTCTATCTCTTAACACAAAAAGGTTAGTATTTTGGATATATGAAAACCTACTGTAACATATGCTCGCCGTACTCTAATATGGGTGGATTGGGAAAAATGGAACTTAAAGGAGTTTATAGTACTTCTGCTTAGCTTAAAGGAAAAGTAATGATATCATGATTCCACTTGCCCCTTTTTAACCTATACGTTCTTGAAGTAATCAAAAAAATAAGCTAAAATATGATATAACTTGGTAAGGAAAAGTCCTGGAGATATATGGCCTTTGACAAAATTGTGTGTTTTGTGTGCTCTAACAATTCCTCTGAACAATACTTTCGTGTAAAATGCAACTAACAAAAGTTAAGTACAAAAAACTAACTTTTAAGTAAGTTCCATGTAATATACTGTATAACTTTGTATCGAAAAAGATAAGATTTTCATTTGTTCAACAAAGTTTCATAGTTTTGAATCTTCTACAACTTTACTGAACAAACTATTCTCCTATCTCTTGACACAAAAAAGTTAATTTATTTTTATTTTTAGTATAGTAAACTGTTCATACTTTTTGCAAATTTGCGAATATGCGGGTCATTTATATAAACAATTGTTCCGAAGACACTTTCAAGCTAGGATGAAGGCAAAATGCGCTACACCCAACGCAAACGGGGAATATTTTATTACTTTTGGGCAATTTTTTATTACTATTTGTGTCTTATGACTGCGCATTATACACAAAAAGTAACAAACAAAAAGTAATAAAAATTATGACGGCCACACGCTTGTATGTGTTTCTGCAAGAGATCATACAGCCAAGCACCGAAATGCATGTGTTGGCAAGACTTCACTCGCTGCATTTGTATTGATGCAACGATCTGGTTCATTTTTGTATCCCTTCATCCACACACAATCAGAATCTCAACCGTCAACCTCAAATGTCCAATTAGAAACACTTTCGTTTCGTCCCCTAGTGTTTACTTGAAATGGAAATATGTAATACTGTCTGACCAGAGTTGCCGAAGTTGCGAATATTGTTCTGGATGGGCACGAGTTTTGTATATTCAAACAGGTCCAAATGAATTTTCATGAACCAATGATTATGTGCTGTAAATAGCTTGCAAGAAAGCGAATGTTTTTATTTTTCTCTAACGCAGTTTACAGATCGTGATGTCATTTTAAAGCGCATTTCAAGTCTTTGAAATCATCAACGTTTGCATACTCTATGACGGGGAAAATGTTGCTTGGCAGCATGTTGTCATATTTTTTCGCTGCTCCGTATGCATACAACGAGCGAACTAATACACGCCCACCGGATGAATTGGCGATTGAAAAAACTTGTAACATGTGCAACTTATGCGACGGTGTGTGATTTTTTTTGACTTGAGGTGGAGAGGGAGCATTTTTCGACAGAAAAAACGTTGCATGTGGTTGAAACGACCATTATTAGATAGCTGTACTCTCATAACACGTGCTAAATATATGACAGTATGTGTTGTTACTTGACTGGGGAAGAATTTTATTGCTTTTTAAGTAATGGATTTGTTACCTAAAAGGTAATTTTGCGCTATTGCTTCTAAAGTAATAAGGAAAAGTTTTGCGTGTATGGAATTAAGTTCCACTTTTTGCCTTATTGGACCACTGTGCATTGCTACTATCCGCTGCCGCTACTGTTGTTCCCAGCTGCTATTTGTTAAGAACAGGGCTATTGGCCATCCACTAGTAAACTGACTGGTTTGAGCAGAAGCAGGCTCTTATGTAGCCCGAAGCATTAGCGACCAATCATAGGTCGAAACCGGCGTTTCAACATAAATGATTTTCGTATCGATTGCCATATGAATGAAAGAAATCGGTTGGAAAATGACAGAGTTTTAAACATTCGAAAGTGACAGTTTTCCTGAAGCTCTCCTGATAATCGAATTTAAAATAACCGACCATGTACATTTTGTTTATTTTCCCAAAATAATAACTTGTGCAAAATTTCAGCTTAATCAGACATGACTTTGAGGTGCCTCGAAGCGTTTATACTTTTGATAGTTTTACCTTCGAAAAAACTATGTTTAAGCTTCCTGATAAACAATAAAATAACACATATGTGGTTTGGTAAATCATTCTGATGTGTACTTGGTATTTGGACTAAACATTATCAGGGATGTCTGTTTTCGAGGGTCAAAACATCGATTTGAGGCACCCCTAAATCATGTTCGACTGAAATTTTGCACAGATCAATTTTTGGGTCAATAAACAAAATGTACATGGTGAGTTTTAGAAATTTTACATCAACATTTTCGCTGTCATCCTACTACAGATGCAAGACATAAATCTACGTCAAAAGAACATTACGAAAGCTGAGTCGGTAACAACAGTTACAGCTTCGTAAAATTTATTAGGAAATAAAGCGAAAAACTTTATCGTTTATCAGCGTATTCTGCGGATCGAAAATTATTTTGAGTAGAATCTTTTCACCAAACGTAAATCCTACGCACGGCTATGACTGAACGCAATTAAAAAGTCGTACCAAACAACATTGTTTTCTGCTCTTTACACAATTTTGATCATAGCCCAATCGAAAAGCTCAATTACCTACTCTCAACAGCGGAGGGAGGAGGGAAGCGAGGAAGTAATTGTACTGGAAATATTCAAGAAAGTAAACTAAACTCGAAAGCGTTTCAATTCCGAGTTGAGGCAATTTAGATACTGACCCCCACTCAGATGGCCCGGTTCCCTCTCAATGAGATAAATCCATATTAAGCTACTTTACCGTATGCCAGCTGCGGCGATCCGTCGGCCATGATAGCGAGGCACAGGCAAAAGATTTACATCACCACCGCGGATAAGTGGCATTCGTTACATATGTACACCTCATCTCTCAACACCGTCGGCGTCGGTTGTTGTTTTGTAGGATGGGAATGCGATAAGCGCCCGGCGGAATCGCTTCATCACGCACTTCACAAAATATGACAGCGGCAGATGCAAGAAAAAGTGTAGCCCCACAATATTAACAACAACAACAGCAACGGCAACGGCAACGGTGTGTACTACAACCTACACGTACAAAACGCCGCTGCCGCCGTCGCCGACGTTGTCGTCACCGGATCCTAGTCCTGGCGCGCAAAGCCATGTAATCCACTTAAGAGCATCGGAGACCCCTTCGGCGGTAGATAGCGCGGCGCTGGCGGTCGGCTTGACTTGACTTGACTGTACAGCCGGCCACATTTTGCTTCGTTTGCCTTCGCGACGCGTCGCGTTCCTGCCGATCTCGGCTAGGCAAACTAGATGGAAATTCGTTTTAAATTGAATTAATTGACTAATATTCATAAATAAAAATTAATCATCGCTTTATCACTCACGCTCTTGACTTGTTTTTTTTCTCTACTCCTCTCTTTTGCTGCGGCTGCCCTAAATCCATATTTCCTGCTGACAAACGAGAGGAATTGTTGGCTGAGCCGGGTAGATAGAAGGAATACGAAAAAAAACCGAAACTGTACCGAAATACTGTCCCTTCCTGCCATGTGCGTGTGTCTGTATGTGTGCCTCTCTACCGTAACTGGAAGTAAATCATATTTGTGGATTACCGCAAACACCGCGTGTAACAACAGTTGTACAGCAGCTTGTGACGGAGGGGACTTTACTCGGAAGCGACGGGTTTTGGTTTAATGCAAGCAGTGAAGAGTGAGGTTCTCACAAGGATTTTCCTCTTCAATGCGTTTTATGGGGAAAATTACACGCAATGACGGGTTTGATTTACTGCGGCTGCTATCAGGAACTATCGGTATTGACCCATTTTCGGTCGACTTTGAAGCCGGAGAGCTAACTTAATTATGGTAACAAGCACGGATTACCGGAGCCGATCAAATGTGCCATGGCGATCCAATTATTGATCCCAATGATACCGCAACTCTACCGTTGGAACTTCTATAGCATCTATAGACAAGTTCATCCCGGTATTATCTAAGCTGGCATATTGAATAATCGAGTAGTGATAATTGTTGCAAGTTCAAAGAGAGTTTCAAGCGGTTGCTGATGACTGCGGCCCGCTAGAATTATATCACAAATTCAGAGAATTGCAGAATTAATACTCTTGAAATCTGCAAGTCGAATAATTTACAAATCAAATTATAAGAAAATCTAAGAAATAAAATATCAAACAATTACGAGAGAAAAAATCTGATAGCTAGAAAATCGAAAGAAGTCAGATGAGAAAAAAATCCAAAAATTATTAAATCGGAAACTGAGTACCAACAGTTAAAAATTAGAAAATTAGAGAATAATTTCGTTAACGGATTAAGACTTTTCTCGCCTCTTTAAAAATAAAGCACGACTTAAAATGGATTGTATTTTAAAAATATTTATGCAAATTCACCTCTTTACTGCTATGGTAACTTTGGTAGACTTTAGCACTTTAACCGTAAATAAAACCTTCCCCAGTTAAATACAACCTAACACGCACATCTGGTTTGTTTTCCATCATGTTGACAGTCCACAGTAGGTCAACACTTTCCGGCACCTGTCGCCTCAACTGCACCTCCGAGGTGGGTTGGCATGTTTGTGGGTGTGTGTGTGTTCAGCACACTAGCAGCGAGTTGACTGGCCCCTTTCGGCACGAGTTGGGGATGATTTGTGGTTCCGACTGTTGTCAGAATTAACCAGGCAACTCCATCTGCTAACGCAAGTCTGACTTCTGCAAGAGCCCCGGCGCGGCGTGAGGTGTTGTGTGAGGTGAATTCGAAATTCACTATTATGATGATGATTGTTATTATTATTTGGTGCTTTCGCACCGCGATGATTGGCGGTAAGCTGAATGGGAAAATGTGGATAGAAAGTGAAACATTAATGACGGCATCCGTCGTCGTCGTCGCCGTGCTTTCCGTGTTTTTGTTAATGCATCGTCCCAAACGGTTGCGCCCTTATCCCCATCCGTGCGCGTTCTATAACCTTACGCGAGCACACACACACAGCGGGGGGAAGCGGATTCAGATTGCGTTCAATCGAGCCCCTAATGGAAGTTCCGGGATTTGTTTTCCTTTTGACAATGCCCCGAACCGTACGGTGGGAATCGTGAGACAATTTATCACCACCCGACCGACGCGGGGGTAAGGAATTTGGGAAATCGAAGCATCTTTGTAATTCCGATCATGCCTCCGTACTTGGCCTCGAGTGGAACTCAATTCCCCGCCGGTGGAGTGGAAAGCTGGAGAATGTAGGGTAATGCTATGTAAGCACCATTCCTCACATCCGCTGCGCTGTTTTGGGGTCCACACTTTCGGTGGTGATAATCTGGATAACCTAGAATTCCGTGAAATTTATTGAATTATTTATTCGAACACGAGCGGTGAGAATGAAACATATTTCACAACACAAATCATGCTCCCGTTCAACGAAGTCATAAATGCATAAAATAGAAGCGAGCAGCGTTTGAAAACTTTGCCAAAGCGAAAAGAGAATTCAAGCCAACTTCCTTACTCCAGTAGCTGGCATCAAATGCTCGGCTAGGTATTCTAGTTGGGTTGGCATAAAATTTCCGCACTCATTTTCAAGACAAACTGAAAAATTGAAGCACAATTTTGCAATACTACGTACCTACTTTTCGCAAGAAACGATGCGGAAACAACTTTTCACAAGTCCTACTTGAAATAAGTTTCTTCTTCAGTCGCACTTGCTGTTGCTCAGGCCCCTGGAGTTGCAGCTTGAGACGGCTCTTTGAACTACTTTCGTAACCAATTCCCGGCATCCGACTGAACGCGGAAGAAAAACGAACGAACGGGGAAAAGAAGAAGAAGAACGCGCACCGAAGTCCGGAATGAGGCGGGGGCATCGAAATTCGTATGCTTGATGGAGAAACATGATGCTTGATGCAGTGACGATGGTCTTCTGTCGCTTCGGTGCCATTTTGGGTTAGTGCACACGAAAGAAGGCGAAGGCCGCCACCGTCGTCGTCGTCGTTGTCGTCATCGCCAGGTTGAGAAAGGAAACTTTTGGCGCATTTCAAAGCGGCAAACAGGGAAGCGAATTTAAAACAATTCTTGTTACTTTGGGTGCTAGTTTATTTTCTTTGTTTTCGAGGCTGCTCGGACGACGACAACGAGAACCAATTTCGTGTTCCGATCAACCGGAAGTATGGTTTCGAATGCTTTCTGCTTCCGGTTAGGGTTGGTAGAAGAAATATGAGAGGAAAAAATGGTTATGGAAAACACAGGCAGAACCAATTGCCAGAAGCTTTTCTATTGAAAAATAAGAGTTGACTTACAATTTTTTTTTAATTTTAGTTCTGGAATTATTACGACAACAAAATTTGAAGAAGTCAGCATTTATCAAATAAATTTTGAACAAATTTTATAAACATTGTGAACAGCGGTGAAAATCCGACAATCTCAATGGAGCAATCAGCAATGCAGTTGAAGAATTGAACTCACAAACTGAACTTGAAATAAAGTATTGTCCGTAGCATAGGATAAAATCGAACTATTTGCTCTCTATAACGCTTCTTGACGAAAGTTGTGGCGTCAGTTTATATAGAGTACCGTACGATTTCTTCAGCAATTTATTCGTGCGCTATATTTAATAATGCTAATCGAGTGTAGCACTTTGCACTGGAATTGTTCGTTTGCAAGCTGAACCAGAACTTTATTACTCTTCACTGCTTAAATATGTGTATATCGCAATTGTTGTCTGTTGAAATAATGTTTTGATATTTCTCCGCTTTGAAATTAGGAATTGAAATATATCCGATGACTTTATTCTGTCATACATTTTCGAATTCTAGCAATTCATGACTTCTCTAGCACTTGGATATTTTTCTTTTGTTTGAGTCCCAGAAATGTTTTAGGAACCTATGCAAAATTTTCGTCATGACAAGGGATAACCAATGCTTACCCTTCTCTCCAACATCCCAGTGCACAGTGGTCTAATCAGGCAAAAAATTGAACCTAATTCCATAGCGCCTTTCACCTTCATCCTAGCTTAATAAAGTCTTCGGAACAATTGTTTGTATAAATGAGCCGCATAGTCGCAAATTAAAAAAAAGTATGAAAAGTTTACTATACTGAAAATAAAATAAAAACTTTTTTTGTGTTAAGAGATAGAAGAATAGTTTATTCAGCAAAGTTGTAGAAGATTCAAAAATATGAAACTTTGTTGAACAAACGAAACCCCTATCTTTGTTTTGTACAATGTATGAAGTATATAACATGAAACTAACTTAAAAGTTAGTTTTTTGTATCATATTTTAGGTTATTTTTTCGATAATTTCAAATACGTATAGGTTAAAAAGGGGTAAGTGGAATCATGATGTCAATACTTTTTCTTGAAGTAAAGCTGAAGTACTATAAACTCCTTAAGGTTCCATTTGCCCGAATCCACCCATATTAGAGTACGGCGAGCATATGTTACAGTAGGATTTCAAATATTCAAAATACTAACTTATTTGTGTTAAGAGATAGAGGAAAAATTAATTCGACAAAGTTTTAAAACGTGCAGAAATCTGAATCTTTGCTGAACAAACAAAATTCCTATCTTCATTGGGTCGAATCGAAAAAATATGCTGAAATGTGCTATAACTCTGTAAGGAAAAGTCCAGGAGATGTGTGGCCTTCAACAAAAACGTGCGTTTTGTATGCCCAAATGCTTCTTTAGAACAACGTTTTCTTGTAAAATGTAACTAACAAAAGTTAAGTACAAAAAACTAACTTTTAAGTAACTTTCATAGAATATACGCTGTAGTTCTGTTCCCAATAAAGATAGGAATTTTATTTGTTCAGCAAAGTTTCGTATTTTGGCACGTTCTAAAACTTTGCCGAATCAACTATTCCTCTAACTCCTAACACAAAAAAGTTAGTATTTTTGATATATGAAAACCTACTGTAACATATGCTCGCCGTACTCTAACATAAGTGGATTGGGACAAATGGAAGCTTAAGGAGTTTATAGTACTTCAGTTAAACTTCTAGGAAAAGTAACCTAAAATATGATATAACTTTGTAAGGAAAAGTCCTGGCCATATATAGACCGTTCCGATAATTATAAATACACTTACGATCAACCGTCATTTCAAATAACGTGCAGTATTCAACCAAACGTTGGCTGCGTCCTGTTGTTTACATCCAAAAGAAACAGATGCTGTCATTTTTTCTAACATTTAGTGCGAAATTTTGAAAATGCATGGCCTTTCTCCCGAGCAAAGAAAGCGAATTGTGCACAAATGGGGCACCGTGAGTGGTCGTTCTATAAAAAAATTAGCCAGTGAAGAAGGTATAAGTGTCGGAGCAGTTCAAACCGCATTGTGGAAGTATTGTGAAGAGTGCACATTTACTGATGCCCCAAGACGTGGTAGAAAATCCGAGCCTGTTGATCCCACAATGGACAAAAAGGTTATGGAATACTACAAGCTGCATCCTTCAGTATCAGTACGAGATGTGGCAAGAAAGCTTGGAACCTCGGCGAGTTACGTTATGCGTGCCAAGGAAAGAATGGATCTGTAGACCCGTCGGAAGCAGAAGCAGCCAAAACGAAATCCAAAACAAGCTGAATCTGTGAAACCGAGAGCTCGGAAGCTTTATGACAAACTTCTGACCAAAAAAACGGGGTGTGTTGTCATGGATGACGAAACCTACATAAAACTGGACTATAAGACTCTGTCAGGACCACAATTTTATACATCACCGAAGGGAAAGGATGTCCCTGGACCAGTGAAAGCCATTTACACCGAAAAATTCGGCAAGAAGGTAATGGTTTGGCAGGCCATTTGTGAATGTGGGAAAATATCTCGTCCATTCATTTCGAATGACACAATGAATGGTAAAATTTACGTGAAAGAGTGTTTGCAGAAAAGGTTATTACCCATGGCTAAGCAGCATAACAATCCTCCAATCTTTTGGCCCGATCTTGCTTCCTGCCATTACTCTAAGGATGCACTAGGGTGGTATAAAACAAATAATGTCACATGTGTCCCAAAGGAGATGAATCCTCCAAACTGCCCTGAAATTTGCCCTATTGAAACTTTTTGGGCTTTGACCAAGGCAAAGCTGAGGAAATATGTCAAACCAGCGGACAATGTTGAAAAATTTAAAAAAGATTGGCTTAAAGTGGTAAAAATGGTCGGAGAACACACTGTGCAAAAGCTTATGAGTAGTGTTAAGAGAAAAGTTAGATAGCTCGCGTATCCTATAAAAAATAATCCCAACTTGAATTGAAACTGGAAAGAAAACACTGATTTTCTATATTTCAGAATAAAATGACCCGAAAAATCCTGTATTTTTTGTTTTGTTCAAGAAAGAATATGTATTTATAATTTTCGGAACAGTCTATATGACCTTTGGCAAAAATGTGTAATTTGTGTGCCCTAACAACTCCTCTGAACAATACTTTCATGTAAAATGCAACTAACAAAAGTTAAGTACAGAAAAACTAACTTTTAAGTAAGTTCCATGTAATATACTTTATAACTTTGTACCGAAAGTAGATAGGATTTTTATTTGTTCTACATATGTTGAATCTCCTACAACTTATTCAGCAAAGTTCTTTTACAAACTGTTCTTTTATCTCTTAACACTAAATTGGGAATTATTGGGATTAAATATTATACTACGTTTCTTAGGAAACGTTGCTTTAGTAACTATTGATGTTGGTTCAGGGTCGGACTCAACACTCCTCCTCAACATCAGATGGTTTAACTTCAATTAAAATACACATTTGTTGAAGCTTAACTGCTCCTAACGGTTTGGTAATAATATCTGCCTCCATTTGTTTTGTGGGACAGTACTGAATGTTCGCAACGCCAGTATCTACTAAATCTTTCACAAAACAATATTTTGTATCTATATGCTTTGAGCTTCGTGAATTCCTGTCACCGATAGTCAGTGCAATACAGCTTTGATTATCTTCGTGAATTAATATTGGTAGATCTAGTGTTTCTCCTACATCGTTCATTAATTTAAGTAACCATTGCAACTCTTGCAAACATTCTGCTAATGCTACGTATTCTGCTTCAGTGCTGGATAATGCAACAGAAGTTTGTTCTCTACATCCAATAAGCCCGCCACCAAACTTGAACAGAAAACCAGTATTCGATTTCCGATTTTTTACTTCACCGGCCCAGTCAGCGTCCACAAAACCTTCTAATATTTGTTTCGTGTCGTTGTTACCCAAATGCAGTTCATGATCTATAGTGCCTTTCAAATAGCGTAACACTTTCTTTGCTTCAATCCAGTCCGCATTGGTTGGGTTTGATACTCGGCGTCCAAGAATAGATGTCGCTATAGCTATATCAGGACGGGTGTTAACAGCGATGTACAACAAAGCCTCAATTAAGCTCTGGAAAGATTCTCGATCCTGAAGACTTTCACCATTCTCCTCCTTTTGTTGTAAAAATCCTGTTGCCATTGGAACTTTTGAGGGTTTGCATTGTTCCAATCCAAATTGCACAAGAACTTTCTGTATGTAGTTTCGTTGGTTGAGAATATATACATTATTTTCCAACCGAACATGTATTCCAAGGAAATATTTCAGATTTCCCAACTCAGATAGCTTGAACTTGCGGCTTAGAACTTCGACGAAAAGCTTATACTCCTTGAGACTAGTGCAAACAACAACAATGTCATCAACGTAAATGAGCACGAACATTTTCAGTTCCTTTGATCGTCGAATATATAAACAGGAATCTGCACTGGAACGTTTGAATCCATTTTCCTGGAGTACTGAAGCGATTCGTTCATTCCAAACTCTAGCCGCTTGCTTTAAACCGTAAAGGCTTCGTTTCAATCGACAAACAGCATTTGGATCGGCTCCAAACTTCTGAGAAAAACCCTTCGCTAGCAGTCTTGCTTTGTCTCGTACAACTTTTCCAGACTCGTCTTCTTTCCGTTTATAAATCCATTTGCACCCTATTGCCTTTCGACCGGGAGGAAGTTGGATTAGCTCCCATGTTTCATTTTCACGAAGAGATGCTATTTCTTCTTGCATAGCCACCTTCCATTTATCACTCTCTGCACTGACCAAAGCCTCAGCAAATGTTTTTGGATCAGTAGATGGACTTGCTGCAATACCAATCATTAGCCTTTCCGGTGCTACGCCAAAATTTGCACGACTCGACCGACGCACATTTTCATCAGCAATCGCTTCGTTTTCACTATCGGAATAAACTCGTGTGGGGAATCTTCATTTTCTTGCTTTTCGGCTGAAGAAACTGTAACTTCAGTAAGTACTGCAATTTCACCAGATTCGTCAGGATTTCTTCCAACCTTTCTACCTTCATTCCTTCCAGCCTCTTTACCTTCATTCATGGTTTCCAAAAATTTGACATCTCTGCTTATCACAATCTGTCCAGTTTTAATATCCAGACATCTATAGGCTTTGCTCTCGGAAGAATAACCAACGAAAGTCTTTTCAACGGCTTTTGCATCAAACTTCTTTCGCTTCTGAGCAGGTGTCCAAACATAGGCGCTGCAACCGAACACCTTCAAGTGCTTCAAATCTGGCTTTTTCCCAAACAATAATTGAAATGGTGTAGTTTCTATCGCTGTTGTAGGTAGTCGATTCTGAATGTATGTCGCTGTGTTGACTGCTTCCGCCCAAAATCGTTGTGGCATTCGTGCATCTAGTAGCATGCAAAGAGCCATCCCTTTTAAAGATCTGTTCTTTCGCTCAGCCACACCGTTTTGTTGTGGTGCATAACCGGCGGTGTACTCAGCCTTGATTCCTTCTTCTTTGTAGAACTTCTGAAGACTGCTTGAAGTATACTCGCCTCCTCTGTCTGACCGAATAATCTTAGGCGTCTTTCCGAACTTAGTTTGAACTAACCGTACGTATTCACGGACTTTATCTGCTACCTCGGACTTGTTCTTGAGAAAATACACTATCGTATACCGACTATGGTCATCTATCATCGTCATATTGTACTTGCAACCTCCAGGTGTTAGCGTCATTGGACCAGCTACATCAGAGTGGACCAGATCGAATACATTGACAGATTTCTTTGTCGCTGCAACCGGAAACGAAGGACTAGCCATTTTTCCTTCAACAAAACACTCGCAGGTTTGAAGAACACCACAGTTTCTAATTTTCATACCTGAAACCAAGCTCTTGCGCTCAATAGTTCCAATAACATCTGGGTCTCTGTATCCAAATCTTCTATGCCAAATGTGTTGACAATCCTCATTATGACGCTTCTGTTCTACCATTAATAATTGCTGCTTTTCTCCATACAAGTTCAACCGATAAAAACCGCCAACTCTGTCCGCCTCCGCTATTATTTTACCATTAAACACCAGCCTACAATGATCAGCATCGAACTTCGTACAAACACCTTTCTTTGCCAATTTCGTAACTGAAACAAGATTGCCTTCCAGCTCTGGAGCATAAATAACGTCCGTCAAAGTTATAGTGATTTTTTCTCCAGCATTGTCACAACATTCGATCAAACAGTCACCAATTCCTTTGGTACAAAGAGGTTTCCCGTCGGCTGTTGAAATCACTGGACAAATACTTGTATCCAATCGAACAAATGACTTAATATTGTTAGCCAAATGTGATGTCGCACCTGAATCAATCACCCATGCATTCGAAACCGTTTCACCGTGTCGGACCATAAACGTAAACGACTCTTTTTGGCCGTTTTCGCGCACTGTTTCAGCTTTTTCTTCCAGCTTTTTCTTTTCGCCTTGCAGTTCTTCTTCCGATGACCCTGCTTTCCGCAGTTGTAGCACACAATTGCCTTGTGTTGATTGTAGCCAATTTTTAATACCTGCTCTTCCGATCCGTTCTGCTGCTTCCGATGCTTATCCGCCAAGTCTATGAGTTTAACTTTCATCATATCAAGCGTCAGTTCGTCGTCATTCCTAGCTTCCAATGCAGTCGTGAGTGGGTCGAACAAATCTGGCAGTCCTCTTAAAATCAGCGCAACTTTAAGACATTCCTTCATCTCGAAACCGGAGTTCTCCAATCGAGCATAGTGCTTCTCAATTTCAGCGAGATACACATCCATGTTTTCGCCATCTTTAAAGTTTTGATTCGTGATTTGCTTTAACAACGTTACCTTTTGGCCTAGAGACGTTTTATTGTGTTTCTCCTTAAGCGCCATCCATGTCGTTTTCGCTGTCGTTTTTCCTCTAATTACGCCAAACTGACTTTCATCCAGCATGAGCTGAATTGTAGCTAGCGCCCGTTCGTCGCCATCCTTCCAGGCATCTGTTAACGGTGCTGGTGGAATTCCTGGATCAACGTACTTTCATGTTTGTTCCCGCCGCAGTAGGGCCTGGACCGAGAAGGACCAAGTGGGATAGTTGCCATTGTTCAACTTCGCTATTCTTGCCAATTCCATTCTCGAGAGTATTCCAAAAAACAGCTTCGCTTCAAGATTTTCAAATTTTACTTTAATCTTTCTCGCGTAATACACTGGGTACCATAACCTGTTACAAGTATCTGGACTTGAGTGATGGATTTCGGAGAACAAGAAATGAACGTGTTGTCTCTTCAAGCAACTGATAACGAATGAAAAAAATTTTCTCTTTATTGGGATTAAATATTATATTACGTTTCTTAGGAAACGTTGCTTTAGTAACTATTGATGTTGGTTTAGGGTCGGACTCCACAAAGATAATAGAACAATTCCATAGAAAATGTCCCAGTTTTTGTTTTGAGAAGTCATCGCGTGTGATTGACCAAAGTCCCCAAATAAATCAAGGTTGAAATAATCAGAGGTCAACACTAAATTGAAAGATAATACTAATTATAGCATTTTTGAAGAACATTTCGAGTTTCTGAAAAAATGTTTACAGGTTGCCCAAACGTGATATTATTAAAAAATGACTAAAAACTACCTATTTGATCTTTTGACAATTCTGTTCGATTTCCAAATTTTTCCGTTTTTTTTATTTTTAAAGGATTATGTTTGAACTGGTTTAGTTCAACATCGCACTCAGTTATTTGACTCACAAAGAACTATTTTTTTCAAAATTTTTAAATATAACCTTCCAAAACACATAAAAAAAACAATTAAAAGCTGAAACTTTCAATGCAAGGTGAAGTTCATGACGAAAATTTACATAAATAAAGATCCTTGCTATCTTACCGGGGAGCTGAGATATGGGCATTTTTACATGTGATGGAAAACTAAGCATTTTTACAAATATGCCACTAAAGCCCAATATCATAATTGCACAGAGTTTTACTCTCCTGCTTTTGTGCGATAATTGAAAAAAAATACTTTTTCGCAAAACGGAAGAAGAAAAAAGGTTAATCACGTGACGTAAAATCGAACAAATTTACCTCTCACTGATTTATATACACTCATTGTTACGATAGGCAATATTATTCGTAACAAACACTAACAAATCCGTTTAAAGCACTGTTTGCAACAGCACAACTAAAGCGTAAACAACTTAGCTACAATATTGACAGATTGCTCTAGCTAACGGCCCCAGGCTCAAGGAACCGCCTACTTCTAATTTTGGTGAGGATGAATGATAGCTTTGTTCGAGGTGAAGCGATAAGCCCAGGGGGCTGTTACAAAATATGAAGGAAATAAAACATTCACAATTTTAAATAATTTGATTTTAAAAATTGACATAATTTCACCTTAAAATTGCTCTATCTCGGAGTTGGTTCAACAGAATTAACTTCTTTTTTTAGAAAAAAAAGTATTTTGTTATTACCTGAAACTTTTTAGAGTATCTCAAGTTGATCAGAAGTAGTTAAGATATAATTTAAGTGAAAAAACTAGTTTCAAGGCAATGTGTTTTAAAAAAAGTTATATCTCTTCAGAGATAAGCCCTAGGCATTTCATGTCTTCAGCAAAATTTCATGAAATCGATAGTTCTACAACTTGCGGCAGACAGAAATAGACAGAAATATCCCGTAGAATAAAAAAGGTAATTTTTCTAAGTATAATTCTAGCTTAATAAGCAATTGGATGGAAATCCGAAGACACCAAACCCCTTAAATGTAAGGAAAAGTGAGAAAAGACTTTTGACCGTCCTTTTTTCAAAACGGCCCCACTGAGCAGCGATCTCCGAAGGAAAACCCAGAATCGGATGTAGCGAAAACCGGAAGTGGTAAGGCTAGCACACCTATTTCCGCACTGGATATAACGGTCGGTGGTCAAGGCCAACGAAAAACGTATGGGCTTGCGGCTAAAAGTGACTGCGCTGTCCGAACAACTCGATGCCATAATCGAGTTCCTGGCAAACAGGCGGAACATCTCCGCTGACCTAAAATTGAGCCTCCTCCTGCCTTGGAACAGCATTGATGAGACCAGAAAAGAATACGACGAACTTGTAGCTCAAGTGTAGGCGGCCGAAAAGGAAGTCAGAGGCGTAGGCCCGAGATGCAAAGTCGGTAAATCGGTACTAAGCTACGGGCATCAAGACGACACAACTAAATTTGAATCACTGCTACGCGGCCCAGCAGTCGCTACACCAAGCAGCCTCTGAGTATCCCTCCCGGAAACGGTAACTGGGTTGCTGATAAATCCAGTATGGCAGCCTTATGGACGACGAGCTGGTTTCCGGTTCTCCAGGTTCTGCCAAGGTGAACGGAGTGTTCTAGTGCAGTGTTACGATCCGCCACATTGGTCTATCGAAAGGTTCGCTTTGATTGTTGACTTCGTAACCATGGGGATGACGGGCCTAACGCCGTTGGTGGTGGCGGGTGACTTCAACGCTTGGGCTGTAGAGTGGGAAAGTCTCTGTAGGAATCAGAGGGGTCAGATCTTGCTGGAAGTTTTGACTAAGCTTAATCTATACCTGGCCAATGTTGGAACTAAAAGTACATTTAGCAGGAACGGTGCGAAGTCGCGACGTTCTCCAGCACAGAACTGATCACGATCTGGCGGGTAATCGATGGCTACTCCAATAACGACCTGCATTCGGTTCGCTATAGTGTAGATCACAACGTGACGAGGCAAGCAACGGGTTGT
Organism: Wyeomyia smithii; assembly: GCF_029784165.1. Taxonomy (NCBI): domain Eukaryota; kingdom Metazoa; phylum Arthropoda; class Insecta; order Diptera; family Culicidae; genus Wyeomyia; species Wyeomyia smithii. The sequence goes on along the minus strand of NC_073696.1, from coordinate 20,493,975 downwards.
AGAGCCAACACTCTAACCGTTGGCGGGTAGAAGACCTCGCGTTTCGATTCCGAAGCATTTGAGAATACTATAAAAAGAGAACTCGAGGGAGCCAGTTGGCGTACCTCCGTGCAAGACCATCCCTCATCGCGCATGAACCGAGGAACTTGGAGTAGAGCACCGCACAGTGGTCGAAAAGGACTGAAATCAGAGCGAAACCAATAACTACTGAGGGTTACCTTCTAGATGAACGATGTCTTGTCGAATGTTGATCCTGAACCTTAAAAAACATACTTATAGCATGTCGAAGAAGAAAACCCCGAGAAATCTCGAATTCCATGATCCAGATATATCAAACAAAGTTAAGGTATGCGTAATGGCTCTTAATATTTAGGTAGTTCGAATTTTAATTTTATGAGTGGCGCTCTAAGCTAACATTGCTTACTAAGAAATGGCCGCTTGCGCGTCGCACGCTCGTTTTCGTTTTTGATATTGTGAACGTTAAGGCGGAAATTACCCAGAAAACTTTATTGTTCCTTTCTCTATCCCTTTCCGACCGGGCCCATATAATTGCGTAGGTAGAAGGTGACTTAAACAAAACCTTCTTTCTCGCTTTTTGAATGTCCTATTCATTGTTTTATTGCTCACAACGCTATTGTCAACATCGTAGCTGCTACGAAAAATAAAAAACTGGAGCAAGCAAATGTTTTTATATAGGAGTTGCTTCGATTTAGATTTTGTTATCCGTCCTTTTTTACCTACACAATTGTGTGGGCTCGGTCGGAAAGGGCTATGAACACGGGGGAACATTTTAGTTTTTGAATGAGTGCGGGTATCGGCGGGGATACCATTTAAAACTCTACATAAAGTTGGAGTGCCAAGTATTTTATCATACCTATTTTGTGGAGGGCTTATTTCCATGAAACAACTCTGAAAGGGATATCTGAAGTTGTTAGAATGCTAGAGTAAGGCCATATAATCAATTCGACACTATTGTAAAATTCATTACTACTTCAGCATTCTGTAATAAATCCCTTGGGTAAACAACGTGAAAATGAAGAAGTCGTGATTCCACAAGAAGCCTACTTTCTCAACTAAGTTAAATGTATGACAACAACAATAATCCAAGCATTCTGGTGATTTTACACTAGCTTAAACCCTGCAGAAATGATTCCCGAAGAGGGGGCTTGCTCGATGAATTCAGTTAAAAAATTGATTTTGTCCAACTATATACAGTTCCAGACCACTGTGCGCTGGAGGCCTACGGCGAGTCAATCGAAGGAAACTTACGGCCGCGCATTGCATACCCAAGTAACAGAACTAGTTTTATCCGAGTTATATAGCACTGTTTGGCTGTATTAAGCGCTATAAAGTTTGTTATAATAAATATTGTCACTAGGGTACGCAATGTTGAGGACTGGGTGCTCTCCAGGAAACTGGATACGGTTGTGAATAACCGTAAATCAGAGCAACAGGCGGTGATCAAAGTCGGAGACTGCGCCATTACCTTGAAGCCATCTTTGAAACTCTTGGGGGTTACGGTTAACGACAAGCTTACTTTAAAGAGCCACGTGAACTATGTCTGTAAGAGGGCCTCAACGGCTTTCGCGGCATTACCTTAAATGATGTCGAATAGTTCAGCAGGTATATGGCAGCAATTGGGAACTTCTTGCCAGTGTGGCTTCATTCACACTTTGGTTCATTGGCCCAAAAAAATGATTTAGGAGTGCCTCTAAGCGCTCAAATTTGTAATTTTTCGGTCCTCGCTACTATCTAGAGAGGGTCTGCAACTTTGTGACAAAATGCTACGGGACAAAATGTAGGGGGAGTCAAAAAAAAACCCAAAAGAGCTTCCTAACACATATTTCGCGGACATCCTCGTCGACAACACACAACCAACGAGTGCTCGAAGTCGACGGCCTCTATCGGGATTTCTGCTAAATATAGTCTTCGTTGGTCGTGGGCCCAGCAAACTGCTACCTGCCGTGTTTTACCCGCTTAACTATATCCGCCGATTTGTAGACCTGGTACACTTCATGGTTCATGCGTCTGCGCCAAACACCATTTTCTAGCTTGCCGCCAGGAATTGGACGCAAAATCCTACGCTCAAAAACACCAAGAGCTTGTCGATCGGCCTCTTTCAACGCCCATGGGTTGGCCTCTTTCAACGCCCATGCTTCATGGCCGTAGAGGGCCACGGGAAGAATTGGTGTTTTGTAAAGTGCAAGGTATGCAGACTACGAGACCTCAACTGGTTACGTAATCCGTAGAAGGCCCTGTTTGCAGCTGCTATCCGCCTTTTTGTCTCACGGCTAACCTCGTTGTCACATGTCACTAATATACTAAGGTGAATAAATCCGTCGACTACATCTAACACCACCTCAGCACCAACATCCGTCGGACTATCACGCTCTCTACCAGCCACCATGTATTTCGTTTTGGCAGAGTTAATGACCCGATGACCCGATCAGTCAAAAATATCAGGATTATAACAAATCTTAATATTTTGTTACGAACTTTTTGTATCATTTTGTGTTCTAAACTTGGTCTCGTTAATAGTTAAAATATCAAAATTCCTATCAAAATTACTTACTGATTATTTGTAGTTTTGTAAGGTTTTTGGCAGAAAAAGAACAGAATTAGCTAGAATGTACAATATTTTGTTGATTGAATAACAAATTTTGTTATAAATATGCTTGAAAAAACACACTTTTGAACATTCATGTGTAAGATAAGAATTTGATATAATTCTGTACTTTTTATCATTCTGGCATACCAAGAATATTCCAGGCTTTGTTATTTCTATCAAGCTCAGATATATTTGTGTTACCCGTTTGTTATAATCGTTTGATCGGGGAGCCCTATTCTCGCAGCTTCTCTTCTGAGAGGTCCGAAGGCCTCTTCCACTGCTCTACAGTTGATACCAATGCAATGATGTCGATATTGTCCGCAAAACCTAGAAGCATGTGAGACTTCGTAACGATGGTGCCGCTTCTTCGCACGCCAGCCTCCCTCCGTATAGCACCCTCCAATGCGATGTTGAACAATAAGTTTGACAGCCCGTCTCCCTAACGTCATCTAACGTCACGAGGGAGTCCGATATCTCACCGACATAATTCGCCATAACTCATTTCTCTTAACTGTATCGTACGCCGCCCCAAAGTCAATGAACAGATGGTGAGTCTGCAAGTTGAATTCACGAAATTTATCGAGGATCAGTTGCAAGGTGAATATTTGGTTCGTAGTGGAGCGTCACCCTCGAAAACCACATTGGTAATCGCCAACAAAGGTCTCCGACAAAGATCTCAGTCTATGGAACAGAATACGGGGGAGAATTTTGTAAGCGGTGTTGATAATTACTACAGTCCAGGCGGTGGTCTTTCTTGTAGATCGGGCATATGAGACCCTTCAACCAATCCGAGGGTAATTCTTTATCGGACCACACTCTCAACATGATCCGGTGTTAAGCACGATAGAGCTGTTCGCTCCCGACTTTGAAAAGTTCGGCTGGAATGGCGTCCTAACCAGCAAAATTTGCACAGATAATTTTTTTTTGGGCGCATAAACAAAATTTGACATGACTTTCGCTGCCACCCTAGCGTAGAGTTTTTCGATCAACGTGATACAAGGAGCATACTAGGTACCGGAAGGCTATTCTCGATGATCAGATAGCAGCGAAAATGATCCAATTTCGCGAAGAGTAGATGAACGCGACGACTCATCCCGAACTTACATCTGGAATGATTTTAGGGTCATTGGATTCTATTCATATAAGATGGTGATCGACCATTTTACGGTTTCCGGACACTGGAAGTCACCATCTTGAATTTTAAAATGACGTCTGAAGTTTATTTCCGATATCTGTTCATCATATCGATTCCGGAAATTTTTATGTTGGGTGAAATTTGGTCATTTGGGCTGTTTTCAAATAGCCGGAAGTCATTATTATGGATTTAGAAATGACGTATAGGGTCGATTTTCGGCCTTTAGATATCATCTTGGTTCTCAAAATACCCATATTGGCGTTCAAAACAAGCTTCTAATTCTGACGTAGAACTACGTTTTTCTTTAGCCTACCACATAGGGATGTAAATAGGAAAACTATTAACGAAAAGGGGACGAAAAATGTCCCTTCTTAAATGCTTATAAATCGGTTTGTTTTCAACTGGTTTCCTTGATTCTTGCAGCAATTGATTGGAAAATTGTACACGCATCCAACCAAATGTAGAAAAGTGTTGCTTGATTATGCAAACTATTGTACTATTTAAAATTGTCAAGCCTTGTTGAAACGAAAATAACGTCCTCTGTCCGCTTGCTGCCTTTCCCTAAAAAGGTCGACAGAATAGTATAACTAGTTATCCGCGAATTGCGATAGTAGCAGCAGCAGGTTACGCCAGTAAACAAATCACATTACGTATCTAAGCAGCAGCGAGGTAGCACCAAACGTCTCGATAGGCCAGTTAAGGGCTTCGATATTCGTTCCGCGATGAAGTTTTGCTTTATCTTGGCAACAACACATTCTGTGCTGAATCCAAAAAACACAATCTGTTACGGCCGTCTTATATACTGCATGCGAAACAGCTTTTACAGATTTTGAACAGCAAAATGTCTTTCTCAAGGCAAATAAACAAGTACTTGAAGGTTAATAATTTTTTGGCAATAACACAAGCATTCTGTGCTGGGTTCTAGCAATCAAATTCTGTCGCGATTAAAAGTGTTTTTGGTAAAATCAGCTACATTCATTAGTCGGAAGATAAGCTGGCTGGACCATCCACAATGTTGACGGATTGCAGCGGGTTGCGCCTGTGGCTGCCTTTAAATCGAACAAATCACTTGCTCTGTGGTTGGTCACCATGTCTCAGGAGCAGAGCGGTTCTTCTCACTTCACAGCGTGTGTCGTCAGACTGCCGTTATTGCCCCACTACTGAGGCAGCATAAAGGTTGCCATCAGCAAATTCAATTTTGAGCAGCAAAATGCCATTCCTAAGGCAAATAAAAAAGTGTTTGAAGGTTAATCATTTTTTGACAACTCAAGCGAGCAATCTGTGCTGGATACTAGCAATTTACTGAATGTGAAACAGCTTTTACAGCTCGTGTTTTCAGTGTCTTTATTCCACCACTGTTGAGGCAGCACAAAGCAAGCGTTTGGAGACTTTATGACTCATTGATGAAACACTTACAACAATGCATTTTTTAATAGTGTGCGTAGTTTTACGTCAGTTATGCGGTCGTGTCTTGGATACAACTTCCTACTTTTTTTTTAAAGTACAATGCTTTGCATCGTAAAACCTAAATTTTCCGCATTTTAAATGATGCATGGCTAAATTTACAATCGATTGCTGCAAGAATGAAGAGAATCCGTTGAAAACTGTCTGAATAAAAAGCGTTTAAATAGGACATTTTTCGTGACGCTCTTGATGTTTTTGGTTTTTCAATTTGAACTCCTATCCCAGCATGTTGCCGTAAGACGAAATTCTACGTCAAAAGCTATTTTTTTTTTAAGTCAATATGTTCCGACCTTATGTTTAGAGATATTGGACCGACTTTGATGGCGAAACATTGTGACGCAAGTGAAATCTTGATGAATATTTCACCAGGAATGTAGGTAAGTAAGTGATTTGATGAGATATTATGTGAATCAATTATGATAATATACATCATTTTAAAGGTACTAACTAAAGTTAACATAAACTATCTTTTTGGACTCTAAGCAAAGTCATACTATTTTCAATTTTCTAATTTCGCTACATTTACTCCTCAAAGTCAAAAGCTACCATGAACAATTAAAATATAGGTTATCCAAGGTTTATGAATTAATTGATATGCATATAAATATGATTTGTTTATATGACGACTGAAAACGATTAGTTTAACGGGTTTATCGGCTAAATCAGTCCGTATATACAAGGAAATCGAAGCAAACCATGCTTCGCGAACAGACGACTTTTTTTCGCGTTCACGTTTTTCCGCGTTCAGTTTTTATAAATATTGAAATATTGAAAAAGTTAACAGGAAAGTTTGCGGCTGGCGTTAGGAGTTAAGTTCACTAATCGCGTGTGCTCCATTAAATATTTCTTAAAAGGCGTGATATATAATAAAATCAACGGAATCTTGTTTGCCGACGTAGTACAATGAAGTCAGTGTAGTGTAAAAAAATGAATGTTGTGAACTCCTTTGTAAATTAACTTGAATTGCAATGAGTTTCTTCAAGGGTAAAGGTTTACAGGAAGAGATGTCGATGATCGTGTAATAAAGTGATCCTAGTGATGCCACACAGTATTCGGCAACGTGCTTTTTGTGGAAAATTGGCGAGGCGCTACGCCCCGCTGTATTTGCTGTAGCCGTATTCGATTTGTGTGCGTGTGTATATTTACTAGGCATGGTGCGATGCAATGATTCGTGAATGGTGATAGTGGAAAAAAAATAGTGGTCTGCAATCCTTAAGATGAGTATAGCAAGTTCCATAATCAAACCATTTTGTTTCTGTAATGGAGAAGCTGCATTTAGTGAGGGATTTTATTATGTCAAATTCGTTTATGTAGCGGGCTACAGCGGGACTACACCACATACTGTTATTTTTAAATTCCATTTGACAGATTTTGCATATGTGTTGGTTTTCGAATTGCACTACATCAAGTTGCTTGGTAGACAGAGACTTTGTGTTCATCTGATTGATTGTACACGATACTACGCCAATGAGTAATTGTGTGGCCGGTACATGAATATGTATTTCTCTCAAAACCACAGTCTCTCAACTGCAGGGATACCAGATACGCGATTTGGAAGTTGTTTTGTATAAGTGTTTCATAGATTGGTGTACTTCGACGATATTGACGTAACCTAACTTTTCCTGACATGATAATATTTCACTATATAAATCAGCAAATTTTGTTCATTACGGTATCACTTTGTACAGCTTTTGATTTTATTTTTATTCGAGGGCTACCACCGGTATGAAAATATGGATTTAACAAATATACTGAAGTATATTCTATATTTATAAACCCAGTGTAGCCCAGTGGGCCGTTTTGGAATCAACTATGTTGCGTTTTGATAGACGCAGTGCATTGAGAGACTTATGCCTAAGCTGACCCATATTTTCAACTTCGAATATTTTTTCGAATATCCATTATTTCATAATTGTTGTTGGGCTTGGGTAAGATTCGGAACTTTCTTTGAAGAGTGGTTTGATGGCTTTTTTATACCCTTTTTATGATTTCTTTAGGTTTTGAAAGATACGGTATGCACACAAGTTGAAAATATTCACAATAGAATTGTTAATGACTGTATTGCATTTTCTCTATTGATTTGATTTGCTACTCCGTTCTCTTATTTCTATTTTGGATTTCTTTTGCTTTTGAGTATTTTTTTTTTAGCTTCGAAAGATGACACGGGTTCGAAACCATAAAACCAATAATGACAACATTGGCATTTTGCAAATTTATTAGGAATGTAGTATTATTACTTACCCTGTTGTATACCCTGCCTGTTGTATACCCTGCCCTTTCTTCAACATCCCAGTGATTTCTCGTGGAAGTGCAGAGGTGTTCTCGGCTTCCAATAAAGCGAGTATCACGTCAACATATTCCCATACAAACTCCTTCTTTGACCTGCATTCGGATGCGGCCGGCGCTGGTATTGCCTTACATAGAGCTTAAGATCTCCAGTTTTTACACATTGAGGATGCATGTTGGTCCCGAGCATCATCTGTTGGTTCTCTGTGTAATTACAGCTGATCTGGCAATAACGGAGTAGCAACCGCGGGCGGTCAATCATGCTCATGCTCATGCTAAATCAGTCCGTATATACAAGCAAAAACGATTTGTTTCTTCTTATTCCGACATTTTCGATGACTTTATTTCACCTTTTTCTAGGAGTAGAAAGGATAACCTTTTTTTTCGATCGTCTTTTCTACTCCTTGAAAAATGTGAAATAAAGTCACTGAAACTGTCGGAATAAGAAGAAACAAATCGTTTTTGCTTGTATACACGGACTGATTAAGCCGATAAACCCGTTAAACACATAAATATGAACGTCCAGAACGGTTTCAGAATAGTAATAGTTTAAGAGTTACTGATAGAAACACTTACTAATATTAGAATGCGTAATTTTTTTTTGTCCTGTAATTTGAATTATTTTCCTTGATTTTGCTGTATAACAACTTTTAATCTTCAATATTTTTGTATTGTTCATTTTAGGTAGTTTTCATTTGCTATTTTTGAGCATTGAATTTAAATCCCGCATAGATTAAAAAGTTATTTCCAAAACTAATATTTGCTAATATATTGTAGCATATAATAAAGTTCATATAAAAAAGACAAAATCGCACCACCGGATGGATTTATTTACCTTGTACGGCGCTAATTCAAACAATACTCGACGTTATTAACAAGCCAAACCAAAATATAGGTTGAGTGTGTCTATCCAAACTTCGATCCGAAGCCAAAGCTGATTGATTTGGCCGAAGCGGCGGAAACGGAGAGACCTTGTTCGGTAAACGCCTTGCTCACGCTCGCTCCTCTACACGATGACGAATTCGCAGCATGAAGCCGCGATAGATCAATGACACTTTTGCCACCGAAAATTGGGGACCCCATTGACAAGCAGCAGCGAACGAATCAATTTTTTCGATCTGTTCATTTTGCGACATGCCAAACGACCCAAAATGCGATTTCAAAACCTCTCTTCTGACACACTGGGGCTTAACTAGTAGACTCGCACCCGCGTTTCGCGGGTCCCTCCACGGTGTTCGGTTCACGCCGCACCGTACGTACGCATGAAACTTTTTTTTTGTTGATTCAATTTTCGGATAACATTCCAACCGATTTGTACGGTACAACAGAAACGACACGCCACACCGTTTTACGCCCGAGGCAAAGCAGTTTAGACAATGTGATTCCGAGATTGCACGGTGAACAACATACGTGGAAAGCAGTTGAAAATAGTGTAGCCAAGTTGTGGTGGTATAGTGGAAGATCGACTATACGTAGGAACCTCTCGGATCTGTCGAAGATTGACAGAGCGAGCCTCGCTCTAGCCGGTACCAATCCAGCAGCCAAGGCGCGAGCTTATTTTTCGCCCTATGATAAATTAGCCCCTCTCGGAGTTGATCGTTGCTTCTGCTGTTGCGGTTCAATCGCTATTGTTTATCGGCACTGAAATTGATGATGCCGTTGATGAGTACCAAAATAGCGGAATCCCCACACTTCGATTGCAAAAACCCCCCGCTTCTTCTCCTCCAAAACGCTTGGGGGAATTCTTCATTAGCGAAAGTGTTTGTGTTAGCTAGATATTCTCTAGATGCGTTACGGTTCGATCCTGCCTGACAACTGTATGACAAATGGATTAGAAACGACGCAGCAGCATTCGACCGGACCGGACTGGACGACCGGAAGACTACTCCCCCAAGCAGGGCCCCGTTGTCCGAATCATCTTGGGTGGGGCAGTCAGTGGATAGGTTACTCTCCTCGTAGGTACATGCACTGGGTACGTGTGGGAAGTTTGTCCGTGCAATCAGCTTGGAATATCGGTCTCATGCAGCGACAAGACGAATTGACTTACCTTGTGTTGCAGCCACTCAGTTCAGCCGGGGAAGTGAGGTGATGGGCAGGTAAAGAAATTAATCATTTCGTACAAATCCGTCTAATGGATGCTTTGTACCTATTGAAAAGTGCAGGAAGAAAAGCTTTTGCGATATCGAGTCGAAAATTGATTTACTTCATGCGCTGAAAGCCTCTTTCGTCTATTATTTTCACTATAGATGAGGTTCCGATGATAGTTTCTACTGAATATTAACATGTATGTAACCCATTTCTTTAAGTAAAATTGTGTTTCAGACAATCATTCATATGCCATCCGACAAAGTTTATGGATCGATGATCAAAAATAAAATTTCTAAATATCTGGGCCAGGATCTGGTTCAGAATGTTAGAACTATTAGATTGCGTCTCTTTCGGTAATTGAAAATATCCGTTTTTCCAATCAACCAGTAATCTATATTATCAGCTTAGTTTGATGTTTCAACTTCTCCCTCTCTCCAAACAAAAAATCCTTCCCACAGCCATGCATAGAAAGCATAACACATGTTGCGTCACATATTCGATAACGCCCCTCCCGTGCGCTCTCGGAGCTAAATTATTCACCGCTAACTTTTCATTCGGAAAAATTCCCTGGCAAACTTTTCCGAGAATCGCCTGTCACAAATTGGACATCACGTGCAATTATGTAGTTTATATAAATTGATCGACTTGCTTCAAGCGTACGAGGCTGAAAGCGAACGAATCACTCCTAGCGCGGATAAGGAAGAGGCCGAGGTTTGAGGGTTGGAGTTAGTTGCGGTAATAATAGAACAATTAGGCTTGTGACACACACACACACACACACACACACACACACACACACACACATACACGTTAACCACTCGAATCAGTGCAACTACTCAAAGTACTGTTTAATCTATCCGCGGTGGTTCTTTTCGCCTTCCCCCTTTCGAGGGGGTCCAAGTTGTACCAGCCAAAGCAGCAGACTGTGACCACGTGCGGCTTGCGGACAAACTCACCGTCGGCCAAATTACTGGTCCTTTCGATATTTTTCGTTTCAATTATTCATGCCTACCCTGGCAGCGTGCTCCAATCAGTCAGGGGACACACGCTTGCCGGTTCTCGTTTGCTGTGCGCTGCTGGACCACCCTTCTTTCGTCTGGTAAATTCTCCTCCCGACAAGGCGAGGAAGGACGGGAACCGATGACGAAACGCGAGACACACATAATCGCTTGTGAGCTAACAAATAACTGGAATAATATGAAAAATAAATATTATTTCAATATTCAACGGTGGACAACTGCGCTTCGGTTTTTTTTTGCCCCGCCGTTCCGTGCACTGCCAGTGCGGTTCCAATCCAAAACGGCAGCCGGGCGCGGTTCGTGGGCGACAGTTTCGGAACCAGCGGCTAAAAGCACTTTTTGATTTGCTAGACGAATGAGCTGTAAAGTGCACACGAAAATTCATGGGGAACGGAACTTGTTTTCTCCGAAAGAAAGGAATAGTAAATATTGAGGTAATTGGGAGTGAATAACATCGCACACCCACATACACACACACCCAAACACATGCACATGAGGCGAATGAATTCCCATACTCAAGTGCGGGTCGGTTCTGGATCCGAGCAAAAAGCTCCGATTCGATTTGTCCGATTGGGGATTGAGGTTGACGGGTTTGATTGGGATTAAGTACGGTTTTTTTGGCGGCGGCGGCGGTGTGGCACCTCCATCCGGTCACTTTCCCCGTTGGGCTTTTGGAACCAGCCGGCAGCTACATCGAACGACGGACACACAGGGTTGGCCAATCAATCGATTGCAGTGGGACTGCCCGGAGCCCAGCTATTTGTCCAAGCACAACCTGTGAGTGGGAAGTGCGTCTACAGTTCAGCGGTATGGTTTGCTAGGGTGGGGCGAATTAGCAATTTGTAGATGGTAGAATGTATTTTTTTCCATTTTTTTGACCATGAATAAAAATAACACTGATTCCCTCTATCACATTAGATGAAAAACATTCATTTAAGCTATACTTGTTAATAATAACGAAAATCTTGAACCGCTCAAGCTCAGTAGTGTTCGAATGTTGAATAACCTGCAACATTCTGTACCTTTATTTTGTCATGAGCTTCGAATTCTTGAACTTCTCTCGATTTCCTGCATGCTTTCCACTTATGTATAAAAGGCAACAAAAAACAAAAAATACAAATTTTCTGGTGAGACTCTTCCTGATAAATTTCGAATCCGGACCTAACAACAGCGTAACACTTTTTTCTGCGGTTACAATATGCTTGCCAAACTCTTTTTGCTTCCTGGATACAGGAGTCCCGCAGTTTTTCTTACGTCTTTCGCTCACAACTGTAGATTCCGTTTGAAAAAAGACGGCTATATAAAAACCTGCCTCTGCTAAAATCAATCAGTTTGAACCGATTTGTGCTCAGCTTTTACAATATAAAATAGGAACGAGAAACGAGACGCGAACAAAAACAAAATCATGACAATATTTGTATTTACTTATTCCATCTAACAATAAAAGTCTTAATGAATATTTGAACTAGATAATTACAGTACTAAGCCTATTCACAGAAGATTGTGTCAGTTCGCCAAACTCAAAATGGTCTTCAACATCAGTAAAGGTACAGTGTAAAGGTGGTAAGCTAAAGGTAGCAGCGTCATAAGAAAAAAGGGAATAAATAGCAGCGGTCCGAAATTACTGCCTTGTGGGACACCAGACTTATTTGAGAAAGGCCGTGGTACACAACCATCAATCTTCACGATCTGTTACAAAGGATTTCCACTAGATCACTAGTTGAGTAGATATCCAGAGTCGAGACAACCTCTGTAACATTTTTTATGGTCGATTTTATCGAATGCTGCCTTCAGGTCAGTATAAACTGCATCGACTTGCACTTTACTATCCATGCTCCTTATACACTCCGAAGTAAACTTCATTAGGTTTATTGTGACCGCCCACCCAGGCATGAAGCCGTGTTGGTCAATCGAAATGTAGCTTCTCGTGACATCGAGAATGATTTCACCAACTGTTATTTCAAACACTTACAAAGCAGATGAGACGCTCGTAATTCTCGATGGTTTATCGCATTGTATCGATCACGTCGCTTAAAAACAAGATACATCGAAGACTACTTTTAATTGCGAGGGAATTTCATTTGCTGAAGTGAGCGGTTTAACATGTCATCTAGTGGTTGAGCTATAGCAGCAATACAGCGACATATCAAAACCATCAGAACCAGGAGCGAGCGATCTTTTCACCATTTTCGCTGCAGACAAAACCACACCACCATTTACAGCACATGCACAGTTCAACCAAGTCACCGGGAACATTACGGATGGCATCGTTTATCTCTGTTCTTGATGGATTCGTTAAAATCGCTGATGAAAAATGCTCAGTCAACAATAGCGGCAGATGTAATGCAAGTATGGTATGGTTTTTGGTATCGCAGAATTTAAAAGTCTGTATATCTTACTATCCTGCTGAAACCTCGTTTGGTTGCCAGAAGTTTTACGATGCCGTAAATTTCGTTGTCGAATCCTTCATTTGCGTGGACCAGTATCACGTCCTTGACGAGTTCGACAGCTTCTTCGGCGGTCAAAAAGCTATCCAAATAATCACCCACGCAGTGTTTTTTATCTATGGCTGCTTTTGCCCGTGGACACAGTTCGGCGAACTCCTTCCCGAGCTTTCGCTCCAGGGACAGAAGATGTTGGTCTGCCAACTGGTAACTGTCGGGAAATTTCTTGCCCGTATATCTTCGTTAGAGCCCAGCAGCTCGAAGAGTCCGGTGACCCCAGCGTCGTACAGCGCGATGAAGACTCTTAGTTGATCGTTGAGCTGTTGATCTGGATTGGTGAATCCAGTGCGATGAACGTTGATCACTGTTTTCTGCGATAAAAATCCAGCTAAACATCCATAAATGCTCCACCCAAGGCGACATTTTGCAGCGTTTGGGTCCATAACTCAGCTTTCACGGAGCTTCAGCGTACTTCGAGACGAAGATGGTCCAACCCGATCAATAGTTTTGGTTGAATCAGATCTTAGTACTCGAAGGGAAGGTCTCCCGGTGGCCACTATGGCGTCGGTAGGTGATCCATTGGAAACGGAAACCCTGGCGCAAACCATGAAGACTGAGCTCTCTGTGCTTGGTGTTCAGGCGATTGGAACATTGTTGGATATTGTTGTTGTTGAGATTGCATCGTCAAAAAAATGTCAAAAAATTTGTGTTTTGTTTGTCAAAAGACCACGAAAGCCCACGCAATGGGGTGGGGGGTTAGCGAAATGACCACGTGGTCTTTTTTCGTGACATATATTTTTTATTGCCACCAAGTCAAGAATGAAGCTTTTGCAATTTTTTTGATTCAATCAATTCATTTGACACGGCTTAATAATTTATAAGTGTCACGGAAAGTTTGTGATTCGTCAACGATTAGCTAATGTAATCAAATTTTTAAGCCATACTACATATTTTAAATTAGTCAACACGAGAAAAAATTATTTTTTCGGTTTAAAGAAGCTTTGTCTAATGTGGCATTTGCCTCTGAGGATTGATTGTATTTTGCAATGTGTCGAGATTTGTGACATTATTCCTGGAAGTACATTTTAGTACTGAAGGACTGGTAAAAATTCATCGCCGTAGTCCTCAAAACAATGGATGGAATCTGAATGTTGAAGGTAGGGTACAAACATTTTTAGGGACCTTGTGATGACGATGTAAATAAATTACTAGAAATTTGATCGCACTTTTTGCTCATCTCACGTTAAAACACAAAAAAAAAATTATTAAAAAAACAAGATTACAAATTCGTTCGATATGATGAAAAACAAAAAAAATACAATTTTGTATTTGCCCAAACCACCAGTCTACAAGTTGAAGATACCTGTAATTTACGAAAAGTAAGGACTCACTTTTTATCATATAAATATTTTGTAGCTGGCACAGACATTAGTTTTTTCAGATGAGTATACAATTTACAATCAAACTATTTAAACAAATTTAATTTTTTTATACTCAACAAAAAGTTGTATTAAAAATCATGTTTAATATATACTCAAAAGAATCGCATATTTTGAATTACTTTCAGTTAAGAAAATTATTTTTTTCGTTAAAGATAATGAAATGTTCTTTGAAAATTAACAATCACTATCTATTCGTTTTTTTGTTCTGAGAAAATGATATTAACAAAATTTTTATTTAGAATTTGTACCAATATTGATATTGATAATTTTTCCTATATTATTGCACATTAGCATGCAGAATAAGATCATGAATCAGTTATTTTATGAAAATCAAAAAGAGCTCTTCAAAAATTTTCATTTTTTATTAAGGTGTTGTGTTCTTTTACTTTACTTTATTTATTTTTATTTGTTCTGGATAAAATTGGCTGCAGGCCGTTTTCCAAAAGTGATATTGAAACACATGAAATTTAAAAGAAACGAAACTTTTAAAATGTATAATTACGACAGTAAAGTAGTACTTTTTTCCACAGCCCTTTCAACATACATTAAAGGCAAAAAATTATTGATTAAATTATTTAATTAATTAATTAAAAAATTATTAAAAATTTCACAGTGCAACAATTTTTTTGCCTTGGCATCAATGTATGATTTTATGATGAAGTTTGATGCGAAAATAAATTTCCCGGAGTTTGAACATATTTCAACTTAAGGGGCAGCAGTGGCACCATTTTGAATTTTTGAGAAACCGGTTATTTTTGATGTTTTTCTGACGCCATTTTGTTTTATGACCAAATATCAAAATTCCAAGAGTTTGTCCACATATTAGCATCTTTTTACCCATCTTTTAAAAAAAAACAGATCTTGAATCGGACAAAAACTGAGCTCAAAACGGTGATTCTACGAAACCGGTTTTTTCACAAAGCAAAATAATAACGATTATTTCTGAGCATTAATGGTAATTCGCTAATATCTTAAAGTGATAGTCAAATTATATCTTATTTTGAGTAAAAAGATCTCAGAAATCGAATGGTATGTGTCTGATCTACGTAAAAAGTCAGCAAAATGTCGATTTTGCCCCAATTCCCCTACAATACAAAAATAGGTTTATCTGCTGACATTTTACGTTGATCAGACACCTACCATTCGATTTCTAAGATTTTTTTACTCAGAACAAGATATAATTTGGCTACCACTTTAAGATATTAGCGAATTACCATTAATGCTCAGAAATAATCGTTATTATTTTGCTTTGTGAAATATACTAAAACTATGCCAAAACCGGTTTCGTAGAATCACCGTTTTGAGCTCAGTTTTTGTCTGATTTAGGATCTGTTTTTTTTTAAAAGGTGTGGACAAGCTCTTGGAATTTTGATATTTGGTCTTAAAACAAAAAAGTGTCGAAAAAACATAAAAAATTACCGGTTTCTCAAAAATTCAAAATGGCGCCATTGTTGCCCCTTAAGTTAAAATATGTTCAAACTCGGGGAAATTTAGTTTTGCATAAAAATACAAAAAAAAATATACATAGAAGCCAATCTGATTAGAATTGCTTCTTAAAGTTTTCACCAAACATGTATCTATCATGTTTTATCAGATATATAAAACGTACAGAATGTTTTATAACAAAAATATGAAAACTTTTTTATCAATGAGAAGAATGCATTTTTGGCACTAGAAAAATAAAAAGAGTAATGTGTGACCATGTGGCTTAGGAACGGCCCCTAAGTCTTAACATTGATTCTGCTTCTTGCATAGAAGCCAAATCCTCTATCAGAATTCCTGCTACATATAGTTTTTGCTGATCGTTCGTCCAGCATTCTAGCTACATGTCCACTGTAGCCTGTCGTGTTTATTACGCTTCACTATATCCACCGATTTGTATGCTTAGTACACTTCATGGTTCATGCGTCTGCGCAAACACTATTTTCCGGTTTGCTGCCAAGGATTGACCACAAGATTCTACGCTCAAAAACACGAAAAGCTTGCTGATCTGCAAATTGTTGCGTGTCACCAATGTACCCATGTCAATAAACTCGTTGACTACTTCAAATGGTTTTCCATCTATCACTACCCCAGCACCAACATTCGACGGGTTACCACGCTCTTTACCTTGCTTCGTTTTGGCAGAGTTTATGACAATCCCCATTCTCGCAGCTTCGCTTGCGAGGTTCAAAGCGCTTTTCCACTCTACTTGGATATTAAACGTGTCACTTGAGACCCTATTGTGGTCATACATCTCTGTTCAGCAACTACTATCCTAACCTCCACGAAGTGCCGACTGGGATACGAGTAACCTCAGCGGAGATCGGGTAACCAACCCCCGGTGAAAGCGTTGGTCGTATGCTAACTGCGAAGAAGAGTCGTACGCGGCTGTCTCGCCGTAAGGAGCGGCGTACAACAGTGTCTGACTCAAATCGGGCGGCTGAAGCATGAATTGCAATACTTGGCAGCTATATCTGAGACGGCAGCCGCGTCGCGATACTAGGTATCGCAGCCATAGTAAGGTAGCATACCAAATCTGAATTACTACGAACCATCCATGTAGTAATAAGCGAAGCAAAGCTAATCCTTGGTGCTACATTCCGATTCGGAGCTCGAACTTCTGTTTATTTATACACAGACTTAGCAGCCAACTGTCTAGTGTACAGAGCAATTGCGGGGCTAGCGCAGATTATTTAAAACTCGGTACTTCGAAAGTAAGGACTGTGCTCGAGTCGACACACGCAGGTATTCTGGCTACAGAGCTGCGGAAGGTGAATGTGGAAGCAGAACCGCCTGGACTATCGGTGCATAACTCTATACCGTGTACAAAATTCTCTTCCGCATCCTGTTTCATCGACTCAGACCTTTGTTGACGAATGCCAATGTGGGTTTCGAGGGAAATTCAACACCAACAAATTTCGAGAAATCTACTTGTATACTCATCATCTGTTCATGAATTTCAGGCCACCGTACGACTCAGTTAACCCTCTAGTGCCCAGTGCCGCCTCTAGACGGTCTTCAATTGAACTTAAAAATATTTATAAAGCTTCACAGTGATTTTTTCGACGTCCGTCTAAAATTTGGGCACCAGAGGGTTAAGAGAAATGAATTATTGTACGAGCATGGTTTTCCAATAAAACTAATTCGTGCAACCCTTGATGGTTATAGATCAAGTGTTAGGGTAGCCGGTGAGATATCAGACGCTTGAAGCAGGGCGACGAGCTGTCAAACTTATTGTTCAACATCGCATTGGAAGGTGCTATGCGGAGGGCTGGCGTGAAAAGGAGCGGTACCATATTGACGAAGTCTCACATGCTCCTAGGTTTGGCGGACGATATCGATATCGTTGGTATTAACCGTAGAGCGATGGAAGAGTTCTTTTATTGAAATAGTATCTTATAAAAAACAGTTTTCTAATAAACCCCGATTATTTCGATAATTCGTGTGAAATACTACAAGGTATACAGTAGGGTGGGGATTTTTTTCAAAAATGTTCGCGGGACCTGTTTTCCCGGGCAAAAAGACCTCCTTGGGGTTCAATAAGCAACATATAAAAGATTGGTTGAATTTCATTAAGGTCTAGAGGTGGCGCAGAGGGCCTAAAGGTCAAATTTTAAACGAAAGCAGTTTTTAAACAAAACATATGCCTATATAGGTAAACATGTGATTTTGTGACCCTTTAGGGCGTAAAATTTGTCCGTTTTGCGTTAAATTTAACCGTTTTTGTGATATTCGCAATTTTAGTGTACTCTCTTGCAATTTCGGAGTATGTGAATATAGGGAAATTCACAAAGTGCCTGTATGAGAGAACACGTCACGTTCTCGAATATGTTTTTGCAATAGTTATCATTGTTCTTCCGAAAAAAGTGCAAAAGAGAAAGAAAAAGAATGGGGAGAGGGAAAATATGGAACGTCGCAAATTTGAAATTCACTAGTTTCTTAAAATTAAATACGAGCAATACAAACATTTGCCTTTTCTTAGTCTCCCTATTTCCATTGTCTTTCTTTCACATTTGCACTCTTTTCGGAAGAACAATGATGACTGTTGCAAGAATATATTCGAGAACATGACGTGTTCACTTTTACAGGCACCTTGTGAATTTCCTTATATTCACATACCCCGAAATTACAGAAGTGTACACTGAAATTGCGAATATCTCAAAAACGGTTAAATTTAACGCGAAACGGACAAAATTTACGACCTGAAGGATCACAAAACCACGTGTTTACCTGTATAGGCATATGTTTTGTTTAAAATTTCGTTTAAAATTTGACCTTTAGGCCCTCTGCGCCACCTCCAGACTTTATTGAAATTCAACCAATTTTTTATATGTTGCTCCCCAGGGTTGCTTTTGCCAGGGAAAACAGGTCCCGCGAACAATTGTATATATTATATGCTGCGATAAACAGTTCACAGGCAACACTACCGTTTATATTTGATAGTCGTTATTGTAAAACTAACGATGCATGAATTCATGAAAATTTTACACTAGTAGTAGTTGCGAAAATTCTCATAATTCTTCTCTTCAATCTATAGTTCTGAAAAGAACCGATTCGAAAATCTTCAATTAGAAATTCGTGCCACAGAACGCTGATGATCGCACCATCGGTAGCTTCGAATATTTTGCTTGACCGCGCATAATAAAGTTTGCTCTCCGCTGTGCCCTCCAGTAGCTGTGCGAGCTAAATATTCTGCAGCATACGATTGTAACTGTTGCTGCCGTATGCAAAATAAAGGTAACATGCTCCGCAGTGCCTGGAAATTGACTCGTATGCAGCTCTCGTTTCTCAATGTCGCGTATCTCTAACAGCTGCACTGCACTCGCTATTGTGTAACAAACTAAACTGAAGCTGAATTTTCTACACGCAGTCTTTTGTATCGAGTTCAGAGTAGATTTTTGCCATTAGGGCGTGACCACGCAGTTTAGAGAAAGACAAACAAACCAAAACACTTTGTTGAGTCAAAATATGTAGGCAGTGGAATTCATTCCGTCCATGTTATTGTTATCCGTGCTCGGGAAGCAAGCCAATAGCGAGGGAAATGTATGGGAAAGCTTGACCTTGGAACTTTTCATCTTTTTTCACCATTAAGCAGTAAAGCAACAATGTAGAACATTATATCAAACAATTGTTACACATTTTATCTATCCACCGACATATAAATGACTAAGATGCATTAAGTCGTTCGCTTGCTATAATCGTTTGAAATCTGACGCAACATTTGCCAGTTTCCTTTTCAATTTCACAAAATGTAATCTAGTATAGAAAACAAAGACGTAGTCCTACGTCAATATTGTAGAATTGATAGTTTTCATACGTTTGTGTACATTCTAGTCTTTTGATGTGTTCTAACAACTTAAATCGTTTTTTACTGCATCTTCTGAAATATTCGCCATTTTTCGTCAGGTAAAAGGGTGTTTCAAAATATTAACTTTTTCATTCGAACAGATAGATTTCATTTGATTTATTTTATGAATCTTACTCAAATGATTTCGAAGCCTCCACATAGATTCACTATATAGAAACATTAAAAGAAATGTTGAACAAAATTATCAATAAACTTCGACAAACAAATGTAGCGATGCTTCCAGTTTGACAAATGAGGTTTTTAATTTTCCCAGAATTGAATAATGAAAGTCTTTGAATAAATCTAAGTACAAATATTTACAAACATTCACCGCTTTGTGGCTACCACACTTTTTAACGGAGAGTTACAACGTTCTTCATTCCTTGCATGCCGAGCTAAAGACGAGCATCAATCACTGATTACATGCTTAATGCTCGTAGCAAAATTTAATAACATTTTCACGGTAGATCGTCTACTTTTCTGCTGAAGGAGGTTGTTAAGAACTTCTCAAAAAAGCTTTACTTTAGAGACATCAAGTCAAGTCTAGATTCATGGTAGCGAACATCAGTTGATCTGTTGGGAAGGGAACATTCTGCCAGAATTTTAGCTGATACTGATACAGAGAATATTACAGCAGACGGTTTGTGTCTAGTCGTGACGTCCGTGCTAGACGTTCTCGCACGTGATTGGTTCTTTGTTTGAGGAAATATGACCTTGAAACTTTTCATCATTTCGAGCAATAAAGTATTATTGATAACTGAAATGGCACAAAATTGTCAATAATTTTATATTTTCAATGACAAATTGGTGTACATTCAGAATTTACCGTTTGAAATCTATTCTAACATTGAGCCGGTTTCATTTTCACTTATACACAGTGTACAACAGTATAGAAAACGAAGACGAAGTCCTACGTCAAAAATCATTCTAGAAATGCTGATTTTTAAGAGTATTTTTGAAAGTATAAATAACTGTTGCTATCTTTTCAACTAATGACTGATTCAGTTTCATTTGTTCTGTCTTTAGACAAGAAAAAGCAAACCGGAGTATTTTTCAAAATTTATTGCCAATCTTTTTTTTTTAATTTATCATTTCCGTATCACAACGAACGACGATCACTTCCATCAATAGTGATATGTCTGCCACGAGTATCTAGACTAAAGAAGAGGTATACCACAAAAGATCAAAATAATCGTCGCAGTTGTCCTAATCTTACAAAAAAAAAACACAACGAATGCAGTCATTGAGATCAATAAAGCACGGCAGACAAATATTTTTGAACAGAACACACCCTTTTCAAATGTGGATGCATTGGGTGGAGCGGAAGTTTTCAAATCTGGAGTTTTCGAAAGCTTGCGTTTGTAATAATAATCGTACCATCAACTCAAGTTTCAATGGAGTGCTCGTTTGGCCTTAGTACTGCCTCAAAGTAATGCGTACAACTAACTTTTAATCAAATTAAATGAAGAATTTATACCTAACGTGTATGAATGGAAGCAGCACAAATTTATGTTTCAGAAAAGCGATTCACGGGGAAGTACACTGGGGTCGCTCTTTACGCGGGTTGTTTTTGTGCGTTTTTTTAAACGGGATATTTTTACAATAACGCGGATTATTTTTACTCGATTCGGAAGATTATTTTAACGCGGTATCAAATAAGTTTAGTATAAGTATATCTAATCTAACCGCGTAAAAAGCGACCCCAGTGTAAATGTAAAATTGGTATGCCTTAAAGTTAACTTAAGTTAACTCTTCAGTATTGTGCAATCGATACACGTCACCAGCGATAAGAACCGGTATCGATACTTTTCAAACGATATTTGATTTTAAACAAATTAAAAGACCATAGCTTAACTTGCTATGTACTCGCAAGTAAGGTTGACATCGCGCACTCATTGCGTCACGTTTTGTATTTCAACTGAGTGAAAAAGCAGACACCTTTCTTAAGAAAAAATACATGAAAATGCTTTAAAGAAAAATGTTACGGACAAATAAGTTATCGTTTGTTGTTTCATATTTTGTATCATTAATTTATTTTGCATACCGTAAGCCGGGATGAGATTGTGCCAAACATACCCATTGTTTTTTTTTTGCAGTCATATTATGGCGATCACAATACCAAATTTTCTTAAATAAGTTTTCCCAAATACTTAATCAAGAAAAACTAGTCTTCTGAGCCGGAAGAGACGGCTGACAAGCCACGGGTTGGATGGCACAATCTCACCCCCACTGGCTTAATCTCAACTCGGCTGGCGGTATATTTGTTATGGGAGCGCTGGAAAAAGGTTTAAAATAGGATTAATGGTTTTGAAAATTCAACGAAGAGTGTTAAAACAATACATTTTTGAAGAATTATGTTTCGTCAAATAAAACCATCGTGCCTAGAAATTAATGAACAACATAATTTTACGAACTCTTAGATTCGTTCTCGGGTAACATAGTAAAAAAATAATTACCCAATGTCCACCACTGAAAGGTACATAAAAGTGCCAATTAAATAAGCTACCCTCCCGTGGTAGAAGTAACAGTAGTAGCAAAAACCAGAAGTTCCCTCGGTGGAGTGCTCTACTGCTACTACTCGAGTAAGAACATCGCGGTACTTTTGCCAGTAACGACCAAATGAGTTGCAAAGAACCACAAAGTAGTTACTTCTGTGTTAATCAGGCCATAATTTAATGCTAGCAGCTGCTTAACTTAACTAGCAAGAGAAACGCGAAAGAGTTTCAAGCTTCCAACCAGATGCGAACGTCACTTTTCCAGTTCGCTAATATATTAGAAGTACTGCACCACGGGACTTTTCGCAAGTCCATCCTGGAAAATTTAACTTTACGAAGTTTGTTGAAATAGTTTCAAATTCTAATCATTCGGTCAACAGCGATCAACCCTGATTCGGCACAATCTTCACACAGTCTTGAATTCGGAACAGCGAACCGAGTTCTGAGCCGTAGAAGCGCACAGACGAATAGCACTGCACAAACACACCGGGACCCACATCCATCAATAAAATGTCCATAAATCATGTGGATTGAAGGTTTTCCAGGGCCACACTTTTTGCGGGCTGCAGCCGGAGCTGTTCGATTTCTTCTAGGTATACTTTCTTGCGGTTTTGATTTTATTCTCTCTTTTCCTCCCGGGATCTGAGGTCCAAGGACTGGCGACGCGGATGCTGCTGCTGCTGACTCACTGCGCTTGCTATTCATTCGAAGCTCGAATCAGAATGCGAAATTCGCTGCTGGTCTATTGCAAAATTCCTTGCGTCGATAGCTGACACTCCTGGCGCAAGACGACGCCAAAGCGATACACCCAACAGAGGATTTGGTGGGCGAGAATGTGCGAGAGTGCAAGAGAAGAAGAAGGTGCTACAATGGTCAAGCCACTAACACCGGCAGCAACAGCAGCACCGGTAGCACGAGGGAACGTTTTGTCGTATTCCCACCGAGTTGCGACACGAAGGCCCCAAGGCAGCACCAGACTTCTAAGGCAATCCGAGAGTTGGAAAAATTCATGCATTATTAATCCGATTATAATGATACCGAAAACCTGCCCCGCTCTCCGACCACTGGTACCATGGGAGTAGCAAGTTTGCCCTCCCTCTCCCACACAGGGTAAAAATTTTCAATTGTCCCCGGACCGTGCCGAGTACCTACCTGGAGTCCTACATATACGTGTCACTATTGCTATTGTTGTGTGTTGGGAGAACCGATGATGGTGAGCGTTTGGTAGTAGGAGTAGGAGCTAGCAGCAGACCCTGGATACTCGTATGTGCATGCAAAATAGGTGTTTAGTGAGTGATACCGCGCTGAAATGGTCACACATGAAACGACAGAAAAGGAAAAAAAACTTGAATTTCTGATGCTATAGCCAGGATTGGAGTGCAAATGCAATTCGTTTGGATGATTGGAAAAAATACTTTTGATCGTTTCTCACGAACATTGCCTATAATGGAATAATTTGACTTTCTCATGGAGTGCGCTATCAAAAATTTAATTAATTAATATTCAAATGATTGTTTGTCTAGAAAAGTTAGAAAAATCAAACCTCCTTCCAAATATTTATGTAGGAACATAAATTCTACCCGTTGAAAAACTATGCTAATCTAAGACAAATTGTTTATTTTTTTTTAATATTAATAAAATAGCTTGTTTCACTTATACTAAAAAAATATGAAATATCGATAAAATTTTATTAGTAAAGACAAACTCTAATATACAGATTTCAATGCGGTTTTACAAGACTGTGATTTAAGGCTTTGTCAAAATAGTACTCAACACTTAATTTTCTGTATTTTTGTTAATTTGTACAACATTATTATTCCCTTTGTTGTATGGTTTCTATAACTGATTAAATGTATTTTAAATTTTACGATCCACTTAGTTATAATCTTATTGCTAAATGGGGGGGGGGGGGGTGGTCACACTGTTTCCAAAGCTGCAAAAACGTGATCGAAATGTTTTGACTCAAACAAATTTTCGAGCCAAAGTGCCTTCAGAAAAGTTGATCCATTGATTATTCTCCATTTAATAGAAGTTGAAATTTTGTGATTAATCCACTTAACAGTGAGAAGCGAATTTTACTTTTTCCTTTATTGCATATAAAAATTGACTTTGCTCGGCAAAGCTGTTGCACATTTATAAAAAACAACTTTGTCAAAGGCATCATATTTCATATTATATTTTTTTGTCAAAGGCATCATTTCATTAACATTTAGTAGTGATTTTCTAAAAATTTTTTAATGTTCTACATTGTTGTTTGCTATCACGAAACAAACTATTTCTTCGAAAAAAGTGTATTTTTATCTCTCATATTTCATTGGTTATTGACGATTTTTATTGAAACAATGCACTGATTTACTAATAGATATCTTTAAAATCTGAAAATATCTGCGGACTAAACCATTTCTATATTTAAGTATAAGTAAAACATCATTTAATCCAGATATAGACATATGTCTCTCGCTGTCTCCTCTGCAAGTATTTGTAAATAAAAAAGTGCATTATTTTAATAAAAAAATTTAATAACTAAATAAACTTAAAAGATAAAAATGAACTTTCTTCAGTAAGCTTGTGTGTTTTATTATAGTTAACAACATTGTAGAACTTTGAAAAATTTTAGAAAATCACTATAAAAAGTTATATGGGTCATTCCATGTCAAGTGTCCGAGGAAATACATCGGCCATCTCCGATTTCGACCAAAATTTGTGAGTCGATGTGTTTCGAGCCGGAACTTATAAGTACAAAGTGTTGTATCGATTGATGGACCCCTCGGCCAATGGGACTGCCTCTACTTTTTGCAAATTTAGCAAAACACCTTTTACATTTTGTGAATATCTCTGGACCCTGAAGAGCTACAGGTGATATCGGCAAAACATTTTAAAGGGTTTTAGATATAGAATCGAACTACGTGGTCAATTTTTTTCTGCAGTGTTGCCAACATTGCATTTTTTTCGATTCAAAACTTAAGTTGCAATTTCCTCAAAATACCCCCCCTTCGATTTTGATTTTGACCACGCCAATGTGTTTATCAGACGTTTTTACATAGGAATCACTTATCAGCAAGAACGAAATGTAGCGTTCCAGAGATACTGCATTTTCAAAATTGCAAAATTTTGGATTTTGTCTACGCACGAAAACGCTTCTACATAAACTGCTGCTATCTTAATGGTATCCTAGCAGGCGTTCGTGTAATCGAAGATTTGTTCCTTAGAGGAGTATCCGTTAATGATGTAACGCAAAAAATCCCGCAAGAGAATCATGACATGACCCATATAGAAAAAAGTAGGAGGGTGGTATTCAAGACACGACCGCATTACGTTGACTACGGTATTCTTAAAAAAAAAAAATATTCCATTGAAGCAAATAGTTGAGGGAATTGCAACGCTTCTTTTACAAAACTTCTGTAACAAAATTTCGAGGCTCCAAAAGGTACCAGTTTCCGATTATTCTCGTCCAGAATTCCAGCCATTTTAGTATTTCGCAGTAGCCATTTATTACTAACAGCCACCAGCATAACGGGTGAAACCGGCGCGAGATGACCGGTACTATTTTGTCTTTCCTCCTTTCAGCTGCTAACACCTAGCGCTGTCGTGAAATTAACATCAACATAAACATGCATTTTTGCAAGGTTTTTTTCCGCTAGCAACAGCAATTGTAAAACATAAAATTCAACTAACCGCTTCTATTATAAAACTGCGAGGCACCAAAAGGTGCCAGTTGCCGATTTCTTGTTTACTGGTTTCCGTCCAGAATTCCAGCCATTTTAGTATTTTGCAGTAGCCACCAGCATCACGGGTCAAACCGGCACGAGATGACCGGTACTATTTTGTTTTCCCTCCTTTTAGCTGCTAACACCGAGCGTCCGTATGTATCCGGTACGGTTTAATAATGAAACTGATGGGGTGAAATGTTCGAACGATACGTTTTATACCAAGGCTTCGTCAGATAATTAGAAAAAGGGAGGGGCTACATAGATGATGGAATGGTAGAGACAAATGTTTCTTGAAAGCTGCGCCGGCCGCTGTCATAATATTAACACCAACACAAACATGCATTTTTGCAAGGTTTTTTCCGCTAGCAGCAGCATTTGGTAAAACAGAAAATTCAATTAGCCGCTTCTGTACCAAAATTTCGAGGCACCAAAAGGTGCCAGTTGCCGATTATAGTTTCCTGGTTAGTCCGTCCAGAATTCCAGCCATTTAAGTGTTTTGCAGTAGCCATTTACTACTAAAGCCACCAGCATTACGGGTGAAACCGGCACGAGATGACCGGTACTATTTTGTATTTCCTCCTTTCAGCTGCTATCACCTAGCGCCCGCATGTCACTGGTGCGGTTTTGGAATCAGAATGATGGGGCGCCGGCCGCTGTCGTAAAATTAACACCAACAAAAAGATGCATATTTGCAAGGTTTTTTCCGCTAGCAGCAGCATAAACATCGGACACAGAAAGTGACAACAACAATAACAACAAAGTCAGATCGATTGTATCCGTTAGTGTCGACTGTGCTTGGGAAGAGAGGTAGTGATTGGCTGCGCGGTATGATTTAGATAATCGATATTAATTACCAATTTTTCAATAGTGTATCTCAAACAAAAGTTTGTTTTTGTTACATAAATTTAACCGTAAAAGAATTTTCTGATCGATTGATGCCAAAACTTCGAAAACCTGATTATAGATGACTGCAAAATAAGCGCCAAAACCTGACCACTTTTCTCTGGTTTTCCCTGGTTGAATTACTAGATTTTCAAATTCAGGGGCCTAACTTCGATATAGTCGTTAGTCAACGTCAAAAAATTTTAAGTGGCATTCTAGAGAAAACTTAACAATAGTTCATTTAAATTAGCAGCACAAAATTCTAACTTCTACAATGTGGAGAATAATAAATACAACAACTTTACTGAAGACACTACGATTTCAAAATCATTATTTTTTTAGTTAAAAGTAATTAGTGTAAATTAGCGTATTGTTCTGTTAAAAATCGTCAACAACCAAAAATATATGTGAGATATAAATGAACTTTTTTCGGAGATATTGTTTGTTTCGTTGTAGCAAACAATTATATAAAAAATTCAAAAATTGTAGGAAATCACTATAAACATTTAATTAGCAGAAAAAGATTTTTAAAAGTAAAAGCAAATGTCCATTTAAATAGATAGATAAAAGTATAATGTCTTCCACAAAGTTGTTTCTTTTAAAATTTGCTACAATTTTGCAGAACAAAGTGGCAGTTTATATTTCAAAATGGGAAAAGTAAAATTCGTTTCTCACTGTTGGGGTCGCATTTAACTTTATCGAAGATGCGATGATTCTGTCTCATAGCTGAAGCGAAATTTTTATGTTTTAAGTTTTTTGATGTTTTGAAACGCAACCCCCTCTCGCAAAAGAGGGAGGATCATGTAAAGACAAATTGTTGTTGTATCTTCGGGTATTGCTTACACTCTTGATATTGCATAAATCAAATAAGTTGATCTAACGTCGAGATAAACCTATTTTAGTATTGTAGGCAAATTGCGGCAAAATTGACATGTTGCTGACACTTTACGTGAATCAGACACCTACCAATCGATTCCTGAGACTTTTTGACGTAGGGCTACGTCTTTGTTTTCTATACTAGACTACATTTGTGAAATTGAATATCAAACTGACAAATGTTGCGTCAGGTTTCAAACGATTATAGCAAGCGAACGACTTAATTCATCTTAGTCATTTATATATCGGGGGATAGATAAAATGTGTGTCAATTGTTGGAATGTTCTACATTGTTGCTCTACTGTTTAATGGTGAAAAAAGGTGAAAAGTTCCAAGGCCAAACTTTCCCATACATTTTTCTTGCTATTCCTTTGCTTCCTGAGCACGGATAACAATAACATGGATGGAATAAATTCCACTGCCTACATATTCTGACTCAACAAAGTGTTTTGTTCCGTTTCTCTTTATCGAAACTGCGTGGCCACGCCTTTAATGCAAGAATCTACGCTCAACTCGATACAACAGCGCACTACCATTAATGCCCAGAGATACTTGATATTATTTTGCTTTGTGAAATATACTAAATCGATGTCAAAATCGTTTTGTAAAATCACCGTTTCGAGCTGTCCGATTTTGTCCGGTTGTCCGGTGTCCAGTTTTTGTCCGATTTAGGATCTGTTTTTTTAAAGATGGGTAAAAACAGGCTAATATGTGGACAAACTCTTGGAATTTTGATATTTGGTCTTAAAAAAAAATGGCATCGAAAAAACATAGATTTTTTTTATGATTTACTGTGCCTTTCCCACGTTCCTCTTGCATCGTTTTTGTACCTTTGCTACATATTTTTTAACCTATTTACAAATTCTGGTTATTTCTCCTGTTTTAAGGTCCATTGTTGAGTTATCGTTTTGTTCTTTTCGTGTCACAAATGTTCCATTTTCATATATTTTCCGGAAAATCTTTGTCCAATTGTTGTATCTATTATTTATTCTTTTTTTGACAGTATTGCTTGATTATTCTGTCATTCGTTATTTACTGTATTGATGTCGCTTTTGTTATGTAGTTGGGCATTTTTTTATCATGTTGCGTCACTGTGACAATTCAATTTTTGTGTGGTGATTATGCTTTTTTCATGTAATTTATGGTCTAGCCAACACTTTTTTGTTTCAATTTTGCATCTCTTTTGAGTTTTCTTTTGTGTGTTACTTCTAAAACGAGAATTATATCTGTTTTAATTTCCTTTAACTTTTGAACTGTTTATCAACATACACACTAGTGTAATTTTTTGTGTTGATTTGTAGTGCACTGAAGTTGCTTTTTACGCGGAGGATACGTGCCGCGTGAAAAGAAACCGCGTAAAAAAACGCGTAAATTCCTCAATCCGCGTAAAAAAAAACACATAAATTTCGCAATCCGCGTAAAAAGCCGCGTAAAATAACCCGCTTAAGAAAAACGCGTAAAAAGCGACCTTAGTGTACTTTTGTTCTACTTATGTGTGAGTTTTGTATCATCTTCAAGTATTTCGTGCATCGTTATTGCGTCATTCTTGTTCCATTTTGCGTTATGTTTTTTAATGTAAGTATATTTTGAATTACTTTTGATTCATTCTCATGACATTCCTATTACATTTAGTATCATTTTTGCGTGATGTTGTGTTGCATTTTATCCATTTATAATTTATATAATGTGAATTACTTTGGTAATTATTATCATATGTGTTGACATTTTTGACATTCCATTGAAACAATCGTTCTGTATAAATGATTCTCAAAACCTTCATTTTTCTTTGCATTTCAAAGTTTTTCGTTTTGCAATTCCTTTTTAGTTTTGTTTCGCATAATTTCAATTTTCACAACCTGTTAACCCCTTTTATAGTTTTTAGTTTTTCCAACGAAGATATGAGATATATGTATTAGAGTGCCAATGAAAATTGATTTTTCGAATATCATTTAGCGGTAGGGTTCAAAAGTTTCGTCTTCTCGAAAAAAGTCCCCATGCAAAATTTCAGCTCGATCCACAGTGGCAGGTCTTTATACAAAAGTTGGAAAAAACTAAAAGTCTTTTTATATGGCTGGAAGTTACATATTATTATAATTTTGGAGTGGTCAACTCATTTCTGATGTTAGAAAATGATGAAAATAGCAATTTATGAACCTTAAGTGCCGTTAGACCTTTCTCATGATCAGATTTTTGTTTTTGCTTCAATCTTGCTTGAAATTTTGATAGGAGAACCACTGTTATATTCATCTTACCTCTTGATTAAGTCGAATAGTCGGTAGTTAAGAGCGATGAGAAGAGCGAAATAAAAGCGACAGGAAGAATATAGGTGCTAAGATAAATATTGGGGTGGTTCCCACACTTGTTATTTACCGAAAAATTTTAGATTCGGTACTTCTTTTCGAATTAGGGTGGTGCAAGAATCGACATATTTCAATTTATATTATTTTGATAATTTTTAAGCCTTTAAGCCGTTTGACCAATACAAAATCTTTCTGCGACAAGTTAGAGGTCTTTTAAGGAAAAATATGAGATCGTATGGTAGTTTATTTCAACGTCATTGAAAATATAAAAGACGATATATTTTTTTCTCATCAATTCAATTTATTCTCTCTTTATACATCTTGCAGTACTGAAAGCGGTTTACAAGTTTATAGAAAAATGCATGAAACTACTGGAAAAAACTTCATGTATACTTCCCAGTCAACTATGTTGTTTAAATATACGAAATTGAATATTTTACAACTGACCACCATACGTCTCCATTGTTTTATTTTCAAAATATCTCCCTATGAGCGACGATGTGCAAAACGGGACCCAAAAACCTGAAAAGTACAATAAATTTTTCTTTGATTGTTGGCTATCCGATCGTTCCGAACTGTTTCACAAGATTGTACGGTAGAAATGAAATTAGAAATACATGTTTTTTGGCTTCCCTGCAATATGTTTCACCTCGATTGAGAAATTGGTTATATTTTTGGAAAGTCTCGAAAATCAACCTAAAAGTACACAAATTTCCCTTCAAATGAAACTTGTTGAATAAAAATCGGATCAAAACTGAGGAAGTTGCAGGTGTTTGAAATTGGAGTTGAAAATATCGAAATTGTCTGATATAGCAACATTCAAAGTGCGATTAAAAATTGATATCTCAACCGCTTGTTATGAAACTTTGGGAAAAGGTCATTTACAGTTCCAGAATCTTCGGAAAAATGCAAAACATAAAAAATATTGACATGAAAAATCGAGGTTTTTTCCGGCCTTCAATCACTGTGCGATCGGACGTCGGGAACACGTGTCTCAAAGCGATCGAAGTTTCAATTTTTTGATCAATAAAAATATTGCACAGAGAACTCATCACACACACAGTACAGCTCATTACAGTTACACAGTAGCTCATACAATACTATTGTGATGAATCGATTGCCTTCCAACCCTTATTTTGATATTCAATTCACTCGCCCAGCTTGAAAATTTCATTATTTTCATCGAACAAAAAGTTGATACTTTGACTACTTTGAGGCACTCTAATAAACATGTCTCATATCTTCGAGCATGAGTATTGACGACCGTGATTGACCTGAGCTAGTGAGATTGCACAGAGAACCACATAAATAGTTTTTGAGATGTTATACCATCTTCAATGTACAACAATTCAGTAACTCTCACTTTAGAAAGATCAATAACGGCGCCGGCCACGTCCTTACAGTCGTTGGGGAAAAATAGGAAGAGGATTGTTAGTTCGACAAACGTCGTGTGACTTGATCCTCTTTCATTCGAACAAAACTTTACAAATATTCAACCATCCAACAAATTGGAAATTTGGTAATTCCTCTCTCAAATGTTATATGCAAAGATGAGTATTTTATTCTGTATGGATTTCCTCACTGCGATTGGAAATGTTAATCTTTTGTCGGTTCTTGCTGTATCCCACTTTCTTATTAATAGCAATACCGTTATTAGGAGGTGGCAAGCTTATTGTTTATCCATACTTGTGTGATTTTGCCCTTTACCTTCTACGCTTACTGCTCCACTATACCGATCGACAATTATAATTCCTTGGAGAAGTTTCGTGTGCGTCCTTGGAACTTATTGTATTAAGAGAAAGTTCTTCAGTTATTGTGTAGAATTCAGGGTAAGAGTTGTGCATGTTCGTTATAGATGTTATCGCGGAGTGAGTTTATTTTCTAAATTTAAAATTGTTTTTTCTTGGAAAAGTTCGCGGATGGTTGTGCGAGGCCGTGATCAAGATTGTCCAGCTGGTTCCTGCGTTGAAATCATCACATTGTTTGGTGATTTTCGGTTATTTTACACCTAAAGAATTGTTAAACATATATACAGGTGTTCTATTGAAATGTGCTGAGTGCGAAAAGTGTGAAGCTCCACAGAAAAAAGTGAATTTAATTGTGAAAATTGAATATTATTGCGTTGCTTTTTAGATTCACCAAAGTATTTATTTTTTCTTGTTTTTTTTTGACGTAGGACTACGTCTTTGTTTTCTATACTAGATTACACTTTGTGAAAATGAAAATGAAACTGGCAAATGTTGCGTCAGATTTCAAACGGTTATAGCAAGCGAACGACTTAATGCATCTTAGTCATTTATATGTCGGTGGATAGATAAAATGTGTAACAATTTTTTGATATTATGTTCAACACTGTTGCTTAACTGCTTAATGGTGGAAAAAGGTGAAAAGTTCCAAGGTCAAGCTTTCCCATACATTTCCCTCGTTATTGGCTTGCTTCCCAAGCACAGATAACAATAACATGGACGAAATAAATTCCACTTCCTACATATTTTGACTCAACAAAGTGTTTTGGTTTGTTTGTCTTTGTCTAAGCTGCGTGGCCACGCCTTAATGGTAAAAATCTACGCTGAACTCGATACAAAATACTGCGTGTGGAAAATTCAGCTTCAGTTTAGTTTGTTACACAATAGCGAGTGCGGTGCAGGTGTTAAAGCTTCGCGACATTGAGAAACGAGAGCTGCATACGAGTCAACTTCCAGGCACCGCGGAGCATGTTAGCTGTATTCTGCACACGGCAGCAACAGTTACCATCGTACGCTGCAGAATATTTTGCTGGCACAGCTACTGGAGGGCACAGCGGAGAGCAAATTTTATCAGCGTTCTGTAGCACAAATTTCTAACTGAATATTATGGAATCGGTTCTTTTCAGAACTATAGATGCTTGAAGATAAGAGTTATGAGAATTTTCGCAACTACTTCTAGTGTAAAATTTTCATGTATTCATGCATCGTTAGTTTTAAAATAACGACTATCAAAAATAAACGGTAGTGTTACCTATGAACAGTTTAGCGCAGCATATTATAATATTTAGTTTAGCATATGTTATATATTTAGTCCTACGTCACCATTTTATACAACCCCTAGGGCTGTATACCTTGTAGTATTTTTTCTATCGCTGTCTTGCTGACGGTTTGAAAGTGTGGAGTGTGTGGTGTTATTACATACAATAAGGAGAGTGTTTTTCAAGCAGCTGCTCCACATAGTTTTATAGTGATTGAATGCTCATTAGGGATTTATTCATTGGCATAGTGCAAATTATATTTGGCTTGTATCTAATTAAACTTGAAGTGAAAATTTATAAGATCAAAACCATGCATCGCGCCGTTTACAGTGTTTATGTGCTATCTCTTTTCAACGAATAAAATGTTGTATGGATTAAACGAGTGTGTGAAGGCAAACATGCATGTTGCCACTGTACTTCCATTCAAAGAAAAGTCCAAAAACGATGAAAACAACTGGAAAATGAAGAAATGAAAGCTAAGTATACGTTTTGTCTTGTCTGTATTGTAAAGTGATATTTTGATGCTTGTTTCTAGTTTTTCTTTATGTGAGAAAACAGATACAGAGAGATTTTGATTTCATCGTTGAAATTGTGTGCGCGGTATTTTTTTCCGCAGGATTTCAGTAACAAGTTTTATTTTTGTCCACAAAGTGTTAGTGTGGTTTGTGGAATTTGGAGTATGTGTTTCTCAGGAATCATATGCTTTAATTTTTTGATTGCTCTAGCTTTTGACCAGTTGTTTTACATAATTTGTTATATTTATGACTAGTTCGAAACTTTGTTAATAAATTTAAAAATATATTCAGGCTTATATGTATATTTGCTTTTATTAAATTGTTGAGGCTTTGGATGCATGGAACATTGCCAATTTTCATATTTATTAGGCGTATTAGGCGTACATTGTTAGGAGATAATCGACGTAAACGCCGAGTTCCTGCGCGTATGTGTCGGCCGGGGGGATTAAAGCGGTTGTTCGTAACGCTTCGGTGTAAACGCGTATTCAGCCCGGGCGAGTTTTGCTGATATATGGACTTCTGGCGTGTGGTGATTTCATCATATCTTTCTTATCTTCATCAACGTTAAGTCGGAGACTGCTCGCGCGTTGCATCTAAATTATTACATCGGAAATCGAAGTAGATTTCGTTGAGTCGATAAATATCATTTCAACTCCCGCGTCGGTACCTTCCATGAGATCGTATTATCTTCAGATGGATCAACAACGGGCAATAGTTTTAGGTATAAAAAGCATCACCTTACGAGGAGATATACGATTATTTTCAAGTTGTCTCGGTTTAGTCAAAAATCCTGTATCCTCGCGTACGTTTTATTGTTGCGGTGTTACATTGTCAAACTAAATAAGTTCGAATCACATTATGAATATCGTGGCGGATGTAATAAACTTGTAGACGCGGCACTTGTTCTGAAGAACCCGACATTAGCGCATCGTTTACCAAAACGAACCCTGCTGTATACCTTCCCCTTTATCCAACATCCCGGTGATTTCTCGTGGAAGTGCAGAGGTGTTCTCGGCTTCCAATAAAGCGAGTATCACGTCAACATATTCCTATACAAACTCCTTCTTTGACCTGCATTCGGATGCGGCCGGCGCTGGTATTGCCTAATATAAAGATTTAGGTCACCTGTTTTTACACATTGAGGATGCATGTTGGTCCCAAACATCATCTGTTGGTTCTTTGTGTAATTACAGCTGATCTGGCAATAACGGAGTAGCAACCGCGGGCGGTCAATCATGCTCATGCTCATGCTATTGTGTAGAATTCAGGGTAAAGGAAGAGGAATTAGTGTTATATGTTAAATCATACAGTATAGTTTTCCTTCAAACAGTCTTGAAATTTTAAAATTTTTGATATATATTTGATACAGGGTGGCGAAAAAGTTTTCAAAATTATATTTGCTAATATTCTCTGGTATTCCATTAAATGTAACATTAATTTGCCTGATAATTTCTAGCATTCGGCACAAAAAAAAGTGCAACACAAATGAACGCAGCTCTGAAATTCCAATGAAAAATATCTTCTATGGGATATGAAA
Organism: Wyeomyia smithii; assembly: GCF_029784165.1. Taxonomy (NCBI): domain Eukaryota; kingdom Metazoa; phylum Arthropoda; class Insecta; order Diptera; family Culicidae; genus Wyeomyia; species Wyeomyia smithii. The sequence continues at coordinate 20,458,841 of NC_073696.1, read as the reverse complement.
CCAAACAGTAAAGATCCCGCATTAGCCTTCTACGCTAAATAAATTCCTTTTGACGCTAAAGAGCCGTTCACTATATGGTCGGCGTGCAACCAGGCCGAGCCAAGCGCCAAACACATAGTTTTGAGTAATTAGCAGTTGAAGTTTGACCACCCATAAATTAACCGTGTTTGAACTTATCGTTAATTCAATGCAAACATGTAATGAACAGGGTTTAATGAATGTCCTTTTATCATAAATACACGAAAAATATCAATAATTGATAAAATGTTTGGTTTTTATTTTTGACACCTATGCACTCAGTTCACTCTGGTCGAACAAAAATTTTAAAAGTTGGTCCTTAGTTCGGTCTGGTCAAACGTATTTACTACAACATATCAACTTGTCTATCAAACAAGCTAGATTTTCTCACTAGTCAAACGTAATACATATTTTTTTTTTTAATGGGGGGGATTTGTTAGTAGCTTAAGTATTTATGATAAATATTAGTAAATAATGAGTATGTGTGTCCAATCACAAATGGTGACTTCTCAACACTGTTAGAAATTTGTAATTTTCATTATTAGGATTTGTTTACTTTCGCAATTAGGACTTATCGTTCGTAGGGATTTAAACCTACTTGTCAAAAAAGGGGAAGTAAACTTACAACTAACTTAATTGCTAACTTATTGGCTATAAAGAGAGCTTATCGTAGCAATTGAGGATTGCAACGATTTTTGTCGAAAATTGTTAATAATTTTATTTGACATAGCTTCTAATGGTTCAACACCAGTAAGTCTATGTAATTCGAGTGTACCAAACCAAGGAGGACGCTTCAAAATCATTTTCAGAATTTTATTCTGAATCCTTTGGAGCGTTTTCTTCCTTGTTGAACAGCAACTTGACCAGATCGGTACAGCATAAAGCATTGCTGGTCTAAAAATTTGTTTGTAAATCAAAAGTTTGTTCTTTAAACAAAGTTTAGAATTCCTGTTAATGAGAGGATATAAACATCTCGTATATTTGATGCACTTGGCTTGTATACTCTCAATGTGCTCTTTGAAAATAAGTTTTTTATCATAAATTAGTCCCAAGTACTTAACCTTGTCGGACCAACTTAAAATAACCCCATTCATCTTGACAACGTGATTATTGTTTGGCTTGAGGAAAGAAGCCCTAGGCTTATGCGGAAAAATCATCATTTGAGTTTTAGAAGCATTGGGAGAGATTTTCCAGTTTTGCAAGTAGGAAGAAAAAATATCTAAACTTTTCTGCAATCGACTGCATATGACACGAAGACTTTTTCCTTTTACGGAAATGCTTGTGTCATCGCAGAACAATGACTTTGTGCATCCTGGAGGCAAATCAGGAAGATCTGAAGTGAATATGTTGTACAGGACTGGACCCAAGACTGAACCTTGAGGTACACCTGCTCTGACAGGAAATCTATCAGATTTGGAATTCTGATAGACAACCTGCAGAGTTCGGTCAGTAAGATAATTTTTTAAAATTTTGATTAGGAAAATTGGAAAATTAAAAGTTTGCAATTTCGCAATCAAACCTTTATGCCAAACACTGTCGAATGCTTTTTCTTTATCTAAAAGAGCAGCTCCAGTGGAATAACCTTCAGATTTGTTAGTTCGTATCATATTAGTAACTCTGAGCAATTGATGAGTTGTGGAATGCCCATGGCGAAATCCAAACTGTTCATTTGCAAAAATTGAATTTTCGTTGATGTGTGACATCATTCTGTTAAGAATAATTCTCTCAAACAGTTTACTTATTGAAGAAAGCAAACTGATTGGTCGATAACTTGAAACTTCTGCTGGGTTCTTATCCGGTTTTAAAATTGGAGTAATTTTTGCATTTTTCCATAATTTGGGAAAATATGCAATTTTGAAGCAGCAATTGAAAATTTTTACTAAAAATTCCATTGTGCTCTCAGGGAGATGTTTGATTAGTATATTAAAGATGCCATCGTCACCAGGTGTTTTCATATTTTTGAAATTTTTAATAATAGATTTAATCTCATTCAAGTTAGTTTCAATTATTTCTGCAGGTAAAAAATTCTGGGAAGAAATTAAATCAAATTGACGTGTGACTTCATTTTCAATTGGACTCACAAAATTCAAATTTGAGTTATGAACACTCTCAAACTGCTGAGCAAGTCTTTGAGCCTTTTGTTCATTGGATACAAGAAAACGTTCACCATCTTTTAAAACTGGAATAGGCTTTGAAGGTTTCTTAAGAATCTTCGACAGCTTCCAAAAAGGTTTTGAATATGGTTTCAATTTTTCAACTTTAGTCTCAAAATTTTGATTTCTCAGAAGAGTAAATCTATGTTTAATCTCTTTCTGTAAATCTGTATAAATAGTTTTAAAAACAGGGTCACGAGAACGTTGATATTGACGTCTGCGGACATTTTTCAAACGAATTAGAAGTTGAAGATTTTCGTCAATTATTGGTGAATCAAATTTCACTTGAGCCTTTGGAACAGAATAATTCCTGGCATCAACAATTGCACATTTTAATGCTTCCAAAGCGGAATCAATATTCACTTCGTTTTGCAAATCAAGCTCATTATTGAAATTTCTCTCAATATAATTTTTGTATCTTTCCCAATTAGCTTTGTTATAATTAAAAACAGAGCTCATAGGGTTTAAAACTGATATATGTGATAAAGAAAAAGTTATTGGAAGATGGTCAGAATCAAAGTCAGCATGTGTGATCAATAATATAGAATAGTATCCTGAAGAACAATCACTGAATAAAATTTTGCCATTGGAATTACTTTGAGAATTATTCCATGAACGATGTTTAGCGTTAAAATCGCCGATTATGAAAAATTTCGAACGATTTCTGGTGAGTTTTTGTAAATCACCTTTAAAATAAATTTTGAGCTCGCGTGTGCATTGAAATGGTAAATATGCTGCGGCAATGAATAAAATCCCAAGTTCAGTTTGAACTTCAATTCCCAAAGTTTCAATAACCTTTGTCTCAAGATGGGGAAGAGCATGATGTTTGATTCGGCGATGAATAACAATTGCAACTCCACCGCCGGAACCCTGAATCCTATCGTATCTATGAACCACGTAATTGGGATCATATTTTAATTTTATGTTAGGTTTCAAAAATGTTTCAGTAATAATTGCAATATGCACATTATTTACTGTTAAAAAATTAAAAAGCTCATTCTCATTGGCCTTCAATGAGCGAGCATTCCAATTTTATATTTTAATTGTTTTATTTAAAATCATTGCTAAATTTTAAATTAGAAACAATTTTAATAGTAAAATTTGTGCCTATTTGAATGACTTCAAACATTGATTTTGCCTGCAACATGGCGTTCATAAGATCGAACATTGCCTGTTGCAAAAAAGAAAGTTTACCTGCCGTAATAGGCCCCAGGCAGTTGACATTAGAAAAAATATTTTCGGCAGCAATATTAGCTGGAGTAATAGGTGTACAATTATTTTCTAGCGTGTTTTGCTTACCCATATTAACGGTCATTTTCGAACTACCAACACTAGGCGGTATAATGTTCGAACTACCTGTAACCTGTGCATAAGTTAAACGGGTATGCAAAGGAGTAGGTAAACTATGCGTCACTGGTACGCTTGGAGAATTTTGTTTTGAAGTTGGTTTTAATTGAGAAATTGAATTTTGTTTACCTTGCCTTGCCTTAACAATTGCTAAACGGACTGGGCATTGATAAAAATTTGACATATGGTTGCCGTTACAATTCGCACAGCGAAAATTTTTACTCTCTTTCACAGGACATGTGTCCTTTTTGTGAGAAGAGTCTCCACAATTAAGACATTTTTGGTCCATGTTACAGAATTTGGAACCATAGCCATAACGTTGGCAAGTACGGCATTGGGTGATATGCTTTTCACCTCCGCCATACTTCCTATGCGTTTCCCACTTTACACGCACATTATACAAAGCATGTGCTTTTTCAAAAAATTTTAAGTTGTTAACCTCATTGCGGTTAAAATGAATTAAATAATTAACAAGGGAAATTCCAGTTCTCTGACTGTTTTCGCCTCGTGATTTTTGTTTCATTAGAATTACTTGGGTAGGGGCTATGCCAAGTAATTCTGTTAAAGTAAGTTTGATCTCATCAACGGTTTGATCGTTGGTGAGACCTTTCAAGACAACCTTGAACGGCTTGGCGTTCTTGGTGTCGTATGTAAAACATGTAAATATGTACATCTTGTCAGTTAAATACTGAACAAGACGATCACGACCCTTTACTGAGTCGGCTAATAAGCGGCATTCACCTCTACGGCCAATTTGATAGGTAACTTTAACGTCAAAAACAAACGTTGAAAGTTCCTTTTTGAATATATTAAATTCAGAAGAAATAGTTACCACAATAGGTGGAACTTTCTCCTTTTTTAAAGATTTTATATTTTGTATAGTTCCATTATTAATAACTTCCATTTCACCAGCTTCTTGCTCAGGCAAACTATCAAAAGGATTGTCACTACAGACACTCGATGTGTCAGAAAGAGATGCCTCTCTTTTCCTCCCCGCAGCGATGCGAGGTTTCTTTTTCCGTCCAGCCATTTCAGGTGATACGAAAAAAGTTAAAACAAATGTTAAATTCAAAAGTAGGTAGTCTTGAGAAAGACTGATGGGAAATAACTTTCAGGTAGTCTTTAAAAGACACACTGACAAAACACAAACTTTGAAGCTATAGGCAGTCAAAGACCTGTCCACAAGCAACCGAAAAAACGTCTGATCTGTAGGACAGTTCAAGACGCACTCCAAACGTAATACATAGATATCAACACTGCTTTATCTCTCAGGCCAATCTGTATCAGAAATTATACAGCTGATAGACAAGCGAAGCTTTATTTCTGTTGCTCTATTTCCTGGTGCCAAAGCGCACCGAGTGCTAAGTGTTAAGATAGTATCAATATGAAATGCTCTGGTATTTTGAAGCGGGTATTGTTTAATTTTATTGATTTAACGTATATTGACCCAGTCCTGACGTTTGTTACAAGAAAAAATTAATATTATTTGAAAAATATCAAATGGAAATAAAATGCACTTGGTTCGGTACGGTTCAACAAGATCTTGAAAAAAGTGATGTGCCCATTGAAACGAAATTCGGCTCTACGAAAACCACCTGGCTGTTTATTTCTCTAATTCTGATGACAGTCGTATTAACGAGCTGTCCGGAGCGGAGAAATCAGTTACTGATTAAAATAAAGCGCAAAGTTAGCTTTTAAATCACAAACAATCACTTTATTTAGATACCATGTCTGTGCTTATGGTTTACTCTGGTCGAACGCAATTTCGTTCTTTTTACAGAGTGCAACAGAGATTTTTTACTATAACATGCCTATGAACTGTTCAAATGATTTTATTCTTTAATGGAACATAGATCATCAGTTTTCACATCCACTGGTGCTAATAACTCTATTTTTAGGAAAATGGCGCTTGGCTCGGTCTGGTTGCACGCCGACCATATCTTGGTTGAAAATTTGTCCCTGATTGTTTCTCAGTTTTCCCTGATATTCCCTAATCAAACAATGAATTCCCTAACATTCCCTGATTTCTTCCAGGTTTCCACCAACGTGCATTATTACTAGTGAGTTTTTTCAATAACTTCGCTATCCAGAGTGCAGATTTCCTCTGATATTCCTCTGATGCTCAATATCCCGTTTTAAAGCTTCTTGTGTTTTGCATTTCAATTTTCGAATTTCAATTTACAATGTTTGATTCCGTTTTGGAATTTAACTTACTAACTCCTGATTACTGGATATTGAAAAATCACAAGGATATAATTATATTCAAGGGGAGTTATTTAATGTACAATAATATCTTTATTTCAAAGTCTTACCAGCCTTCAAACGCTTTCGCTCTCACCTTGTTAGATAGGACAATCCTCCCGAACTGGATTAGATAAATATATATAAATAAAATTATCCACGTAAATCGAGCCATTTCGGTGTTCACCACATCCGTACCTACGACGAGATTTTCCTCTCGGAACCCAGGCCAAGCAGGCAGGCAAAAGCAAAATGAGCGAATCGTTTATGTTTCCATTTAGCATCGGTTACGAGCCAAATAAGCATAATTTATGTATTTAGGTGTGTTTTTGTTTTATACTCACGATAGCACCGTATGAAATTTATGTTTATTGGCCTGCTAGCCGGGAGACTGTCGGAATTGGAACGACGACGTGTGCCATTGCCAGGTTCATTCATCGCTGCAACTTAATTCGTTCCTTTAGGCGTGTTTTTGTTACTCATTTTTTTTAAAGTCTCTATAAATAGATTAAATTACAACTGGGGTGGGTACTATCGAAATAAAATGGGGTTCGAATCGGAATGACAGTATTCCCAGATTGTAATCAACCGAAACATTGCTGTCATTTGTTCCTGCCAGAATGCACAGATTTGTGCTAGAATAAATTATCGTTGTAAAGCACGATTCGTTTCGCCTGAGAGTAAGTACACACTGCCAGTGTGCTTGGGAGCGAGGAAGTTTCTGCAATTGCAGAGCTAGTCAAACTTAAAATTCCATATAATCAGTGCCCCTCCAACTCGAACCAATTGTCGACATGACCCTCGGTGCTCGGTGCACGGACCTTTACCAAGCACTTATCTTCGGAAAAGTACAAACTTTCACGTTCTTGCGCCATTGCCACCGGGGAGGCACGTAATTTTCGACGACAGCCTCTGCTGTTTTCACTAGCTTTTCCTCGCCCCCGTTTCGGAATTCTTTCCCTTCTCCATCGTCCATCCATGCCATTCATGCGGATCGAAAATATCCAGCTTGGCCCGTAAAATTATTGGTTCGTTTGATTTAGTCCCTTGGCAATCAGCGGGCGGAAAAAGAGTCCCAATCCAACTAACAGCAACTAACCATCCGACGACGACGACGATGGGCCCTCTAGAGATAGTCAACCGAACGATTGTTGTAAACAAAACAACACAGAATATACCGCATGGTCCCTGGTGGAGCACAGATTCGACAGGAGATTTTACCTCTCCTTCAAATCCGACCCACGAAAGCGTGATCGAATGCGCTTCTCTGGTCTGGACATTAACAGATTGTGTGTGGGAGAAAGAGAAAGACAGCATGACCAGACCAGGAGTAATATCTACTACCTACCTTACTGGCCGGCAGCTGGTGCAGCCTCCAACCCCCCCACCGAACACTCAGTAATAGTAATAATAATAATAATATAACACGGCACATCATCTTTCTGGTTTCTTTTCACACCATCAACCTAATTTTGAGTCATGTTTTTCGTTTCTTTTCGGCGGGGTGCAGCGAAGTTTCCGCTGTGCATTCTACGATGGGACGGGGGCGCGAGTTTAATATTGCTGAACACGATTAAATTTAAAACACTGCTGAGCAAATCCATGCTACTTCGCAAATCGATTGTGATCGACCATTTCCGATTTCGCTGAAACTTTGCACAGTTTTTTCCAGTTGATAAAGAGGTCATTCTATACTATCAGTTCTTCATGTAGACTCACGACTGCTGTTTCAAAAGGGCCTATCCGAAAATGTGGCTGATGAATGAAATATTTTGTATCAGAAAAACGACTTGTTTTTCAATCAAATTCAATGATGTTTTCAGCAAAGTTATAGGTAATACAATTGCGATTCTGAAAAAAATATATACACCGTAGAAATGTTTTTTTTTCTGGGCCAAATATTCCAAATTGTCTTACTTACTTTACTTTACTTTTTTGGCTAACGGACCGTTCACCGGTCCAGGGCCGAACGAATTAGAGATGTCCATCTTCTTCTGTCTTGAGCAGCCGTTCTCCAGTCTCCCCGTACACCAGCAGATCGTGCATCTTCTTCCACCGCGCACATCCACCGCGTGCGAGGCCTACCACGGAGTCGACAGCCTCTTCCTGGTTCTCTACTGAAGATTGTTTTGGCGGCTCTCTCGTCAGGCATCCTGGCTACATGTCCAGCCCACTCCAAATTGTCACATAATCTAAAATATCTGAAAAAGTTCCTTTTTTTTTTAAATCAAATTTTTTTACATATTGAAGACGACAATTATTATTATTATTATTTATTTCATAATTCATCCGAATAAAGTCTAAATGAATAGAATTAAATATAAAAGTATATGACCGTGAAGGCAACTTTCAAGCTGGCATAAAAACCCAGCATCTTTTGATAACCACACATAGCATAGTACAAACGTAAAATAACATAGAAACAAACAATTCGTTAAATTCATAATGCACAATAAATTACTAAAAATTAAAACTATCGTGGAGTTGATTGAAGAGCAGAGCCATTCGGCGAACAGGTTCATGAAGGCCGTAGTTCGTACGGTGTGCATTCGTTTCCAGTGGATTCTGGTTTCTTCGAGGACGAAGAGGACAATACAGCTGTAGCAAAGTCAGGATAGCTGGACAATCATACCGGCCTGTCAAAATGTTGTGTGTCGTTTCGGCAATTATTTCCTCGCGGCGCTGCTCAAGGGGTGAGACTCCAACCAACAAGCAAAGGTTTCCGTAAGGTGGTAGATGCTCAGAATCTCTCCATGGCAATGTTGGGGAACTGCTCCATTATTCATCTCATTAAGCCGATATTCACGAAGAATGCACGGATTAAACAACAAGTTTTCATGAAATCATTGAACAAATAAACAAAATACGCTTACGTGCTCTTATAGAATCGTTCAGTATTGTATAATTAGTAAACTTAGCTAGATTTATCCTGAATTTCGTAAAACAAACCATTTTACACAACGCTTCCATATCCATCTCAAAACATAAATCACTGCTCAATCTCATGACGCCCCCATATTAATCACACTGCAGTGCACTGTTAATCATGAATGAATCACATTATCATGAACAAACGTAGCCGCAGCCCGTCGTAGTAGGTTACCTAGATATCCGCTGTAGTTGTTTACGTGCAAATATGGTAACCTAGGTAACCACGGCAGTGCTGTCCATTTATGTCAATTATGTCTGAATAATTCAACATTTTCAGTATGATTTGTTCGTATTAACAGAAACCGATTTGGCAACTTTTGATTTTCTTCAAGGCAGTGAAAACAGATGAAAATACATACAGTTGAAATTTAGGAATTGTAGAAATTCATCTCATATATTTTCACTAATTCAAGCTGGTTTTTGGAAATTTGAGGTGAACGTTTCAAAGATTAAAGTATTCTTAGTGTAGTGAGTGATTTTGTTTAGTGATTAAAAAAAAAAGGTCCGCTAGTGATGAGAAACACTTTGGTTGGCTGCTGAACGGGTCCCGTGTAGCCGTACAGAACAATGCGCGGATTTTGTTTTCTGAGGTATGTGATTGAATTTATTGAGTTTTCGAGTGCAGATGTCTGACTTAATAGTCAAATTCAGAGCGTTTAAGAGAGTTTTTGAGGATTCTACTCTATGAGAAATCTAAAGTGAACTGATAAGAATCCATTCCATGGATTAGCAAATCGATTTAGTTAGAAAATATGCGTGTTTTCTGTTTTCAATTGTGTTTTCATGTTGCATGAGATGAATATATGGGCTGAGATGAATAATGGAGCAGTTTCCCTACGACAAATCTTTCTAACGAAAAGTTTTTGAACTCGTGCAATTCTTTGGATCCATAAATCGTAGTGTGGGTCCCATTCAACGCACGCAGTTTCCAAAATTGAGCGCACCAAGGAACAGTAAAGAGTTCGCAAGGTACCGTAGTCAATAAACTCTTGGCCAATTTTAAATATTAGACCAAGCTGGTGATTAGCTTTGGAGATTATCATCGAGAAATGTTGCCTAAATGTTAATTGAGTGTCCAACAAAACACCCAAATCGGAGACAGCGTCACTACGTTGTAAACTTGAGCCAGCAATGCGATAGTTGAACAACAAAGGTTGCTTTTTGCGCTGGAAACTAATCACAGTATACTTAGAAATGCTTAGCAACATGTAATTACGATGGCACCAGTCAATCAGCGATTGAAGCCTATGGCAATCTTCAAGAGATTCGATGAGTTTAAAAATTTTAGTATCATCCGCGTACAGCAACCGTCTGCCAGGTGGTAAAACGCTTGTAACATCATTGATGAACAGCGAAAAGAGTGGCGGTCCAAGTATGCTACCCTGGGGAACACCGGAACTGTTACTAAACCAAGTCGACTGCGACTTACCCAACTTGACAGCGATCTTACGATTTCACAGGTAGGAATCTAGCCATTCCACCAATCCAGTTGCAACTTCGAGCTTGTCGAGTTTGGTACAAAGTAGCCCATGAACCACACGATCAAAAGCAGATTTTAGGTCCGTGTAAAAGGCATCGAACTGAAGGCTCAATATTTATTACTATCTGTCAATCTGTGTGGTGATGGTAAAATGAAAAACAAAAAAGTAATGGACGTTTGAATATTTTATCGTTATCACTCAGAATTTTGTTTTGGGTGTTTTTTCTGTTATTGCTATAAATTATCGCTAAGAGCATGATACGATTCCAACGCGCTGTTTTTGTGATATAAATAACTATTTGATCGATTATACCCGCCATGCTATCATATCTACTAGAGATGGTCGGGTTTCGGGTTTTCAAACCCGGAACCCGAACCCGACCCGTACCCGTCGGGTTCGGGTCGGGTTCGGGTTTGTAAATTTTTGAAAGTGTCGGGTTCGGGTCGGGTTCGGGTCGGGTTCGGGTTTGAACATTTTTGAAGGTGTCGGGTACGGGTCGGGTTCGGGTTTGGTGGGAAAAAAATTTTCGGGTCGGGTTCGGGTTTAAAAAAGGTCGGGTTTAGGTCTGAAAAACCGAAACCCGACTATTTCAAATAAGCATTTTTGTAAGATGATGATGTCTAATTTCATGCAACTGCCAAAACACTAAAATTTCAATGCCATTCGAGGCCCAAAGCTTCAGGGCAGCCTCAAATTGGTACAAAAAATCTACCGGGTCGGGTACGGGTTTGAAAAATGCCAAACCCGACCATCTCTAATACCTACCTATATTATTTCCCAGCACTAGTTTTAATAAATTTTTTCTCATACCTTTATTAATGTTACGAGCCTTGTTTCCAGAGTAGTTAGCGTAGTTTAGCTTGTTCATGTCCATAGGAGATTTCCATTCCATTTGAATGTGGACCGGCCGTATAAAATCTTCAACCGAATGAACTGTTGTCGTTGATGGTACCGTTGTGAGGCTCTCAAAACTAGATACGTCAGACAATATTGCAGTTGTTGTCATATCCGCGCTCCCGGAAGCACATTCTTCGATACACGGCGTAGAGAGAGCTAGTTTCTCTACATGCAGACGATATGACGTACAAATACGAAACTCGTTAGTTAGTTGCGATGACTTGGAATACTTTATCGCTTTCATGTTTTGGATATTATTATCCGATAGTTTCCGCAGCTGCTTCGAACACTTTTTACCATCGAAAGGTCGATTACAATTAATTTTGAACGTAGTGTTATTCATGTTGTTTGCACTTCACCACTTATTTATTCACTTCAAAACTGTTTTCTGTATAGTTGTTACTACTGCTAAGATGCCAATAACCAAAAAGTAATAAAGTTACGCGCTTGTATGCATTTTTGCAGGGGAACATACAAGCAAGAGCCACGTTGCATGTGTGAGCGAGACATCATCTGCTGTGTTTGTATTGATGCAGCGATCTAATTCATTTAAGTCACGACAGAGTGTGTTGTAAATCGACTGGAGATGAGGATAATTTTTCATTTACTTTTTCAAGCAGTGAGTAAAAGTTTTGCAATTAGTTTTTTTTACTCATCTATACTTTTGCAAGTACAGTGAGCACCCGATTATATCTCACCCTGATGATTTTTGGTGTGATAAACTATTTGAAGATTATTTTTTTTTATTTTTATTTTTTTTATTGAAGATGTTAAATCAATAACGTAAAATCAGCGATTTTAATTTTTTTTGGAAAATTTATCTGTACAAACATGAAAAAAGCTGCAGTTGTTTTTTCACAAATCGATATATCTGAATAATGACAAAAGATAGAGAAAAGTTGTCAAGGGATGAGTTTGAGAAAACTGTCTGAGCTTTTATAAAAAATATTTAAAAGATTCAATTTGAGATCCTGTACAGAAAAAAAAATTTCAAAAACAAAAAGTGACTATAAAAAATCGATCATCACTATTTTCTTAAAACATATTTTGGATAGATAATTCAGTTGCCGAAAACTTTTCTGAACAAACCTAAAAAAAAGAAAAGACCTAAAAAAATCGATGTAAAGTTGCAAATAAATTACAATAAGGTTAAAAAAAAAGCTCGTCTGCGCCATATTCCATTTTCTAAATTGCTGCCAAGTATTGAACGCAGTACCTTACGCTCAAAAACTTGTATTAGCGTTCATATATGACCGTAAAGGACAACTATCAGCGTTTTTAACAGCGTCAGTTTTGTGCGAGTTTGCAATCTAAGGGACTTCAGATATCCCCATATAGTTGCACATCAGCACCAACACCACCAATACTCACACATTCCCTGTCACCTATCATGTCTACGGTTTATTCCGAATCTATCGATGTCATCCGAAAAGCCGAGAATCAAGTGAGATTTTATAATGATGGTGCCGTTCCTTTCCTCGTTTACTCTTCGTGCTTCACCGTCTAAGGCATGTTGAATAGAAGGCATTATCTGCCAGAGCTCTTTTCGCATGACTAAATCAAACGCTGCACTGAAATCTTCAAACAGATGGTGAGTTTGAATATTGTATTCTCGAAACTCATCGAGAATCTGTCACAAAAGGTTCCCCCAACAGCCTCAATTCAAAGAAAAGTAAATGAAAGATTGATAAATTGTGAGTAAACAATTCATAGATATTTGAGTTTAGTTATTTTTAGCAGTCAATTGAGCTGTGTGATAACAGTAAGGATTCAAGTTTTGTCGATATTGCCATCAAAGCTAAGATAATTGCCGTTTTTCAACGGTATGATTAGAATACTCGCTGCTTTGGGTTCTCCTTTTCTCCGACACCGGTTTGCCATGCCTTCTGCTAGTGATGGGCGACAGACACATGACCAACATCGGAAGGTGGTTTCTGGGACCTTGGTTTGCGAGTCGAGCATGGTTGAGACAGTGAGCTTCTAGGAGTTTTTTGCTGAACCTTCCGCTCGATCGCGGGTTTGCGAATGGGAAGTGGTTGAAGCGTCGAGCTATTGCTAGCCGTCTTCTGAACCTTATCTCCAATTGATGGGTTGCGTTGAGCAGGTAGTGATGACGAAATTGGACGTTCCGTCTGTACCATCCTGTTCGTTGCGAGATTGCGTTGAGTAGGTGGTTATGCCTGAGCTGAGCGCTTTGCATGTACCTTCCTACTCTTTGCAGCAGAAGTTTCCTTCAGTGCGTTGGTTGTAGGTCTGCCCACCCGGCGCATGCGAGCTTTACAAACATGTAGTTCAATAAAAAGTGTTGCTTGGTGATACGGGTGGCGGATTGTTCGTCGATCTCGCCAAGTAAAGGCAGCCGTGTTTGAAGTGGCAACTACTGAACTTGGGCTTCAGTAGGGAGGAATCTAGTGCCGTAATTTGATCCAGGATCGAATCGTGCACTGTTCCAAGTTGCTCCTTAGATAGAAGTTTGGGGGGATAGTTGTCAAGAGTGACGGCGATGTTGATAGCATCTACCATTTCCCTGTAGGTTACTCCCACCGAGAGTCTTGAAACCGAAAAACCAACCCTATTGCGGACCCGAGACATTTTGTTCGCCGGACGATCGGCGCTGGTATTAGGTGACGGAGCGTCATCCGATCCATAGAGTGGCCTTCTTTCAGGTATGCCGCATACCTGCGCTTTTGTGCGTTGAAGAGACGCTTCTCTCTCTCTTTGCGGAAAGCAGGCAGACTAGAAGTTGCGTCTGCGTCTGTCTTCTTTGGGGAATCGAGGATCATAGATAGGGCTGATGGGCAGCCTTGAAGCGTCTCGCTGTCCATGTCCTGAAAGTGGCATCACGGGGCTGTATTTTACTACTACGACGCTAACGGTTATTAACAGTGAATAACTTCCCGTTTCTTGATACTGAACTCACGGAGTACTGTTGTACTGAGATATGTAAAACTAATTTTTACTACTTCAATTAAATTTCCTTGAAAGGACAGTTGGTTTAAGTTTTCACAAAGCTTGGTTAGACGGTGCTTTCCACACAGACGGGAGATCCAGAATCTAGCGCTGTGGAAGGTGATCTACAATCAGCAGTGCACGGTCCACCGGTTTCCTCTTTTGGTCCGCCAAAGGAGACTGTGAGATATTTGAAATCGCCACCTGCCGCGCTCGACTTACTGCAGCTCTGCTTGCTGCTGGTCGATCATGTTCCTAGTCATGATGTTTTCGGTCTTCCATGTTGCACTCCTATGTTGTCGTAAGGCGTAATTCTTCTTCAAAAACAAACGATATAACGGTAAAAATGCGACTTGATTCATCATTAACAGAATGTCATAAAGAAAATGAAGTAGTATAATTACAACTGAAGACAAAGAATCTTCAGAATTTCGGATGACAATCAATAATAGCAATAACAAACCAAAACTAAGAAAAATAAAATGAAATTAGAAATATGTCAACAAATTAAATGAAAAGCTTTGTCAATGTTTGAGAGCTTAATGACGACCGTGACTCGCGCTTGATTACCTTTCAACTATATAAAAAATTTTGCATACGTTATTTATTAATTTGGGAGCGCAAAGCTTAGGAGCGCAGTTATAAGATTTCTGTTGTTAAACTAAACTTTGTCAATAGTGAAATATGCAGTTGTCTGTTGTTGATAATGAAATAAAGGATTTACAAAATTATAAGTAGCTATTCTCAATAAGTTGAGATCGTGATTCCAGCAAAAAACTAAAACATCCAGCATTCTGAGTTTCGAATATGCATCCAGAGCTCAGCGTTCTGAATTAAAAATGCTAGAATAACCATCTCTGGAATGAGTTAAGTTTAGTGCAAAACCTCTAATGATGAGTTCGAGATAAATAGATCAGATATTTAGATAAACTTGAATTTGTATAGGCCATATGGAAAATGATAAATTACCTGTCACTGCTCAAATGAATCCCCAATTTAATGGTGTCCACCAGCTGCCCGTTGCACGGCTCGCCAATTCCCTTGGTCATCAGCAGCAGCGCAGTTCTGAGCTCGCTATCGCACCTTACCGTTCACTGTCTGTTCCGTGCCCTCCAACAGTCAAACGGTGCCGATTCGAACACTCGGAAGCACACGGCCTGCCGACCAGACTCGCGCTTGGCCACCACCGTTTCCCGGCACTGTGTAGCACTTTGAATATATATTTACTTTGCATTCACCCGCGTCACCCGCCCCCAGTTACAAGATCTTGCACTGAGATGGACATCGCACTCTCGGGAGTTGTCCCGCACTCAACCGCTCAGCCAACCGCCTTCTTAAAAGCGACCACAAATCCCGAACTGGTGTCTTGCACTCAACAATGCCATTACAACTCGCTGCATGATGTAAACAAATAAATATAAGTGAGGAAAATAATAATAAAAATCTAACTTATCACGATGCCAGACGCGGTCTGCACTCGCCTACTGCCTAGTGGTCTTCGCACGCTCTGTCTGCCAGCTAGTCTTTTTCGTTTTTCTATTCTCTTCAACACAAACTGGTCACCTTCTTCCATTGCAAAGGCTCCCAAGTCCTAAGTTTCAATCCAAAAGGCAGGCGGCGCGCAATGCGATATGCCTACTCATCATTTTTCATTAGACCCGCGAGCCCTGTCCCGGTTCGTGCTGATGTCGTTTATGGCGCTGGTGCCCTGGTGTTGTTCCCCATCCTCGGGGGCTTCAGCAGACTCAGACTTCGATGGAAATCTGGTTTTCCCGTTCGAGTATATTGGTTTAGTTCGGAGAGAAATTCAATCTAAGCCTTAATAACAACAGCAACACTGGCCCCAACACTGCACGTGTAGGCCAGGCTTAGATGGTCCTTTAACGTGCATACCAAGGTGCAACCTGGCACGGGAAAAGACGTGTTGCATGTGAATCACCTCAGGCTTCAGGCCAGCGTCGTCGTCGTCGTCGTTGTTGTTGTTGTTATTGTGAGCCCGGTACTATCATGGCTTGTTATAAGTTTTTGAGTTCAGGCTAGAAATTGAGGCTCCACGGTGGCTCGTTTCCTGATCACGACGATGTGGGAGCTTATTTCCTCATACTATCCAACACCCGTACTTTTTCAGTCTTACTCGCGTGCGGATGGGAGCGGTTTATACTGGCGATTGATGAATCGGTAAATGGTTAGACTATTACGGCTAGAGGGGGATATATTGAAGCTGTTGGCCGTGGTTTCTGCTGCTGCTGTTGCTACAGCTCGATGATCGCCTGATTCACTAATGACACAATGCCCCGGAGTGTGACTCCCTTTGCGTTTGCCTACTTTGATCCTGCAGAGCGAACAACTCGCTAATCAACGGATTTTCTCCGATGGGATTTATTTGAGCGGGGTGGGTGAGGTTAGGAAAAGGAAGTAGGCCATGCCAGCAAGGTAGAGCAAGCGTCAATAGTTTTGCGTTCTAATCGTAAGCAACGCATCTGCCTGCTTGGATGCAATTTTTCTCAAAACTCTATATCGTTTCGGAAAAAATTTCTTTGGGTGAAGAAAAGCTTTAAAATGTTATAAGAAAATACAAAATCGCAAACAAAAAATATTAAAATTATGTCTCAAACAGACACATTTTTGTGAGTGTTAAATCAGTTCCGAAAACGTAACATTGAACACGGGTTTAGAGTTCAGAAAATGTTTGATATAGCAACACAGTTGTCAAAATTAGTGAAGATTTCATCAGCATGTTGGTGAGCAGATTAATTCTTAATTCTTCTCAATTGAGCAAATCGACGAGCATCTACCTACCATGCTACTACCGCTTTGACATTGCTTAGGAGTGGGAAAAATGGCAAAACTCATCTAACTGCCCGAAACTTCAGCCCTTTGAAAGTCATATCTTGGATTTCAAAATGACATCTGAGGTCGGTTTTTGGTTTTTGTGCATAATCCCGATTACCGAAATACCTAGGATAGGTTGTAATTTTTTCATTTACGGGTGTTTTCCAAAAACCGGAAGTCTTCTTGAAATTCAAAATGGCGTCTGGAGTAGATTTTTTGCTTCTTTGCGGTTTTGAAAATACCCATATTGAATGATACTTGATCTTTTTTCCGCTCTGATTTGTGGCAATCTGTGTTCTCTACATTTTTAACAGCATAATAGTTAGCATCGTATAATCACAACTTCCCGCATCTATTTGGACGCGTAGCAAGTTTTTCAATCGATTGCGGCAAGATTTACAAGCTTTTGAAATTGAACAATTTTCGTGACGCTCTCGAAAATTTCGGCATTTCAATTTTCACCCCTGTCTCACAATGTTGCCGAGTCTAAAATGCATTACTTTCATTTGAGTACATCTTTTTATTGCATGGGCATTGCAGTGGTTATCGAGATGAACTGACTCGACAAACAAATTATTGGCGCGGTTGTGGCAAATCCAGATCAGTCTCACAGATCTACCGTGAAACTGTTGGGAATCAACCATTCGACCATGCTCCGTGCGGTAAAATCGTTTCAAGAGACCCCGATGACCCAGTGGCAAGTTGGCACACGCAAATGTTGGTACCGATGCAGTTAAATTAAGCAAAAACATGTATAAACATCACGTAGAGAAAAATGAATAATCATCAGTTAATACATTCAGTTATCGCCTTACTTATTGACAGTTTAAGACCAAAAAAAAGATAAAGCAATGTCAAAAAACACTAATATGTTTACATGTATTCTGCAAGTAAGAATTTTTCCATCCAACATTCTTAGTTTGCTCGATACAGATTTATCGGCCAGAGATACAGAGAAACAGATTTTGTCAAAAAAAAAAAAAAAAAAGAAAAAAGACAGGTATAAATGTGGCAACCCTGCTTACACCACAGCTGAGCGGGAGAAGAGTGGTGGATCACCTCTAGAGAGAATGCATAGCAGAACGCCGCGCGGAGTACACTGCTGAGATCAAGTCGTTATAATTCGAAGAGCAAACATGCGTGACGTGCGGCTGGACTATTTTTTTCAGTTTCGAGATCCATAGTAAACACCATTGTCTACTTTCCTACCTGTGTACATGTTTCTCTCACAAAGAACGTTTTGCAGTGATCTCTGTTGTGTTTGCGGGTATTGTCCTTTTGTGTGGAAAAGATCACCAGTTTGCCATCTCTCTGGAGAAATATTTCAGCACGATTTGCTGCTCTCTTCAAGCCAGTGCGTCGCTTTGCTCAACAGTGCGAGGCCTCTGCCAGGCTGATCGCCAACGCGAGCGATCGGGCGAGATTTTTTTCCGTAGTTTAATGAACAGCTCTACTTACGGCTGTTTATTTACCTATGGCGAGAATCTCGCCCGATCGCTCGCGTTGGCATTCAGCATGGCAGAGGCCTAAGATTTGAACTTTTGCGTGCAGCGGGAGAACAGCGAAGTCAGTCGACCCTATGAAAGCAACGAAGGAGAAAGATTAGAACGCAGTGCAAACATTTTGATTTGGGACGCGGTCTAGGATATCGATTCTTCCGTCTAGTTGTCCAGCAGGCAATGAAGCGAGCCGGACTATGTCTTCAAAGTAAGGAAGACGCCAAACGGTGGCCAAATACACGCTCCAGGAACTTCTGCCAATACAGAAGCTCTGCGCAATTATGAAGGGCAAGCTCCGCCAAACAGGGAAGGTCTTCGAAAGCAACCAGGATTTTAAGAAAAACCTAAATTAATCCACCTAGCGGTCAGACCCAGCCTTTCTCATTCAAACTAATTATTTGTAAAAATAGATTTACATGAACGCTTCAATCCAATAAATGTGTATTCACTTTTTGGGTTCTAAAATAATGATGTTGTAACAGAGGTATAAAATATGAAATTTGACGTGATGTAAATGCTCAATAAATAGCGAAATAAGAGAAATGACTCTTAATTTCGAACAATTCAATCACGAGCGATACCGGGAACATTCAAATGGTACGATACCACATTGAAATTAAATGGTGGCCACATATATTGTTCAAAGCAGGTATAGTTTTAAATAGCCTTTAAATTTCTTTTCTTTCCATAACTTTTTAACCACATATCAAATTGTTATGAAGTTTGTTATTTGTAAGTTTGAGAGATGACTCGTTCGTATGACACTAGTTATGTTCAAATAAGTCACGTAATCTTTGAGATAATAGACTTTCGTTGTTTTAACAATTTAATACATAACGGTTGCTTAAGTTCAATTATAATCAAATGAAAAGGGAACGTATTGGGCAGCCAATATTTGAAACCACGTTTTCAATCATGATTCATCAGTTAACCCTTAACTAGCCCGTTCATCTTATATCAATATTGTTCAAATCGGTTGTGTAGTTTCTAAGATAATGAAGTTTCGTGATTTTCACATTTCGATACATTACAGACGAAGTTACAGTCCGATTACAGTTAAATTCAATAGGGTGTTATGAGTCAGCTAGACCTTTCATTTGACACTAATTTCGTGAAAATCGGTTCAGCCATCTCTGAGAAAAGTGAGTGAGATTATGTATTCTTCGAAATATGTTTCTTTTCATAGCTAGATTTCACATTTTTAAACATAACAGGCAAAGTAATAGTCCGATTGCAAAAAAATCAATAGGGTCCACTAAACCTTTCATATGACCCTGATTTTGTGAAAATCGGTCCAGCCATCTTTGAGAGACATTAGTGAAATTAAACAGTCTTCAGAAGACGTTTTTTTTCATAAGGTTTGAACCACATGTTCAATCTATATAAAATTCAAAAGTTAAGGGTTTTTAAGATAGCCCGTTCATTTGATACCAATTCTATTGAAATCGGTTGGTGGTTTCTGAGATATTGATGTTTCGTGATTTTTACATTTTTAAACAAAACCTCTAAAATAAAAATCTCTAAAATAAAAATTACAATGAAATTTAATAGGGTCTTATGGGGCAACTAGAACTTCACACCCATACATACAGAAAATGCTCAGCTTGTCGAACTGAGTCGAGTGATATATGCCATTCGGCCCTTTGGAGCACTTTCATATCTTCGGTTTTGCAAGTGATTGCTATACCTTTCTAGGAGAAAGGCAAAAAGTTAAAAAAGTATTAATTAGGAGTAAAATACTTGTGCTGAAGAAATAGCGAAATAAAAGAAATGACTTTGAATTTCGTACACTTCAATCACGAGCAATACCGGGAACGTACGAATAGCACAATACCAAATTTAAATTTTGTTGAGGCCATATGTTTTGATCAAAGCAGTTACAGTTTTAAAAAGTCTTTGAATTTCGTTTCTTTTCATAACTTTTGAACCACATATCAAATTGCTATGAAATTTCCTGCTTGTGAGTTTGAGAGACAACCCGTTCAAATGACACTAGATATGTTCAAATAAGTCGTGTGATCTTTGAGGTAATAGACTTTCGTTGTTTTTATAATTCAATACATAACGGTTGGAATAAAAATACGATTATAGCCAAATAAAATGGGAACCTATAGGAAAGCCAAACTTTTCATTTGACACTAAGATTGTTGAATTTAGTCCAGCCATTTTTGAGAAAACGAGTGAATTTGAAAAGTCACCGGACATGTTTCTTTTCACAATTTTTGAACCACGTGTTTAATCACTATGAAATTCATCAATTAACCTTTAACTAGCCCGTTCATTTGATACCAATATTGTTCAAATCGGTTGTGTACTTTCTGAGATAATGAAGTTTCGTGACTTCATATTTTGATACATTACAGACAAAGTAACAGACCGATTACATTGAAATTCATTAGGGTGTTATGAGGCAGCTAGACCTTTCATTTGACACTAATTTCGTGGAAATCGGTTCAGCCATCTCTGAGAAACATGAGTGAGATTAAACACTCTCCAGAACACGTTTCTTTAAATAACTTCTAAACCACACGATCAATCTTCATGAAACTCAAAAGTTAACGGTTTTTCAAGTAGCTCGTTAATTTGAACCCATTTTGTTAAAATCGGTTGATACCAATATTGTTCAAATCGGTAATATTGGTTTCTGAGATAATGATGTTTCGTGATTTTCACATTTTTAAACATAACCTATAAACTAAAAATCCGATTGCAATGAAATTCAATAGGGTCTTATGGGGCAACTAGACCTCTCATTTGCAAATAATTTCATGAAGATCGGTCCAGCCATCTCTGAGAAAATCGAGTGAGATTGGGCACATACAGAAAATGCTCAGCTCGTCAAACTAAGTCGATTGATATACAAGATTCGACCCTTTGAAGCACTTTTATACCTTTGGTTTTTCCAGTGATTGCTATACCTTTCTAGGAGAAAGGCAAGAATTGGATGAAAGTGTGTTGAAAGAGATGACGCATGTGTCGTATAGGATTTGATGGATAGCGTTAATACCAGATGCGGGCTTTTAGCCTAGGAATGGAGGTTGAATAAACCAACTTTGCAAGAACATTGCTGATATTATTCTTCCTTGAGAGTTCAAAAAATATCTGACTTAGAATGAATTTTTGGTAATCACTTTTGTGTGTCGCATTTTTACGAGTAAGGTCTTTACTATTTTTTTTTGTTCCAACACAGATATCAGTAATAATCAGACGGAATCAGCATGATGAAATTTTGCTATGTGCTATGTGCTATATGCTATGTGCTATGTGCTATGCTATGTGCTATGTGCTATGTGCTATGTGCTATGTGCTATGTGCTATGTTCTATGTGCTATGTGCTATGTGCTATGTGCTATGTGCTATGTGCTATATGCTATGTGCTATGTGCTATGTGCTATGTGCTATGTGCTATGTGCTATGTGCTATGTGCTATGTGCTATGTGCTATGTGCTATGTGCTATGTGCTATGTGCTATGTGCTATATGCTATGTGCTATGTGCTATGTGCTATGTGCTATGTGCTATGTGCTATGTGCTATATGCTATGTGCTATGGGCTATGGGCTATGGGCTATGGGCTTTGGGCTATGGACTTCCCATTTGAGTGTTTCTATGTCGGTTTTAACAGCTTTGGCAACATGAGACCAAGCATTGTCACGCAGTAGAATTACTTTTTCGTATCTCCGCTTGTTTGGCTGGTTTCCACGCAGTGCGTCAATTGAAGTTTATATCAAACATCGGTGATGACTTTGTGCTGTTTCAATAGCCCACGATGATTAAAACCCATCTGCAGAAGCATGTCTGGCCGGTCCCCATGAATTTATTTTCTTTGGATTGCTGTTATGAATTAATTTCCATCATCCGACACTATGGGATAAAGAAAACCCTCCATTCCCTCCATCTTTTTCCTCATCGAGTAATTCCTCCAATGATTTAAGTCTTCAGTTGTCAACATCGAAATAAACGACTTAAACGTTGTTTCACTAAGAGCAGCCTTTCCGTAAACATTTTTCACTTTCAATGCGCTTCAGACGCTTTTATTTTGAATGAAATGAGAAAAGTAAGACAAGCTAATGAGCAAAGGAGTTTATGACGCCACAATAAAATTTCTAACGTGTCAAAGTTGTTTATACACCAGGTATCTCAGCTGGGTTCATTACGTTTTAGATATGTTAAAATCAACCAGAAAAATATATTTCCCAAGTGACATGAGTTCTGATACTAAAATAGTGCAAAAAATAGCCAAGAAATGTTACAAAATAACACAACCAAGTTATACAAAGGTTTATAAAGATGTCTCGAAAAGAATGACATAAAAATATAAATTAAAATGCATCATTTGTTTCTAAAAATACACAAAAATGACTGAAACCATGCAAACATTTCACTGAAATAGTTGAAACAACTTGAAACAGTCGCAAAATGATACAAGACTCTAACAAAAATAATACAAAAATGACGCAAAATAGTTGAAAAAAAAAATGACTTTTAAAATAACACAATTGTAATAAAAAATAACCCAGAAACCAAACAAAAATACCAAATGGATATTACGAAAATGACATAAATGGGACACAAAAATGGAGTAAAAATAAATCAGGAAAAATTACATGAAAATGATACACAAATTATCTTAAAAACTTAACTTTTGAGACCAACCTCTGAACTTAAGTTCGAAAAGTCGAATTCCATTGGCATTAATAACATTCACAACGAATGTTTTAAGCAAGTTGACCATTGACTAAGTTACACAACGGTCAATTTGAATAGCACGTGCGTTGCATGGTAATCGGTATCGCTAACGATAGTAGGAAAACACCTAATCTTAGAAGTGGTTCTCTCCTATGCTCTCTCTCTCTCTCTTTTTAAGCTTCTTCCGCACTCAAATCTCTAATACAATGCAACCAGGCTTAAGAAAAAGACTGCGATGTGACACTAATACACTTATTGCCTCATTAATAAGCTATTCATGAGAGCTCACATACAGCAGAAGATTGCACAGGCAACGAAGCTGTCTTGGGTTGCACACGACAGCTCATTCTTACGCATGTATTTTGTTCGTTCAAACATGAAAGCCAAGTTTTCAGAAAAAAAAAATTATATGTTTGTACTAGAAACTCCGTGGGAGTCACATGGCATTTCAAACATTTTTTTTAGATTTGTGAATATCCGCAATGCTCTTTTTTAACTTTAAAATCCTGGATGGCTCATTTAGCTTGGATGCCATTGTCAAATTTGAAAACATTTACTTGAGCGTCTTAGTAAAATAATATACGAAATCCGAAAAAAGAATTATATGTTTCCATTAAACTCTATTAGAAATTCTAAGACGTCTAAGAAATTACTTTACAAATTTTGCCTAGTTTTGTTCACTTTTAGAATGTCCTGTGCCTGCACTGTTGACAGCAAGGATGGAAAAACTCGTATCGCATAACAATCATTCGGGTATCATTTCTGAACGTGCTATTTATAAGCTTTCAATCCTAGCAAACCATCGCTATTTAAAGCTACACATTCTCAAGCTTGCAAGAGACAACTTAAAGCAAAGAAATATATGGTAGCTTTCTTCGATGATTTTGTTTCAGTATTGCCTGCTTTAGGCGGAGCGAGCAACATATAGCGAGTGTTTCACGAAATAATAGTAAACGATTGCACTCAAGCGATCGCAATGATTCTTTCAAATGTTGGTTGCTTGTAGGCGTAATTCGGCTACTCCACGTCGTGCTTTCACCGTGATATACCACGATGATTCTTGGTGATTTCAAGTATCAGATGCTAATGCACCATGCTACAATTTCCGTAAGCATTGATGATACCTATTTGCTCCGGCAAGCAAACAATTGAACGCAATCTAACGTTCATTTGGATTCATAATTTTGTATCACTGGCGATAATATCTCAAAGCTTCTCGCGATAATGTTGAATGCAAGTGAACTTGGATACAATAAATACTATCGTGTTTGAATCATTCAGTCTCCTTCTATGGTATTCGGAACTCTTAGAAGCGAAAAACAATCAACAGCGTTTCTATGGAAAAATTGTACGCGAGTGGAAATAGTTGAACGATAACTGATAAATCAAAGAACACATTTGCATGAAATATTGCTAGTGAGTGAACTTTTCCATGCTTGGTTGACAGCCTGCTGATTGGATATTGGACTCGCACTCCTTTGTTTTTTTCTTTTTCTCAGGCCGATACCAGAATAAACACGAAGCAAACCATTTCATTTTTTCCCATTGTTGATATTATTCCCCACACGAGAAAAAAAAGTGTGAAGGCTGTCATTAACGACAGCTTGGAGGAACCAACAGGCATAAAGGAGATGAAAAATAACAGCCCGTTTGGCATTGCATGTGTATACTGTCGTCAGTCGCTGTCGGACTGTTTACCGAACGTATGGGAAAGCAGAGAGAGCTGTGCAATACAATGAGAGCCGAGTTAGTTTAAATATTGCTATCACGGAAAGACAGTCATTGCACGCAACCCGTATTGAGAGTGGGTGACGTGAGCACGCCAAACCATTGTTTTTCTAATCCAGTTTTGTTACATGATAGTAATTGATTTAGGGGTTTCAACCTTCACCATTGTTCGGGAAATTTTTAAAGAAATTACACCACCGGTTTAAAAGCAGCTTTAATGCAGCTCAAACTGCAAGTTTTAATATTCAAATTAGATCAAATCACTTCATTAAGCGTATTTACTTACAATTCGATAGTTTTTTCTTCACCTCTTGACACGATTGCAATGAGGATTTTTCAATAATTAATTGTCAATGTTTCGACACGAGTTATTCTAGTCATGACGTTCGTCTACTCTATTAGTCACTAGTTTATGGAACTTTTATGTATTTATTGTGTGTAGTCTTCAGTATTTTATAACCTAAATATAAGCAGTGTAATTTTAATTCATTTCAATATAATTCCCATCAACATAACTATCTGTGAGTATCGTTTTCTATTATTCTAAGTATTATTTTAATCTTATTCCACGGTAAATATAGGCAAATTAAAAAATATTCTATCAGACACGTTTCTGCTTTTTGATCGCTATTGTTTTAGATGTAAACACCCAACGACGACGCTGCTATTGTAGACCGGCGTCGCAAAGATCCATATCACTTCTCACTCCATATCACTTTGATCGTGAGTACAGTAGATGCTCGGTATGTTAGCAACCATTCTAAAAATTCATATTTTCTTATCAAAAGGAAAAAAATTCTGGTAACGCCAATGATGCGCATCGAAGACCCAACAAGTAACAATAAATAATCTGGCAATCACACAAAAATATCTTAAATATCCTTATGAGCATGAGCATGAGCATGATTGACCGCCCGCGGTTGCTACTCCGTTATTGCCAGATCAGCTGTAATTACACAAAGAACCAACAGATGATGTTTGGGACCAACATGCATCCTCAATGTGTAGAAACAGGTGACCTAAATCTTTATATTAGGCAATACCAGCGCCGGCCGCATCCGAATGCAGGTCAAAGAAGGAGTTTGTATAGGAATATGTTGACGTGATACTTGCTTTATTGGAAGCCGAGAACACCTCTGCACTTCCACGAGAAGTCACTGGGATGTTGGATAAAGGGGAAGGTATACAGCAGGGTTCGTTTTGGTAAACGATGCGCTAATGTCGGGTTCTTCAGAACAAGTGCCGCGAACAAGTTTATTACATCCGCCACGATATTCATAATGTGATTCGAACTTATTTAGTTTGACAATGTAACACCGCAACAATAAAACGTACGCGAGGATACAGGATTTTTGACTAAACCGAGACAACTTGAAAATAACCGTATATCTCCTCGTAAGGTGATGCTCTTTATACCTAAAACTATTGCGCGTTGTTGATCCATCTGAAGATAATACGACCTCATGGAAGGTACCGACGCGGGGGTTGAAATGATATTTATCGACTCAACGAAATCTACTTCGATTTCCGATGTAATAATTTAGATGCAACGCGCGAGCAGTCTCCGACTTAACGTTGATGAAGATAAGAAAGATATGATGAAATATCTGGGTTCACTTCGCGAAATCACCACACGCCGGAAGTCCATAAATCAGCAAAACTCGCCCGGGCTGAATACGCGTTTACACCGAAGCGTTACGAACAACCGCTTTAATCCCCCCGGCCGACACATACGCGCAGGAACTCGGCGTTTACGTCGATTATCTCCTAACAATGTACGCCTAATACGCCTAATAAATATGAAAATTGGCAATGTTCCATGCATCCAAAGCCTCAACAATTTAATAAAAGCAAATATACATATAAGCCTGAATATATTTTTAAGTTTACTGACAAAGTTCCGAACTAGTCATAAATATAACAAATTATGTAAAACAACTGGTCAAAAGCTAGAACAATCAAAAAATCAAAGCATGTGATTCCTGAGAAACACATACTCCAAACTCCACAAACCACACTAACACTTTGTGGACAAAAATAAAACTTGTTACTGAAACCCTGCGGAAAAAAATACCGCGCACACAATTTCAACGATGAAATCAAAATCTCTCTGTATCTGTTTTCGCACATAAAGTAAAACTAGAAACAAGCATCAGAATATCACTTTACAATACAGACAAGACAAAACGTATACTTAGCTTTCATCTCTTCATTTTCCAGTTGTTTTCATCGTTTTTGGACTTTTCTTTAAATGGAAGTACAGTGGCAACATGCATGTATGCCTTCACACACTCGTTTAATCCATACAACATTTTATTCGTTGAAAAGAGATAGCACATAAACACTGTAAACGGGGCGATGCATGGTTTTGATCTTATTGGCAAATTTTCACTTCAAGTTTAATTAGATACAAGCCAAATATAATTTGCACTATGCCAATGAATAAATCCCTAATGAGCATTCAATCACTATAAAACTATGTGGAGCAGCTGTTTGAAAAACACTCTCCTTATTGTATGTAATAACACCACACACTCCACACTTTCAAACCGTCGCCAAGACAGCGATAGAAAAAAAAACAAGAAAAAAAAATACTTTGGTGAATCTAAAAAGCAACGCAACAATATTCAATTTTCACAATTAAATTCACTTTTTTCTGTGGAACTTCACACTTTTCGCACTCAGCACATTTCAATAGAACACCTGTATATATGTTTAACAATTCTTTAGGTGTAAAATAACCGAAAATCACCAAACAATGTGATGATTTCAAAGCAGGAACCAGCTGGCCAATCTTGATCACGGCCTCGCACAACCATCCGCGAACTTTTCCACGAAAAAACAATTTTAAATTTAGAAAATAAACTCACTTCGCGATAACATCTATAACGAACATGCACAACTAAATTAAACAATTTTTCTTTCGATATAACATGCGAGCGAAAAATTTTTGCGTCCGATTTCGGTCATGGCTTGCTTCGACCTTTCACAAAAATATCTTAAATATCCTTATATCATAAAAGTGACATGAGTGACACATAAAAATGGAGGTAAAGTGACCTAGAAATGTTACAAAATGGCACTAAAAATAGAATCACAACAACGGCACAACAAGTGTCACGAGGAGGATACAAAATGACCTAAAAATAGTGCGAAAACTGTCCCAGGAGTGATGAATATGGCACAAAACAATAGTGATAACTTTATAAAATAATAATTTAATTGAATAAAATGAATTCACTAAGCTCTTGTTTACGCGGGCGATACGTTCCAAATTTGTATGGAGCCACGCAAAAAATACTTTTTAAAGTGGAAAATATATCGAAGAAAACCGTCATAAAATTTTTGAACCTCGTTTGAATTTGATAGTGGTCAATCTATAGACCCAAATGCATTGTTGTTAATTTTCAGTACTTACACTAAAAACTGTGATTTTTGTTTGGAAAATGGATATATGAAAATGGATATGATTAATAGAGAAAAGCAACTCGCATAAAAACCGAGTCAAAGAGACCTTACCTTAGAAAGTAATCAAAAATTACGCAAAAAATTCTTCTAGCTCTGACAATCATAATACTGAAATAACCCAAAAATGACGGATACAATAACACAAACGTATCAAAAAATGACCCAGAAACCACAAAAGCAGCTTTAAAAAGCACACAAGAATGGTACAAAAATTACACAGAAATCACACAAAATGGTACCGTAAGATTAAGATAGCACAAAAACTCTGCATATTTGGGCATATGCAGTAGCAATGGTAGAAGGCACTATGAAAATGTCACAGAAGTTTCATACGAATAACAAAAAAGACCGGAAATGCACCATTCACTTCAAAATTTTTTTAAAATTTTTAAAAGTAAGTGTACTGTAAGTGTATTTTCAAATAATGCAAAAATATTACCAAAATAACTCAGAAATTATGACTGTAAAAGACTGTAAAAGTCTAAAACAATACAAAGTGACGAAAATAGTTGCAAAATGACTCATTATATAACACAATGGTAACAAAAATGAACCAGATACCACGAAAATAGAATGGAAAGAGACAAAAAAACGATGACCCAGAAAAAGGGCACATAAATGATATGAATTGATCTGATAGCACATTTCAAAGTGTTTTGGGAATCGGCCTATTTGAGCTAAAGCCCAACAAATTATTATTTTCACATTTTCTAGAATGTTGATATCGTTCTCAATTGAATTCTTGAAAATCATGTTTAATACACGGAACCTCACTGCTAGGTTGATACAACCAAAGACCAACGCAGTGCGATGCGATGCAGCCCGCTTCTTCGGCAAATGCCTTCTATTACGTGCACCCCGGTTGGAGAATTATCGATAATGATTGATCGCTACGTAATGGACAAATTACACGCTAAACTGTTGCTGGTCGGCTCTGTCTGGGGTTGGTTCCCACACCATGCGACCGGACCACAGCAGACCGGATGGATTTCGCGCGAGGATTGATGGCGAATAAAAATGCAAACCCTGATGCCAACCGAGCGATAGGCTTGTCGCGGAAAATTAGAATTTACGTAAGTGCCTCGATCGGGGGCACTAAACTTCTACACACAGTAAGGAAAACGGCTAAACAGCGTTAATTCTTAATACAAAAGTTTGCGGAAACGTTCAAATTTCACCTTCCGAAAGGTAGGAAAGTTTTTTTTCGGGAGGGTTCACAGGGTGCACCGGAAAATAACGTCAGCAAGCACTCGACAGCACTTTTGCCGGCAGCCAAGCGAGCAAACATATTTTTATTGGTATGAAATTTCTCTCCAACTGGCAGTCAACCTCATCGCACCTCTCGGAGCTACGGCGCTGCCATCAGAGACGCGTCGTCCATTGTATTTGTCAGCGGAAAGTAGAGTAAAGTACAAACAAAAAATACGACACGCTGTCGATGGAATAAAAACAAAAGTCGGTCCCAGTTAGTCCCGGAGTCGGAGAGAAGACAAGCATCAGCATCAGCCAAGGGACTTTTAGAGGGACAGGAAGATGAAATTTAAGATAGAGTATCCTCTTATCCCCTGCGCCAGTATTGAGATCTACTCACTCACTGACGGCTCTTCTTTGTGTGTTTGATGCCATTTCACAACTTTAATGCATTTCTTGTTTGCGGTAGATATTATTGCTTGAGGTGACGTTCTAACAACCATCAGCCAAAGTTCTTCAGTTGTGTCTGTAGAGTGAACTCACGGAGGTGAACCACGAGTCAACGTTTCGTTTGTTTGTTCCCTTTTATTTCATTCAAAATTAAATTAAATCCAGTATTTCTCACCGTACATTGCGGGGAACAATTCACAACCAAGTCAGGGAGCAGCAATTTGGAAGTGGGATCGCGGGAAACGACGAAATTTAAAACCAATCGCCGCCATGTGGAGGGGAAGAAAATTGTTTAGAAAAACACCAATTCTGTAGGTATAAAAACAAAAACCATGGGCCGAAGCAGAAAAAGCCGCGCGCACCTTGACTCTCGTGGTCACGCAGGAGAGAAAGACGGGAAGGAGAAATTATCGGAATAAATTACGTGATACTTTTCATCGGGCGGCGGCGGCGGCAATACCGGCTGTGTGAGTCTAGGTTCTCTCTCCTGTTGCGCATTCTAAGTGCATTTCCGATCGTTTTTTTTTTACTTTGTTGTTGGTCGGCTGACCGTTTGATGCTGGTAGGTTGGATTTCGGGTTCTGACGACGCGCTTTTTGAATTGAGCGGTGGGACAGCTGAACCGCACCGATATAATAATGGGTCTCCCATGTCGCACACGGTAATGGCGGCGGCAGCGGTGGTGGCCAAAAGCGGCTGAGTCAGCTGGTTCTGCCTGTCTAATGTCAGTGTTTACGATTAATATCACCGCGAGCACGGAGGAAGGTAACAACTATTCATTTCGACGAATGTTAATGCGTGTATGTCAATTATGGTGAATAGAGAGGTTCAATTGATTTATCGTGCTGCGCGCCACACCCCCTCCCATCACTGCTGCAACGTGGCACCCGCAGGCCAGAGGAATGTAACGTCATATTGGAGGGATGACTTAATTAGAAAGTAATTTGTACGGCAGCAGCGCATAGGCAATAATAATGGTTGATAATTTGAAGGATCAATTTATGCAGATACATTCGACCGGGTCTCTGTAAGTATTTTACACTTTGTTGCTGTATAAATTATGTTTGGGTTTGGTAGTTTGAATAATTACACGCGGGGATTGGTAATTTGCAGCTCGCTGAATTGAGTACTTATGTCATTAGATGCAAACACAAATGTACGATTGAATGGAACTTTGATTATTCGACGCTAAGTTTAACTTTTAGTTGAGCCTCTTAGTGGAATGTATAGTTATGGAATGAGATGCAGGCTTATTATTCCGTGCAATCAATTCGAACACTGACACGCGGACTGGTGTGTTTACAAGCGCTATTGAACATAGTTAGTAACAACCAAAACTGTGCTTTTTGTAGTTGTAGCAAATTAAGTGCAATAAGCTGATAGCAATCCGTAAATTATATTGCACTTCGTTAGTGGGCTTTTGTTTACGATTCTTCTCATTTTGTCACGACAAGTACATGTACAACAGCACAAGTATATAACAAGTGCTGTATTTAGTACATTTCTGAGATGTTCAGTTTTTCTATTCAATTCTATTATCGTCCGGGGGGTAATGAAATCATAGAGAACTAATCTTCTGCTGAAAGATGCTCTGCAATATGATGAACCATCATGCAAGAAATCAAGCTCTAGGACATTATTTACCCCTTACCTTACCTTACCAATCAAACGAGAGCTGTGGTGACTCGTGCTGTATCAAGTAGTTGTCGCCATGTTGCTCGGTTTTAGGTTTTATTTCGCTCGTTTCCCAGGCATCTCATCCAGAGTTATACTGTTTAAAGTCCAACGAGGACAGTAATCGGCCGCCCCTAACTTGGAGTACAGACGCCGTTGTGAGCCGCTCCGAACATGGAGGACAGACGCTCGGAAACTCAAAAGAGCCCTTATTCCCTGTCACCATACGACCAAGTTCCCACCAGGGTTGGTTACCCGATCTTCCCTTGGTTTCTCGTATCCCAGCTGGCACCGCGTGGAGGTTGGCATAGGAGTGGCTGGATAAGAGGCTAAGGATTTCATTCCTGTAGGTGCACTTAGCACCGATGGTACGCATTATCCAATTCAACGTGAAGTAAAGATTAGGAGGATCGGACCTGAAATCAGATTTTTTCTCCAACGCGATTTTCACGACACTGGTTTGTGTTGTTCTAATCAAGAAAACCGAGTTTCCACAACCGAGTTTTTCACCGTTCGTTTTACCGTTCAATGTGTGATAATGCGGGTTTGTGACAATGTCTGAATTAGGATTCCATTCCAAATTTTGATCTGTAAATTTCGTTTAGCGGTAGGACTCAAAAGTTTTGTCTTCTCGAAAGGTGGCCCTATGCAAAACTTTAGTTCAGTCGGACTTCGGAAAGTCGTGTTTAATAGCGATTAAGATTGATTTTTTTTTTTCCTGTATGGACTTCCTCACTGCGACCAGAATCGTAGATCTATTGTGAGATATGCCCGGGTGTCTGCTGTATCCCGCACTTCTGTTAATAGCAATACCGCTATTGAGAAGTGGCATGCTTATTGTTATTGTTCATAAGTGCTTGTGTGTAATGTGTGTGATACTCTTCATTACACGCTTACTGTTCTACTATACCGATACTCGTTCCTCTTGCCAAATATTACCAATTATAATTCCCTGGAGAAGATTCGTCGTGCGTCCTTCTGGCCAGTTTTATTGATAAGAGGGACTTATTTTTTGTTAAAATGAAGTCACGCAAAGGTATTGTAGATTTCAGCGTAAAGGTAGGGTAACTGGTGGGGAGCCTGAGAATGAACCCATGCTTAAGTCCTTTTTGACATCGGAATGGCCTGGTTCTACTAAGATTCGAACCCACGACCATCCGCTTGACAAAGCAGACTCTGTAACCTTGCAGCTACGCAGCTCCCCACTGATTGATTTACGAGGCACCTTGGTGAACACATATTGGACCACCGTTCGGTAAAACGAACAGTAATTTTCAACTAATTGCCGCGCGCCTTGTGAAGCTTGTAAAATATTGATATATAGTACAGAAAAATTTCATTTATAAGCTACTATAATATATCAATGTTTAACTATCTTTAACTAGTTTCAACTATTTTTTTTAGTTTAAAAAAAAGGATTTAAAATTTGTGTTTTCACAGTTGCTCGAAACGATCCCCTATCTACGGAATGGGAGGGGAGGGGTTGCTCGGTAGGTTTTTTTGTACCCAACATTCCCAGCTATTATATACAGAAAACTGAATGTGTTTATCGTATCTCATATATGGGTTAAAAAGTTCTAAAGTATTGTTCGACAAATCGAACACCTGGTCCGAAATGGGTTTTAATGGTGAGCCTGAGAATAAACCCATGCTTAAAGCCCGTTGACATCAAATGGCCCTAATTCTACTAAGATTCGAACTCACGATCACTTGCTCGTCAAAGCGGACTCTGTAACCTTGCGGCTATGGAATCGGAATAAAAAAAAGTTATTTAGCAATTGGAGATCAGAACAAAATTTAGTAATACGAACTTCAAAATCTGGGACTGAATTTGCGATGTGTTTAAAATTTTAAAACGGGAATTCGAGGTTCAAAAATGAAAGTCTGAGGTCCAAACACAATAAATTGGGAAATGGTATGTAAGAAAACAAAAAAAACATCCAAAACCTAATTTCGGGAGTACCAATTAAAAAGCTCTCAACATTAAGCATTAAACCCTCTAGTGCCCTAGTTAATTTTTAGACTGGCTTCGGTAAAATCACTATGAATCATTATAAACACTTTTAAAGTATTTATTAAAGCCTTTTAAAGGTATGACTGAAGCCCGCCTGAAGGCGGCACTAGGCACTAGCGGGTTAATAGTAGCTTTCAACATCTAAAATTCACAACTTGAAAGCCCAATCAGAAATATAAATCACGAAATTTGAGATTTCAGTTACATCATAAGTTACTCCCGAACTAAGATAAATCCAGAATTTGATTTCCAATACCTTTCGCACCATTTCCAAGTAACAATTTAAGTCGTATTGCATTCATTTAGCGGTTTTCATGACCAATTTCACAAAACTGCTGTTAAAACTAGAAATACTATCAGAACCTTCTGATAACCGCTATAAGTTTGCTTTACAGCCAGGTTGCCCAGTGCCCACCCTTGCCAAGCTTATTGAAGCAATTATAAGAATGGTAATAAAACAGTTTCAAAACCAAAGAGTACCGCATACTATAAGCAGCTGGGATTACCTCTTTTAGAGCGCAATAAGTTTGGTTGCATTATTGCGCTCTGCTACTTGCCACAATAAGTCCAATTCAACTTTTCATTGCTTGACAGCAACCGTAATAAGTTGATTTGTTGTGCCGTTCCTGCACACACACCAGAACATCACGCCACTTTTTTAATAAGGAAATCTCTCGTCGCGGGAGAAATGTTTCACATGTGTTGGTTATCATCGTGCAATCGATTTTATTTGATGGTGATATTGTAGAAAGATAGGGAATAAAGAGGGGTTTTTGGTAAGTTGTGAAGCTCTCAGGCATATGCGCATGAAATTTTGTCGTGCATTTTGAGGAATAGGCGCTTAAAATTTATGCGCCATCAAAATAGTACGGGCTTACAAAAATGATCTCATTGTTAGCAAAAATGAATTGGATTGTTTCAGCTCAGTTCTTCAGGAAAAAAAAAACCTAGCCGTGTTCTTCAATACAAAGATAGATCAAAATCAACTTTGGATGTTCAATTTATTTGTTAGTTAGATGACGATTCGATTTTCGTTTCAAGATCATAAGAAGTTTCAAAAATATCAATATGGCGCGGTTGGTAACTAGTTGGTATCAATCGTAGCCGCAATAAGCCTAGTTCAATAATATGTTGTAGGGTGCGGCAAAGTTTGGGTGCCTGTATTATTAGAGAAAAATATGGTAAATCCCTGGGGCCTAGACAACGTTATTTTTATGAAAAATCTGACATCTCACCGACGATATTGAGGAATCAACGAGCTTTGATATAAATAGAGAGGTGCACGAAAAATGTAACGATACATACTTAGTTTAATTGAATATTGAATATATTTCGACATATATCAATAGTGTCTTGCCCCTACCTTATTTTTAAGGACGCATAATTTAACGACATAGGAAATTATTTTCAACCGAAACAAGACGAACTGGCGATAAAATTTAAAAAAAAAAACTACCGAACAGTACTAAGTTTACCGTGTTACTTTATTAGATTTTTAAAGTTCTACGTCATCAATATTCACAAATGCGCTGCATGATGCTCTAAAGCATTTTACATACATCTTACGGAGACTGCGACAGACATTGCCTGCATATATTTGTTTACAGGTTTGACTGGGCACTTATTACAGTTTTATGAGATATTTTTCATAGCCAACTAGTAGTTTTCTATATTTTGAATGACCGCAATAAAACTGGTTTCTATGTTATATGACAGCAAGCTGGAGTGGTTTCATGGGGCAATAGATAGTAATACTAAAATCAATAATAAAGCAAAATCGCATTGACTCTTTCCGGTTTTATTGAAAGTTTTATTAGAGTTTTATTGACACCTATCAGTGTTCATTACGACTTGCTATTTTTGGCAACGGGTTTAACTGCCATAAAACCGTTGGTAATATTCATTGCTGTGATAAAACCTCTAGAAAACCAAGTAGCTATAGAATTGTTACTTGGGTTACGGGTCACCAAATCCGAAAGGCAAATTTTAATCATATTCTAAAATTGAATTTTAGAAATCCCATATCCAATTCCCAAAATAAGAATCAGAAGATTATATTGACAGAAAAATAAACAGAACCGCGAAAAACCCGAAAAAAATTACAAATTTGATTCCGAAATTGAAGTGGACCAATATCAGATAACAAATATTATCGAACAGATTGAAAACCGAAAGTAATAGCATAATAGATGATGTGTTCGTAAGAGAAAATGTAATGTCACAGATGCAATAACGAAACATAAGCAATCTTTCATGAGTATAAATGTCCCAATTCTTCTTACATTTAAACTCGAAGCTTCTGTTCTTGACATCCCAAACCCCAGATCTCAAATCATTTCTAGTCTATAACTCCCAAATAAAAAACCGAAAATCTATTATCCATATGTGATTACTGAATTCGCCAATAGCAACTTTCGAATCAATCCAATCGAAATTGCGGAGTTCCGAAATTTTACATCAGAAATCCAAAGTCTCAAATATAAAATTTTTTACTTAATAATACTTTTAAGCCTCGAATCCAAGGGCATAAATCCTAAATCTACGGAATCTAGTAGTTAAAATCCTGTATTTACAATTACTGATTGATCTGAAATTTTAAGTTAATGATTCGGGTCTGGAACCCTAATAAACAAAATACAGAATTCCAAATCCAAATTGCCAAGTTTTTAAGCCATAATCCCGCATCCAGAATGTCAAATTTGGAAAAACTCTAAAACAATTGTATCCAAAATCCGAATCACAAAATTCTACATACAACATCCGAAATCTTAAATGTTAGGTTTCAACAAATCAAAACTGTTTAAAACCATAAGCATTGTAAATTCAATCTTCAGAACCCGTAAGCCAGTATGTCCCAAACCGGATGTCAGAAGGTACCAAAACGTTTTAATTTCGATATTCCAAACCCAAGAAGCTAAATCTCTAAATGAGGAATCCTGAACACTGAATTTGATATCTTAAAGTTACAGAAAAGGGACATCTGTAGTCTAATTCAACTTCAAAAATCGCTGCTTTCAAATTTCAAATCCACAATCCTTCCAATCTTTTTTATTCTAACATCTTTAATTTCGATCTTTTGACGTTGGACTACGTCTTACTGCACTATATCGGGATACATTCTGCGGAAACTAAAACCAAAGTGTGACGGCGGAATGAAAGATTTCAAACGGTAACATCGATGTAACCACATGATGGATTACAATAGTCAATATGCCGTTGGATTGACAAAATGATGGACAATTTTTGGATACTTTAGTTATCATAATCACTACATTGCTTAGCAGTGAAAATTGAATAAAAGTTTCAAGGTCGAATATTCACGTACAATATACCAATTATATGCGAGCACGCCTCGCACAGACTTCATGATTAGACCAACTGCCTGCTGTGATATCCTCAATATCAGCAGCAGAAAAAAATTGACAGAATCTCCCCGTCCCAATAGGCCAACTAATGTTTGCTTCCCTGAGCCTAGACTGTTTTGATGTCTTGAAGGTGCAGCTTTTTCGGAGAGTTCGCAACCACCCTCTTTATCAGACAGTTTAACGATCTGCTGTTAGGCGTCGTACACAAATTACGTAGCGCTAAAAATCTTGATTTCAGACTCCCTCCCCACTATGTAACGATAAGTAACGTTCGACATGACTCCCTCCCCAAAAATTACGTAACGCTGATCAGCCTGACCCCCCTCCGAAATTTTCAATTTCGAGCAAACATCGCAGTTACGTAACTGTCTCTACTACCCCCTTCCCCCTACGTAACAATAAGTAACGCAGACTCAAACCCCCTTCCCCCCATCATGCGTTACGTAATTTGTGTACGACGCCTTAGTATGTCATAGAGCGCTTTTCACTCGTCATCAAAGCATTAGAACCCGATATTCATTTGTGTGCAGCCAAATCAAGTCAAGACTACGTAGTCGCTGTCGACGCGCCAATCGAATTGCGTTTGAATTGTCTTCTTCTTGTTTTGGTTTCGTACTGAAGCAAATATCAGAAGGTGCCGCACAGCACGCTATAAAGGCAGGTTTACTTTTTGCTAAAAAGATAGTTTACTTTCTAAAAGATAGCTTACTTTCTACTAACTCGTACTTAAGTAAATTTTCTATAAAAGGTTGCTTTTTCTTGTATTGAAGAAAATCGACTGTATTAGGATAAAAAGTACTTATTAATCTTAAAAAGAATACTTTTTCTTCTTAAATAAAGAGCTGAAAAATCAAAATACAGACCCCCGTTCGATTTTGTCAACACGTCAAAAAAAATTTCTGTTGTCAAAATCGAACCATGCCAAAAATAAACGGATCTCTTTTCATGACTTTATTTACTTTTTAAGTGGCCTATGACGACCCTAACGAAAGATATGGTTATTATCGAACTAGTTTCAGTTCTAAGTCGTTAGAGCTCTCGCTTGATGAATTTAAGCTCAATAATTTGGGAGTAACCGGATCTCAACGGTGACAGGACCGCATGTGGCCTATGACGACCTAGACACTTGATCTGACCACCCGAGTGATTAGAGACAGCACGGTTTTTTGTACTGAGAATCAAAATACCTTTGTGTGGGAGGATCAAATTGGTAAAAAAAACAAATAAAATGATTGATGATTAAACATAATCGCTCGTTTTTGGCTCATGTGTGCCAAAATCGAACCGTGTAAAAAGTACAATGTGCTCAAATCAAATATGGGTCATTCCATGTCAAGTCAAATCAAATCTAATATGGGTCATTCCATATCATTTTGAAGGGTTTTAGACGTAGAATCGAATTACGTGGTCTGTTTTTTCTGCAGTGTTGCCAACATTGCATTTTTTTATTCAAAACTTTATTTGCAATTTCCTTGAAATACCCCCCCCCCCTTCGATTCTAATTTTGACCACGCCAATGTTTTTAGCAGACGATTTTACATTGGAATCACTTATCAGCAAAAAACAAAATGTCGCGTTTCAGAGATACAGCAAAATTGCAAGATTTTGGATTTTGTCTACGCTTCTACATAAATTGCTGCTATCTTAATGGTATCCTAGCAGGCGTTTGTGTTATCGAAGAGATGTTCCTTAGAGGAGCATCCAGTAATGATGTAACGCAAAAAATCACGTTCTAGAATCATTTTCACGAAAGGTCACAGGAGAGTTTTAGTTACATTTTTCATATGAATCACCATTTTAATGATTTATAACATTGTCCTCTCTTGATTTGAAACCGTTTTCTAACAGGCAAATGGTCATGTTTTTTTTTATTTAAGAACTAGATAACCCAGGTTCGCTATGATTTCAAAATAGTAAACAATGTACATTATTGTTATTTTACATCATGTTGTTTTCAGACTTCATTAGTTCGTGTTTGTCAAAACACGTTAGGCTTTATCAGCCGTGCGGAAGTAAATTATAGTTGCTGAAACTTTTGTTCCAAAATAGTTGCTTTTGCTGACCATCAATTTTGGTACGTTGATAACCTGATCAAAAAACTGTTCATTTTACATATTCTGCCATCGGTTTTTTTGATATAAGTTACAGATTGTTATTTAGGCAAAAATATTGTAGGCGGTCAATTTTTGTTGTCAGTCATTTTGTAAAGTTATGTTTGTGCTCTCTAGGTTTTGGTATGCTACGAACCTACGATACGATGGTTTCAGGCACCCATTCACGGAAATATCCCAACAAAGTCTGTCAACAATGTCTCAAGAAAGTTAAGACATGTACGTCGCGGATGCTGCGACGCAGCCGGTAGACCAGCTACAACAAGCTTTCCGATTCGCACCAAAGAAATCCAAAGAGTTGGACTTATTTTAAGTCCTAGAATTATACTTTTGAAAAAAAATATAATTTAGTTTAAAAAGTGTCGATTTTTTAAATTGTCCAAAGTCCCCCAACCAGTTCATTAGGCAGGCAGTATGTGTAGTAGGGAAAGCGAAAAATGAGCGAACCGGAAATATGATACAGATTTGGAAAAATAAACCGCATCCTGACGGGACTTGAACCCGCAATCTCCCTGTCTCCAGCATGGTGTTTTGACCAACAGCAACCA
Source organism: Wyeomyia smithii (assembly GCF_029784165.1). Taxonomy (NCBI): domain Eukaryota; kingdom Metazoa; phylum Arthropoda; class Insecta; order Diptera; family Culicidae; genus Wyeomyia; species Wyeomyia smithii. Next base: position 20,419,257 of record NC_073696.1, on the reverse strand, counting down.
ACAAGCAACTTTTTAATAGCTACATGAACATTTTTTAAATCTCAACTAATTCAACTGAAATAAATCCTGACTGGTGCATGCCCAAGTTAAATATAAATAACAACCATTATCATAATAGAAATTACAATCACATTAAGTAGAAAAAACTTGGAAAAAATGTCAAAAAAGCCCTGCACGATGGTATATAATTTAAATGCGCGATTCGACAATTCGATAGAGAAACAATTCGATAGAGAACGATAGAAATATTGCAATCAAATTTCTAAAACTGATAAACGACCATAAAAATTCATAGTAAAAGTTCTAAATCTCATATTAAAGTTCCAACTGAGGGTCAGTCAACAGCGAAAAAAAAATAAGATAAACACAATATTTTTCAAAATTAAGGTTGTAGTGTGTAGAAGCCCCATGGAAGCCACCATGTGGTTGACTACGAATTTTCATTGGCACTAGACTCGGAAATAGTTAATGTGTTACTTATGAAAACATTGTCTTATGTTTCCAGCACCATAACAAACATGAAGATATGTTTTCACATGTTACGCATTAACTATAACCGAGTGTCATGCTGTTGAAAATTCGGAGTCGACCACGCGGTGGCTCGAAGTCGGCCATTTATGGCTTCAACACACTTCCACCTTAAGGAAAAGCTTTAAGTTTTGTGAAACATTTAATTGGTCGACATTCATTTACTTTAAAACTCGAAACACATTGAAAAAAATTTTTTTTTCACAAACGATTGATACAGCAACGAACGTCAATATCAGAACCACCAGAAGACGTAAACGAATCATCAACGCAAAGAAGTGTGGACAGAGGGAAGAAAAAGGACCAAACCGCTCGAAGGTGGATTGTCGTTGTCAACATCAACCCATCAAATTGGCAGTCGAAGTGTCGGAAATTGCAGACATAAAAAAGTAAATTCTTTATGAGGTGCCATCGAATTGGTGGAAAAAAGCAGGATGGTAAAAACAAAATATGCGAACGAGCGAATGGAAGCCAACATTATGTCGTGTTGTAGCATGGCGGCGCTACTGTATGCATGCATCATAGAATCCGAGAATGGCGGTATTTATACTCGATTGGCCGGTAACAATAACAACGCAACCTCTCTATCCCGTGAATGGTGGCGAATGCCACAGTCGGAATCGTCGTCGTCGTCGTTGTCGTCACCGGAGGCGGTGTCGGCATCCAGGGCCCTCTTAAAACGTATGCATGCATAAACCGGACTGGGACTGGGACTGGGGGGATTATAAATGAAGCAGGGACGGTTTTTTCACTTTTTCAAACAAAATTCGATATGGAATTCTAAGTGGAACGAATGAAAATCACTCGCATGTTGGGGTGAGATGAAATGGAAAGGAGGGGCCTGCTGGGGGATGCACGAGGAACGGATGCATTTCCATATAGAAAACCAGACAAAACGAGAGCGTTCAAATGACGATGATTATTATGACTTTATGAGCTCATATGGTTAGTGTAATGTGTGCTGTTGTTATGTTGGTGATTCTCGCTCGCTTTGGTGGTTTGCTTTCCCAAGCTGGAAATGGGCGCTCTCTCTCTCTCTATCTCTTCCAGTGCCGTGCGTTGAAATGTTTTTGTTTTAAGCGCAGAGTGAAACTAAACCAACTGTAGTTTACACGATTATGATTAATTGAGTTCCTGCCAGCCAGAAAAATGTAACTTCAGACAAATATTTACTCGAGTGAAGAGCGCATATACCTTCCGCATTTCCGCATTTAGGGAGAGGGGGGATTAGGTAGCATCAAACAAACAGCAGACCAGCAAATCCTCTTCATTTATCTACGTGTACACACGTGAGCGCAAGATATACACAAACGGATTTTACTGCTCCAAAAATATTTGTTTGAAAAGCGCTTGAGGCGCTTTGTTTTGAAAACAGTTTTATTTACTTTCATAACACGGCTGCTGCATCGCTTGCGACTCGTTAGAAGAAAAAATTTACGAGCTTAATAAACGGGAAGATTTATATTCGAATCACGGGTCGATCGATCGAATCGCTCTATACGCCCGCAGCGACTGACAGCCCCCAGCACCACCACCACAGCCCGATGATGTCTCATTTTATCTGCAACCCCCCCGAAAAAAAATCTTTACGCCTCACGATAAATATGTAGCAACATTGCTGCTGCACCTTCCCATGCCGCCGCTTTCACGATCGACGTCGATTGTGTATCCAATTTGTCATTCCAGTGGACACGTAAGTACGAGTAATCAGAAACCTACTCGGCTACTAGCTTCAACTTCAACTTCTCCTACCGCAACGGGTTTCTTCTCAGTTTACAATCAACGATGAACATTCCAGTAGGATGCACTTCGAAAAGCCGTTCCTGTCCTCTTGCTTCTCTACCAGGCCGCGGGTTTTAAGATTAGATCATCTTCAACAACAAAACGACTTTCTTAAAGAGTCGAGGGCACGTTTTGATGTCCGATCAAGTCAAGTGAATGTCGCGATTTATGAGGCAACTTCAGCAACCCGGTGGCCAACCCGGGTTTGATGATTATTCCAGTAGTACAGTTATGAGGCTTCCGCAAAGTGCGCCGGCCGGTCAGTCGGTTTGTAAAAGGATTTTGTTTTCGAGTTTTTTGTTCGTGGTAGGTATGTTTGATGGCTGGTGGTTTTATTCGCTGCCAAGATGAAGATCCGATCTTAATGAACCAATGGCTGCCGAAGTGGGGAATGTTGATGAAAAAAAAAAACCTAATTGAAAATGATATGCTGTTTCGATTTTTATTACCAAACTGCGGTGTGTTTGGAAATAGGCAAATAGGGTATCTTTTTATTCATCGTCACGGTCAATGAATAATAATTAATGCGAACTGTTCGTGTCGATAACAGAATTATGAGCGTTTGGTTTGGAATGTAGCCAAGGAAAATGAGAAAAAAACATGAAAATTACTACCACTCCAATGAACCGTTTGACTAGCCAGTTTATCAAGCTAGTTTAATCTAAAAAAATAATCCTAAAAGGCAAATCGAATGTCACACAAGATGATTGACAATCTGTTTCTAACAATATTTCTGCTAAGAGTTTGTGGTTCACGAAAGGCGAGCTGGAAAGTTTTGATGATAAATCAACCAATTTTTTTTTTATATCGTCATTAATAATTTAACGTTCTACCAGTTAAATAGTACCAAACGCAAAGTTTCAAATTCCAAGTGTTCAATCAAAATAATTGACGAATTCTTATTTTGAATATTTTATTGGTATGCAAAATTTAGTTGGGATTTCGGAAAATGTCAAAAAAATAAACTTCAAATTCCGTCTGCCGGGGTGAGATTAAGCCACGGGGGTGAGATTGGGCCAAAACGGGAAATGTTTGTATGTTAAATTACTTGCGATTTCCAAAACCTAATACCTCAAATTCAATACTTTATGTAACATGACATATTTATTCACAACTTAAAAAGGAACATTGATAATATCAGTGAACTGTTTCGCTTCAAGAATGTTTCAAAGTACAGGGTGAAAAACATGCGCAAATAACGTTATCCAAAAATGTCCCAGGAAAACCAACCCGATCAAGAAATCACATCAACTTACTGCTCAGTTGGTACGTTAGGATGTCGTCTCCAATGTGTTGAGGAAATATTATGCATTGAATCTGTGCCGGCTCAGAAAATAATGTTTCTCCAAACTGTACACTTTTCGAGCCCTTTTGGGGTGAGATTGTGCTAAGCTATATTGAACGGCACAGTGTGCGGAATTCACATTTACGACAAAAATATATCAGTATAAACCAAAACACTTGCACACTGAAAATATATTTTAGTTTATTACACGAAAACGTATGTTTTATATACAAAACCTTTTGTTGTTTTCTGCAACGAAACCAATGCGTAATAAATATGAAGGTACTTTCGTCAGAACTGTCAAAACTGTTACAGATTTATATTCGTATACGTAACGAAAGGTTTTAAAAATAAACGCAATCAATCGTACAAAAAAGGCTGCATAATGTAAATAGTACGAAAAATTAGTAAGCTCACGCAAATAATTCGTACAAAGAACGCCGCATAATGTAAATAGTACGAAAAATTAGTGAGCTTACGCAATAATGTGTACATTATACGAAATCAAAAATAAAAGAGAGAAAGAGAGAGCTTGATTGATCATCACCGGTTTTGCCACAACGCGATTCTAGTTCTATCGATTGCGAGAGAGCGACGACGCGCGCCTTCCATTCCAACTCAACCCTGGAGACGTACAAATGTTCACGGAAGTTATTTCAAATACGAAACCTGAGCGAAGGGTAAATGTATCGCGGCGGTTCTATCGATGCGAAAGTGATGTTGTTCTAGAAGCGTATAAATGTTCTCTAACCTCACCGTGGGAAAGTAACGGATTCGGACCAAATAAAGGAGTGGAACTCACGACCATCTGCTTGGCAAAGCGGACCCTGTAACCATGTGGCTACCAGCACTGTTTATACGAAATCGAAAATAACAGAACACCTTCAAGTAATTACTCGTTGTTATCCACGTTCATACGAAAGTACGTTCGTGAATTGGACAAATTATGCGTGAGTTGCAGTTCCATTCGATAACTTGCAATACGAATGTTCTATGAAATCAACAAAAGTGCGGTACACTCTACGAAATCCATGTTTACGAAATGTGCGTGAGTGGAATAACGAAAAAATATTTGCAGTGCATTGTTTACAAAAAGTATGTTTTTTCCCCACAGCATAAGGTATGTTGTCTAACTATGGTATTCTTTGAAATAATGACTAAAAGCTTGAGAAGCTTACTGTTCTCAATTGTTAGATGGAAATTTTCAATGATTGATATTACTTATGGAATGTAACAAAACTTTGTACATCAATTCTATATAAACAGATGACTTTTAAAGCGAAGAAGGAGGGTTGTGGGTACGTTTCCAGAGGTTTTGAGATCTCCAATGGAATATACAGTTGTCAATGACACATAATAATTGAAACGAAAAGTCTTCTCAAACTTCATGCCCTAACGTTTTCCCTTTTTAGGCTACCTGGAGACGCCACTATGTGTATAGAGACTGTCTATAAGCCACGTTCTCATAACTAATTACTCTATGTATCAATTTGATTCGGCCATACATTTTTTATAATTCATAGAAACATAGTTTCTGATCAACCCCCTAAAGCCCCTTAATAGTCCACGTTGTTTATGGTCGTCCCTATACTTACTGTTTTATCATGTTAGTCATGTGGATTGTTCGTAGACACACTACTGTTCATTTAACAGGTATTAAATTCAACTTTTTGTTTTTGGCACAATCTCACCCCATAGAAGGGGTGAGATTGAGCCAAAGTTCATGTATTTTTAGCAAAATTATAGTTTATTGTAAGTTAACCATATTTGTTGTAGTTGTTAACAAAACATTCTAGAATGCATTGGTGTATTTTGGATCGAATTCTTTGCTTAAATGTGTGCGTTACAAGCTTGAGAACATATATTTTGGCACAATCTCACCCCGGATGACGGTATATTAAATAATTCCATAATGTCGAACATGTCAAAACTCTCAAAAATTTAACAACAACTTAAAATAATATATTTGATAATAAATAATCAAAGTTGTCAAAAATGCCAAGATACAGGTACACTGGTTGTCTTCATGAAGCCGATCTCCATTGAAAAAAAAAAACTTTCATTTTATTTGTTTACTTGCTTATCTCTTCAAATACCTTTCAAATAAAATCATCATCGCCCAACAACCAACCTATAATTCAAGGGCGAGCACTTTCTTATCGTCTTTTCCCGCGCCTGCTGGACACAGAGCCGAGTGCCGAATGACCATAAAATTGGCGCCTCCGGGCGTCGAACAAATCAATAGCCCTGCGGTTCCATCAAACAACCAGTGGAACTCCTACGACGACGACGTTTTCAAGATGACACCGCAACATCGATGTAGGTCTAATTGAATCATTAAAAAGGTCTAACCGGACGCTCAGTGTTCCTGAAAGAAAAAAAAACTCATATCAGCCGGCACCACTGTTAGAATGGGTCACCAGCACTCCCATCAATTACAGAGACAGAGCTTTTAAATTTTTATTGCCTCCTGTTCTGTCCGATAGAATCCTCACACGCAGTCGGGTGAAAACAAGAAAGAAAATCGAATCACCCTGTTGGAATTTCTACTTTTGCTAGAGAAAAAATGCTTTTCCCCCTCTTAACCCAGTTAACAAGAACGCCATTGCAAGCAGGGCTAAAGGCAGTGATGTTCGATTCTTTCAAAAAATGATATACTTTATCCAAAACAAACCTCTAAATGAAAACCGACATTCGGCGGCACTGCAAGCTTTATCTTCCGTAGGCTAATAAATTGTTCGCTATCCTCCCAGGACATAGGCAAACGATTTGTGGGTCGACGCCTTTCGGAAGACCAAGTGCAAGTGATATATCTTAACAGAAAATAGAACCACTTAAGTTAGTGGTCAGCAACACCTAAATGTAGATTAGGATCCATTGGTATGGTCAGAATGTGTTGAATGAATCTGGAATGCCCCGAGGGACCACCTTTACGACACACAACTGGTTCAAGCACTCACAAACAAAAGCAAAACAAACGTGGAAAAAATGTGCCACCTTTCGGATTCGGATTGATGAAAAATTGCCTCTCTCGCACTTGATACATGAGGAGGAGGTGAGGGAGGATCTCCGGAATGATCCGAAATCATTCATTCAAAAAGGAGGCAAGAGATGGGAAGGAACAAAAGCACCAACTGATATCCGTTCCAATTCATTCCGTCCAAGGCGTCATTCCGATAGTATCGAGAAATTCGTTTCCTTTGTTACGCCCTCAACTGCTTTTTTTTTGGTTTTTGGTCACCTTTCTCTTGCAAGGAAAGAACACACCAATTGAATCGCAATTTTGTGGAATGCTTTAACTGAGTAGCAACTGTGTTGCGAAAATCAGTTATTTATTTCTATTTTTTTGTAAAATTATATTTTAACAAATATAGTAACTGGATCTTGAACCAGCAAGCTATTTCTAGCCGGACGACAATCGTCCCACTCCACCACAATCAATTCGACAACCACTATAAAGAGAAAGAGAGAGAGAGTGTGAGAAAGAAAGCAAAAGATGATGAAATGCAAAAGAACTACAATACCAAGGTTGGTTTATTTATGATCCCTCTTCGCGTTCAGCAGCATCGGTTTGGGATGTGAGCGATGACAGGCAGCCTTTTTGGTCCCCGAACCGGGCGCCGCCGTCACTGTCTGTCACCCGCGTTGTCGTCGTCGTGGGTGGCCCCAAAATGTCTTGTTCTCGGAATCAGATAAAACGATTCATTTCATAGGTTGCGCTATCGGTACCGGATGAAATCTTCGGGAAAAAAGTGAAGCAATCGGAAATTGAATGGTTATAGGCCAAACAGAACTTGTGATGCCGAGATGGTGGAATGATTTTTTTATCTTCAGTTTGTATTTATTTCGGCTCTAAATAAGTTATTGTCATAGAAAACTTCTTTTATTAATTAAGGAATCTTGAAAAGTTCAACTGTGATGCCATCTGTCAATGGCAATAGAGAACCGTATGCAGTAAACATACTTCTTCAATCGCTCGTATCGCTCGCTCATTTTCCAACATACGAACAACACTCGCTGAGGGAGTTAATTTTGCTACAAAAGTTTCTTTGGCAATAAAATAAAAATAAGAACTGACAAAGAAAAATTTATTTGTGCAACCAATGCAAGACGTCAAGGAGGTATAGCAAAAACTTTTGTTAAAAATGCTTTTTCTCTGGTTGTAATACATATATAAAATAAATTTTTTATGATTGATAAGAAATAATTCAACGGAGCGCTGTTTTTGCTGATATGCAATGCTGCTGATTCTCATAATCTTAAAACGAGAAAAGTTGCTAGTTTTTCTTATAAAAGGCATTCCATGGAGAATAAATCAAAATAAATATTTTTTTCAGGATGTCCTTTCCGATTTCGCTGAAACTTTGCACAGTTGTTCTCAGTTGATAAAGATGCCATTCTACACTATCAGTTCTTCATGTAGACTCACGACTGCTGTTTCAGAAGGGCCTATCCAAAAATGTGACTGATGAATAAAATATTTTGTATCTGAAAAACGACTTGTTTGATTGAAATGGTGTCTTCAGCAAAGTTATAGGTAATAAAATTGCGGTTCTAAAAAAATTTATACACGGTAAAAATATTTTATTTTTCTGGGCCAAAAATTCCATGAAGAACTGATAGCATAAAATGACCTCTTTATCAACTGGAAACAACTGTGCAAAGTTTCAGCGAAATCGGAAATGGTCGATCAGAATCGATTTGCGAAATACCGTGGTCTTGTTCATAGTAATGAGATAAAAAAATGTATTGCAAAATTGTTGTTTTCGTTTTTATGATTGACTTTTCTTGACCCACTGTCGACAGTTACACTAGATTATTCACAAAACTATAGTTCAATCAGGGTGTAAAACAAATCATTTGTTTCTTTTTTACAAAATTAGCCTTTACTGGTCCAGAGAAGAAATATCAAAACCAGAGAAGCCTATACAAATCAAAATAGGCCTAGATTTAAAATGGTAATATAATCGACAGAGTAGGCAGTGTGACTTTGCACTCGTATCCAAGTGAGTTTTAAAACTTGCTTGCACATTTATTTTCAGTTTGCACGTAAACCCTACTAACAGTGCATTACACTTGAGTTAGATTTGAGTTTGAATCCTGCATAACAACTATTGCATAAAAATCGAAATGCGATGAAATTCGCGCCGCGTCTGCTGCAACAGTTTGTTGCATTGTCCTTTGAAAGCATAAATTCGATCTAAAAACAAAACTCATCGCGTTACATCATCACCTGCATCGTTGGATACATCGCATTGCACGCATTTAAACTCAATCGATCAGAGTGTGCGGTGTAAAAAAACTCAAACTATCGAGAGGAAGCAGATTCAAGTTGGATTCAAATCTGGAAAAGTGTTACTCAGTTCAACTTTGCACGAGTTCATGCCATCACTGATAATCGAAAATTCTAAAATCGAAATAAGGCATTGAAAATTGCAGGTGAGCATTTAAGGTTTACAAGCCCAGATGCGTAAAGAAAGTCGAAGGTAACATCCAAACTGCGGAAATCTAGAGAGCTTATGTAATTAGAAATCAAATATACGAAATTGTTATATTAACCTGTAAAGACCCGGGACGGAACTTTTTTTTTGAAAATGCTCTTTTCTCAGCACTAGAGCGGTCGATTTAGGAAAACTTGGCATTTTATTCAAGGGGAATAGTTGCTCTAAGTTTTGGTAAAGATGCCACCCCTCTGCACCACTTCCCGTTTTCGTGAGACGCAAATATGTCTGTGTTGTTTTTTCTAATTTTTCAAGCAGATTGAGCAAACACTGGGAATTTTCATACGTATCAATTACTCTATGTATCAAATTATGTCAGGTAAACGAAATATGGTATGTAATTGTGAATTTTGGAGTTTCTAAAATTATCAGAAAACTACGTATTATCATAAAAATCAAATAAGAAAATCGTTCTTCAAATTTTAAGCTCTACATTTTTGAAGTAAGGTCTCCTGAATCAATACGCGATGAAATATTTATTTTAGCACTAGCTGACCCGGCAAACTTCATCCCGCCTATTTTAGTGTTTAATTTAATAATTTTAAACATTTCAAATTAATTGATTCCTTGCGATTGGATTATATCGTTTAAAAATAATTGGTTTTATCGGAATGGCAAATTCTCAACTTTTGGCTTTTGTACATGACCTCTATTCCGGATGTATATTGGGTGCATTTCAGTTATTTTCGTGGTTTTCCAGAAATCGAAAGTGGTTATCTTCTAATTCAAAATGGTGTCCAGGGTCAATGCTTGGCTTCCTCACATCATTACGATTACGGACTTATCCATATGTAGTAGTGTTCGGTTATTTTCGGCTGTTTTCCAGAAGTTGCCATTTTTCAATTCAAACTGTTGTCTAAGGTCAATTTATAGCTCCTTGCATCATTCTGGATCCGGTGATCCGGAACCGTAAGTCGCCATCTTGGATTTAAAAATGACACTTGGAAACAATTTCTGGCCCCTGAGCGCCATTCTGGTTTAAGAAACACCAATATTGGGTATTATTTGGTCATTTTCGGCTGTTCTCCAGAAACCGGATGTCACCATCTTCGAATTCAAAATGGTGTCTGTGGTCGATGCTAGCTCCTGTGTATCATTCTGGTTCCGAAGATACTCATTTTGTATGGAAATCGGCCATTTTTGGCTGTTTTTTAGAAACCGGAAGTTGCCATCTTATAATTCATAATGGTGTCTGAGGTCAATTTTCAGCTTCATTCTCGTTCCAGAGATACTCATATTGGGTGGTACTTTAGGCTGTTTCTAGATACCGGAAGTCGCCATCTTACAATTCAAAATATTGTCTGAGGTCGATTTGTGGCTTCAGTGTATCATAACAATCCCGTAAATACCCATTTTAGGTGGTATTTGGTCATCTGCCGCTGATTTTCAGAAACCGGAAGTCGCCATCTTGGATATCACATTGGCATTAGGAGACAATTTTTGGCCTCTGAGCGTCATTCTGGTTGAAGAAACACTCATATTGGGTGGTATTTGGTGATTTTCGGCTGTTTGCCAGACACCGGAAGTCGCCATCTTACAATTCGAAATGTTGTCTGAGGTCGATTTGTGGCTTCAGTGCATCATAACAATTCCGGAAATACCCATGTTGAGTGGTATAAGGTCATTTGCCGCTGTTTTTCAGAAACCGGAAGTCGCCATCTTGGATTTCGAAATGGTATTTGGAGACATGCCAGAAGAAGGAAGGGTGTCGAAACATTATGGACATATTTGCTACTCCTGAAAACATCCACATGCCAAATTTAGTCCTATTTACTTGGTTAGTTCTCGAGATGTGCAGAAATTTGTGTTTCATTTGTAGGGACCCCTCCCTTCCAGAAGAGGGAATGGTGTTGAATCAACCTGGACAGATTTGTTACTCCTAAAAACATCCACATGACAAATTTGGTTCCATTTTCTTGGTTGGTTTTCGAGATGTGCAGGAATTTGTGTTTCATTTGTATGGGACCCCTCCCTTGCAGAAGGGGGAGGAGTCTCGAAATATCTTAGTTACCTTTCCCGGCCCCTAAAACCCCTATATACAAAATTTCACGCCGATCGGTTCGGTAGTTTCCAAGCCTATATGAATCAGACAGACAGACAGACAGAGCTGCATTTTTATATGTTTAGATGCAAATATTTTGAGAGAAACGAGTTTAAATCCACTTTTATGAGAGGTTCGAGGTATTCAGTAAACAGTTTTGTAATAAAATTCTGCACAACTTTGCAGAAGGAAATATTCGACTATCAAGTCACGCTCAACAGTTAGGTGTGGCGCCCTCTATATGGTGAAAATTGTAGCTGGTTGCATTGAAGCACATCCAGTAAACGAAACAACTTTCTAGAAGATACTGATAACATTGGACTTCAAAATTTCCTATCTCCGTTCGTTTCTAGATATAGCGCCATTGCACAGTGGTCTAAACTCGAAAAATCGTGATCGTTTTAGATTTGACTGTTAAATATTGATTTTATGTACCCAGTGTCTTCAGCAAGTTTATTCCATATAACACGGCCTTTCTTTTGGCGTTTTCGGGTTTTTGATCAATCCCCCTAGTAGTTAGATATAAAAACTACTTTTTCTAATTTTCAAAATACCAAATTGGTTTCATCAGCAAAGTTGTAGGAGAATCTATAAGAAAAAGAATTGCTGAACATTGTAATCTCCTATCTGTACGTCTGATATGACGAAATAGAGTTTTACGAGGAACACTTCTCAAAATTAGTTATTCGCCATACCTTTTTCTGTAATCGTCGAAACAATGTAAGATGTTCTAAGATTTTGTTCATTCTGCTAAACCTCGCATTTTTGTAGAATATATTGGTTTGATATTTTCATTTGTTGTGAAGATATTTCTAGTTTTGCTGTAAAAAGCCATATTTCGAGTCCATATTTCTCCGAAGGTTGCAGATTGTTTGCTTGCTTTTATAATCCGGTATTTTTTCCACATGACTTGATATAAATGTACTGACGCAAGTAGATGGATATAACTCCACCTATTTTCGCGCCGTGTCGATGCAATATCTAATTTAGTGATTCTGATGGTTTTTTGAAAAAACCTTCTAAGGCCGTTTCACCCTATTTGGCACACTTGGCTCATACATGACATTAAAGCTCTTGAGTTGCTCTACAAAACGCCATATTTAGATATTTTTTCTAGCAATGTTGAAAAGAGAAGGATGACCCTGAAAATTCTCAATTTAAAATAAATGCGTTTTTTTCTTAAATTTACCTCTTTACTTTATATTGTGACCATGCGTTTTGAAGTACTCTTAGTGTAGAATAACATCAAAAATTTTTAGAAAAATCCATCAAGTCTTGCAGGAGTTATTGCACTGTTTAGTATTTCGACGTTTTTGGACAAATCATTTTCAAGGGCTGTTTTACCCCACTTAACCTCAATTAAAAAAAATTGAAATTTTGCAAACCTTCCTACCTTGAATAGACAAACAAACGCTGAAAATTTCAGCCCAATCGGAGAACATCAAAACAACATGCGGTTGCGCCTCTCGCGAACTGGCTCTTAAGTGCAATGAAAGCGTTCGAAGCTTGCTATGAAGGTTGCATTACAATCTATGTACCGTACTGCATCAAATTTCGAACACTTAAGCTATGTTGTAACTCCATTCATTGAGAAATGTACCCAAAATAATGTTTTCTATCGGTTTGAAAGGTTCAACACCTTGGTAATTTTATTATTATTGCAATAAGACGTTGTTGAACAAAATATATACTGGTTTTTACGTAAAAATAGGGATATAAAAAAGTTCTGATTTGATTCAAACTTCGAACAATTTTTAGGTCGTAATTAAAACTCCGAACACTTTTGTCCCGAGCTTCGAACACCCTTGCTATGTCGCAAAAAAGCAAACATTTGTCTCGCAATAAAATTTCATGGGCCTATTTTTGAGCATTTTACAATTACAAAATTAGCGTTTCACAAATTAAAACGTTCATCGAAAGATCTATCTTACGAATGGAATCAAATATTAAAAACAAAGTCAATATCAGGCCTAATGAGCCTAATAGGATGTTTGAACTAAACCTTTCATTTTATTGGACAGACATTGCACCCAACTCTTAGAATGAATTGCGGTGCTAACAGATTTTTATGAAATTCTAGGAAGCAGTGATGTAAATAAATGATAAAATAAATAATACAATTATTTTTTTTTATTTTAGCTAGCAATCAGCACATCTTTGAACAATAATCAAAATTTAGGAGATATGAATCATAAGAGAACAAATTACAATTTCAATCTTTTTGATTGATTCTTCTTGCTGAGTTTTATGGCTTCCTTTGCCAATTTTTTCTTCTCTTTGGTTTCAGTCTTTTCTCTTTCCTTCGTTACTTTCAACAATGCTTTAGCCCTTTTTTCTTCCTCCTTCTGGATAATTTTAGCTTTCCTTTCTTCCAACCGCAGGCGTTTGTTTAATTCAATTTGGTTTTTGATTTGCTTTTCATTTTCGTAATAGTTTGTCCATGCCTCACTTGTAGCAACGGCCGGTAGATTTCTCCGTTTACGATTGTTTTTATCGCAGGGGAACTGTTTAAATGTATAGCTATTGTCGTGATCGACCGATTCGGATTGATTTTGGTGATTCGCTGTTGTATCCACATTTGCTAATAATGGATCATATATCATGGACGTCTTACATATTTATTATTGTAAAATAGAAATACCTAAATCGTAAATTGGGTCGTTATCGATTAAAATTAAATCCGATGAGGCGTGATTTACTAAAAAGTTATCTACATGGAAACATTGAGTAAATTAATATCATCGAATAAAAGTAGTTTTTTTTTTCTTACAATTACAGTCAACTACACCAACGCGTTGACGATAACAAATGTTCTTCTGTTGATTGAGGAGTATCCATGGAGCGACTATATCTCGTTTTCTCTGCTCAGTTAAATGATACGGATCTGGAAATGACGCGTAATTTATGCATTCAGCGTTCCAAGGCACTAAGCCACACTTTCTGAAGCCATTAACTAGTGTGGTACCAACATGATCCATCGAATTGATAGATTTTTCTAGAAGAGGCGCAAAATCCGGTTTCGTGATTATTGCTCCACCATTGTTGAACCTCCATTTGGTAAGTTCAGTATCCCATGCTGCTTTCATTGGCTTGAAAAATGACACATCTAATGGCTGAATAAAGTGTGTTGAATTTGGCGGTAAACACAGCTTTTTACAGAACATCACGGTTTCATACGTCGCATGAGAACGATGGCCATCGACAAAAATCATAACAGGAAGTTCAATTTTTGATTCTTTCAGCCAAGGGTAGAATACATTTGCCATATATTCATAAAAGGCTCCAGAATTCATCCAACCACTATCTGTACGCCCAACGCCCCATCCTTTTGGAACACTTCGAACAATTTCCTTCGACAGTCGTTCTTTAAATGGGAACAAAATGGAAGGAGGAACCAGGATGCCAGCAGTTGATCCAGCCATAAGTACGGCATAGGACTCACGAGCCGAGTTTCCCTGAACTGATTGTACATTTTTGGTTCCTTTCTTAGCTAACACTTTCTTTTTTCTGGCACTTGCTGCCATTTCGAACGCTTTCGTCCACATCAAAAATGCGGTTCGAAGAATTTAATATATACATGTACCCATTCTTCGCAATGTAATCTTCGACCTCTTTGAACCAGCAACGCACTACCCTCTCCGTAATGATTCGTGTTTTCGAAATGTGGTTTGCAGTTCGCTTCGAGATTGTTGGATGACGTCTCAAAAATCTTCGTACCCAGCCTCGTGATGGGGTTCCGGATTCGAATATATTAGTTCTACCTACCCGTTTTGCATATTGTCCGACGCTTATTTTTAAAATTTCTTCACAAATCGGAAGTCCTGTGCAGCCATCTCTTCCACCCAATCGACGATTTCAACTTCCTCTTCAGGCGTGAAAATGGCGGGTTTTCCAACAACACTTCTCCGCTCAAAATGATGTTTACATTCAAAAAGTTTTGTCGTACTCACATTATATTGTTTTGCAGCAGAACGCAGAGACGCCCCAGCTCTAATCGCACTCAAAGCATGTTCAATACATTCAGATTTACGATTAGGAAACTCCATATTTGCGATATATTGTCCTAAAACGGAAAAATATTGTTTAATGTTCGAAATATGAATCATTGCCTTTAAATGTAATTTTAATTCCAAACACTTTAATGTTCCTTAAATTTCCGAAATTAGGCATGAATCACTACATCCATGTTTTGTTTTAACAAATACTTACCTTACTAATGTCCAAAAACCACAAATATCAGAAAAAACGAATCAAAACTGTTGTAACAACTGAATCGAAATAACAGCACACTTCAACGCCAACCGCTAAGAGAGCGAGTCCAAACGAATACTGACTGTCAATTTTTTCAACGCCTACTGATTTCCAGGAAGAGGTCCTTCAGTGAAATGTGAAACATCACTGGAAAAAGGACTTTACAATGAACAAAATGGCAAATATAATAAATACCAATATAGTTCACTTACGTGAAATTATGAAGACAAATTGAAAATGACAAAAGCGTTAGTCACCTTTTCGACCGCTAGGTGCGCCACTTCCGATTTTGTTCTACACGACATGCGAAAAAGAGTAACTTTTGACAATAGTATTACCCTAATGGGTACACTGAAAAAAATGCACATTTTATTGTGAAGTGGACTCGGCATTTTTTTTATAATAATAAAGTTTGCCTATGTATGAGGCAATCCATGGGTGGTGTTCCACGGTTTGTACGTTTGTCGACCTCCGACAATATTTTGAGTTGTAAAATGGCGACTTCCGGTGACTGGAAAACTGCCGAAAATGACCAAATACCATCTAATATGGGTGTTTTTTTAACCAGAATGACGCTCAGAGGCCAGAAATAGTCTCCAAGTGCCATTTTGAAATCCAATATGGCGACCTCCGGTTCCTAAACAACAGTGGCAAAAGACCAAATAACACTCATTATAGGTATTTCCGGGATTGTTATGATGCACTGAAGCTACAAATCGACCTCAGATAACATTATGAATTGTAAAATGACGACCTCCGGTTAATGGGGAACTGCCGAAAATGACCAAATACCACGATGTCGGTCGGCTAGCTCTCCCACACGGTTGTGATATCGGGTTCGATTCCCGATCGAGTCGAGGATCTTTTCGAGCTGGAAATTTTCTCGACTCAGCACTGGGGCACGGTGTATCGTTGTACTTATCCTACACATACAAAATGAGCCAAAACAATATCGATAACGAATTCTCTCAACTAATCTAGCTAATCGAGACCGCAATTAGCCCCAAGGCTAAGCGTGCGATATTGTTGTATGGGTATTTCTTCAACCGGCCGATTTCCATCCAATATGAGATGCTTCGATACCAGAATGATACACAGGAGCTAGAATCGACCACAGACACCATTTTGAATTCTAATTAGGTTTCTGTAAAACAGAAGAAAATGACTAAATAACACCTTTTATTGGTGTTTCTTAAACCAGAATGACGCTCAGGGGCCAGAAATTGTCTCCAAATGGCATTTTAAAATCCAGGGTGGTGACTTCCGGTTTCTGTAAAATAGCCGAAAGGGACCAAATACCACCCAATATGAGAGTTTCTTTAACCAGAATGATGCATGGAGCTAAAAATTGACCTCAGACACCGTTTTGAATTGTAAGATGGCAACTTCTGGGAAACAGCCGAATACTACAGCATATGAATATTTCCGTAATCGAAATAATGTATAGAAGCCAAGCATTGACCCTGGACACCATCTTGAATTCGAAGATGACCACTTTCAGTTTCTGGAAAACAACGAAAATAACTGAATACCACCCAATATGAGTATTTTCGGAATAGAGGTGATGTACTAAAGGCAAAAGTCGAGGATGTTGTCATTCCGATAAAACCAATAATTTCAAAAGATATAAACAAATCGCAAGAAATCAATGAATTTGGAATGTTGAAAATTATTAAATTAAACATAAAAACAGGCGGGACGAAGTTTGCCGGGTCAGATAGTAAATACATAAATATGCTGGTTAAATCAAAGCTGCAAGTGATGAATACGAAGATTAGAACTCGAGAGCAAAAAATTCGGAGGGATAAAAAAACAAAAAAATACTTTCAAAACGAAGAAAACTAAACATTAAATAATAGTTTTTGCATAACAGTTGTTATCACTAATTATGTTTGTTTTGTTAAATATTTTTTGTATATAATATAATAAAGCTTTTAAACCAATTACAACATTAAATGTATCAATACTTAAATTGTTAAATTGAAAGAACATTCAAGTGTTATCTAAGCTAAAAGTTGCACAACAACCATATACGGCTATTGACAACCATCGTGCGGTTTCTCCTTTTATCTTTTTCACGAGGTAATTGAAATATTCATTTAATTGTACACTTCGTGGCCTGATTATTGAGCTTGAGCTTGACGGCCGCACATTTCGTAGTTGCTTCCCGTGATGGATCTGAGCTAGTGAAGTTACACAGGGAACCACGTATATAGCAACTTGGGACTAGTTTACCATTTACACGTCGTGGCCTGATTATTTGAATATTTCTTCTTCGTGCCTCGATAAGCTACATGTATTATATTATCAATATTTAACTCCCGGAATGGCGTTAGTTTTACATACAAACAATATACGCACGAAATCTGCAACATATTTTTTTCTGTGAAAGTATGAAATTGAGTCAACTAAATCTAAAATTGAGTAAATTCAGTTTCGTGTGTGAGAACGTCACACGCTCACAGAAATTCAACAACAATGCACAGTGGTACAGTAAGGCGATTTTGTGGTTTTAGAGTAAAATTTTTTTCTAAGAACTTGTTTCTTATATTTAGTCTATTTTTTATGTGCAAATGAAAATTAGGGTGGTCCTGAAATCGACTAAATGAAAAAACTAACTTTAATTTGCATAAATAAATGTATACATTCATCGGCACAGTTGTAGATCAACTAATTTTAAGCATCGGTATTTCTTCACAATATTTATACAATATTTGTTCTTTCAAATGATACCAAAAAATATTATTTATGTTTGCCCTAAACGGAGACATCAATATATCAAAAGGGCCAATTTTTAAAATAGAAATAGTGAAAACTGTTCATCTGTACAATATATCAACAATGTTTTTTCGTCAAAATTGGCGTATTTTTGATTAAAGTTACCGAAGAAAACTTTGTTTTTAAATTTGAATTGAAAAAAAAGAGCGAAAAGACTGTTTTTGGAAACCAAATTTCATGTCTACAAAAAAGTTTTTTTTTTTAAAGTTACTTAGAATTAGTTGGTCTACAAGTTTGCCAAAGAATGTTTACAATTATTTATGCAAATAAAAACAAGTTAGTTTGTTTTCATTTCGTTGATTTTAGGACCACCCTAATTTTCATTCGCACATAAATAGAGGACTATGTATAAGAAACAACTTTTTACAAAAACTATGGCTTTAAACCGCAAACCAAAATCGCAATGAAAAGCTTATGTCCGCCTAAATTGCCTTACTGTACCACTGTGCAATGAGTTTAGTTACCTTTTTTACCACAAGAGGGGGTGTTCCATGTCTGTCTTCACGGGAATATATGGGAAATTCGAGAGTGAACTATATTGTTATTTCAAGATATTTGAAAATGGTATATAATAATTATACTTTTTTGTTACACTAGCTATACTAATTCGATTTTAATTGTGAAGTGTTCGAAGTTTGAGACTGTTCGAAGTTTGAATCAAAACGGTACGAGCCAGCAGGATGACGCAGACGGAGTGAGGCGACGGCTGTTCTACATTAAGGAGCGAAAGCCTACTGTGACGCACGCTAAGGAAGCGAAATCAAAAGAAGGTGCTGACCGTTTACAAGCCTGACCGGGAGCACGGTGCTCCCATAGACCGTTGTTATAAAAAAAAATGCACCAAAGAATTTGGGAACACCATTCGATTCGTTATGACGTCCAGAATGTCTGGTCAAAATTTCAAAATCATCGTACGGTACGTTTTTGAGTAATGCCCTTTTGAAGGTCGTAAAGTACAAAAAAGTGATATAAAAACGATGAAATACTTGTTGTAAAGCATGTTTTTCAACCATCATTTTATGAAATAACTTCCAAAATAGTTTCTACACATTTCAATTATTATATTTCACGACATTGACAATTGGTGAAAAGATTTATTAGAAAATCCCACATTGCACAGTGGTCTAAATTCGAAAAATCGTGATCACTTTAGATTTGACTGTGAAAAATTGGTTTTATGTACTCAATGTCTTCAGCAAAACTGTTTCATGGAAAAAGGTCTTACTTTTGGTGGTTATGGTTTTTCGATCAATCCACCTAACAGTTAGATAGAGATAATATTTTTTTTAATTTTAAATATACTAGATTGCTTCTTTCAGCAACGTTGTGTAAAATTTTAAAAGAAAAACAATTGCTGAACATTTCGATGTCCTATCTGTACGTTAGACACAACAAAATAGAGTTTTTTCTAGAACACCCCTCTTTAAAATCAGTTTTTTGTCTATAATTTTGTCTGTAATGAGCAAAGCAACGCAAAATGTTCTAAGATTTTATTCATTCAATTAAGCTTCCCTCAAGACTTTTTAAAACTTATTGTTCTGACAATAACAGAAAAAGTTAAAGACAAAAAAAATAATTTTAAGGAGGGGTTACGATGAAAATTAGAAAAAATATTTTTCTTATCTAACTGTTCTTGTTGATCGAAAAACCGAAAACGCCAAAAGTAAGACCTTGTGCCATGAAACAATTTTGCCAAAGCCATTGACTACATAAAATCAATTTTTCACAGTAAAATCTAAGCGATCACGATTTTTCGAATTTGGACCACTGTCTTGATATATAATAATGTCAAAAAACGTGATTTATAACAAGTATTTCTTCGTTTTTATATCTCTTTTTTGTACTTTACGACCTTCGAAAGAGCATTACGCAAAACTCAGATTCTTTGGTGCATTTTTTTATAATAACGGTTTGTGGGAGCACCGTAGGAGGATTGGCGTCCTATACAGCGCTAGTTTTTTTACGAGTTTGTAAACTATTGGACCTCAGCTGGTTACGCAGTCCGTAGAAGGCCCTGTTCGCAGTCGTTTCACTTCGCGGCTCATATCGTTGTCACATGTCACAAGCGTATCAAGATAAACGAACTCATCATTAACCTCTTCAAATCGTTCCCCATCAATCTCCACTTCAGCACCAACATCATCGGAACTCCCATGCTTCCTGATAGCTACCATGTACTTTGATTTGGCAGAGTTAATTCTGAGCCCCAACCATCACTTAAAAGAACAGCCAGGCCTTCTCCACTCTATGGTAGATACCGATGTTATCAATGTCGTTCGCAAAACCAAGGAACATGTGCGATTTCGTGATGATCACACTATTTTTGTTTGTTTATTAGTACTACACGACACGGTCAAGGGCGATATGAAATAGTAAGTTTCAGAGAGCATCCCCTTTCTTCAGTCTATTTCACGTTTGGAATACTAGCCGCACGCACGATTTCGATACCTCCATCGTCGTACGAGTCAGCTTACTTAATTTCGCCAGGAAACCAGTATTCCAGCATTATCTGCCGCAGCTCGTTTCTTTTCACTAAGTCGTACGCCGCCTTAAATTCACAAACAGATGGTTAGTCTGCAAGTTCCACTTCTGGAATTTTTAAAGAATCTATCACAGGGTGAAAATTAACGATAACTTAAGAGGCAACCTGTCGAGAGAATTGATATACAAAAAAAAGAAACACGAAGAAGCAAGAAAGTATTTTTCCGGACTATTTTGTAATTATGACGAAACAAGTAATGATAAAAAACTCAAAAAAGCAAACAAAGTTTTCACTCAATAATTTCAATCGTAACTCACGGTTCAACAACATATTTGTTGTCATCCAAAAATGCTAATGAAGCAAAATCGCATTATATACGTCACATACAAAAACAGTGCAACAGCAAAGGTGCAACTAAGACCTGATTACTACAAAACTATGTCATCGCTGTCAAATCTTATATATTTAGACTTTAGAGCGTACCCAACATCTCAATGGTTCATGGTTCCTCTGGCATATATAAAAAAAGCCCACCAAAAACTCTATACAACTATACAGGAAGAAATCTTTACACCCTCGGGAAAAATAACTCTAAAAGAGTAAGATTTGACGCATTTTCGTGAAAAGTGGAACAACTCATAAACTGAGTAACTCCGTTAAGGGGTTATATACCTTTTTGGTCGAGAAAAATTAGGGAAGTTTGAATTTAGTTTTATGTGCATAGCACCATTTTTATTGCTTAAAAGTGGTATTTTTCTGCAAGTAAAGTTTATCAACAACAGAAAAATACGTTTTATTTTGTGATTTACCAATTACTACTGGAGTAATGGCCGTTTCCCCGAAACGCTTTATTTTAGCAGAGGCTTGCGGTGATCCTGATAGGGACTCAGTGGGTCAACTGAAATCAAGAAACTCATATTATTTCGTTAGTTTAGAAGTGTGCCGTGTTTTTGAACGATCGCTTTTATGATTATTTTGTTTCCAGTGCAAACGGGAACGTTTTTCAAAAAATGCACGTTTTGAGCACTAAAAATTGCATTAAAATTTTATTTGCGGCAAAATGTAACTGTATGTTCCAAAAAGCGATCGTTCAAGGACCGGCGAATTTAATAACGAAAATAAAAAAAAATGATGAAGGAAATCGGTTCAGTAGTTTTCCCGCAATCAGGATCACGGCAAAATCGTTTTTCGAAAAACACTATTCCGAGATAATCGCGTGTAAAGTTTCAAGTTTAGCTTATGCGGCCGTGGCGAGGCGCGCTGCAAATCGCTCTAACTTTCTCCCTATTGCTCAGATCTTTATGAAAATTGTTTGTTGATGATTGATTGATTGAATTGCTATTTAATTTAATTTACAAATTTATATAAAGTTTCGAAGATAAAATTAAACTTACCTGGGTTTGTTGTTTGTACTGGCTAAAAAACCCTAGAATATTTTGCAAACAGAGGGTAATTCTAATCCGAAAACTTATGAAACATATCAAAAACAAATTCAATCGATTGAGATTAAAAGCAATGATTTTAAATGTCAAATTCGTTCTCAATTCACACAAAATAATCATCACAATTGAAAAAAAAAAATAAAATTTTTGAACTTGAATTTCGTTTATTCTCCATGTAATTCACCAAAAAAATCTCTTTGCAGGTTTTCGTAGAATACTCGTTTTTGGTTAGGTATTCTACCAGAGGTATTCTACGTAGAAAACTCGTCGAAAACTACATGAGCTTTTCTACATGACATCCCTGGTCAATTCATATCAAGAGAATAAACTTAAGGAAGTGGTCCTTCCATGGTAATTCTACCCTATTTTGTTATAAGAATAATTAAGAATTCAGTTCCGTATATGGATGCTTGATTAGTTAGGCACAAATTGTTCAGCTGACAAGCATGAGTGATAGAAATGGAAATAGACTTGTGAAAATAACAGGGGTAGACAGACTGTTCAACTGTGGCAGATTACCCTTTGCATACCTTTTTTGTACATTAGCTGCGGATTGAGGATTTTGCAATTATTAATTTGGTCAGACTATAAATTCAAAACACATTTTATGTAATTTTCCCCTACAACCCGTAAATCTATTCATTAAAATTACTTTAAAAACTTTAACGTTTGGGAGGCGCATTCCGAAATCAGAACAAAATTTTCCACTCACTGAAACCACGCGAGCGGGCCTGCAACCGGGTGGACCACCGACCGGTAAATAAGATGAATTTTTAATTTATCTGTTTTTTTTTTCTGCCGCAGGCTTACGATTATTTATCCCTTCAAATCGACACAATAATGATGTGCGATGTCAAAGCCCACCACCAACCGCTTTCGCTCTTTGATTCCGGTGACAGTTTTTCGCGATGATAATAATAATAATAAGCCACTTGGCGTTCGGTGACACAAAGTGTTGCAGCAGGAGCTGCAATTCAATATTCGAAAAACCTGCCCATCTGTAAAAGGTTACGTTTGGGAGTATTTTTTGAATGCATCGCTTGATGGGTTATTTTTCGCAAAAATGTGTTTATCGGAAAATATTAATTAATCAAAATTAAAAAGCTTTCATCACCCGGTGATCAATAGTTCGGATAGACATCAATGTCCATCCGTGCTTGGCTGTAATATCCGGTAACTTTGGTGTTTGTGTTTGTGTGTGCTTGAGAGGGGATCATGTTTGGAGCATCTCCGGCCACTGCGCCGCCTGTCAGTCAGTCAGTCAGTCAATCAGTAATTGGACCACCGTTGGCGTCATTATCGGATCGAGCCCTGCGTTCTCGTCCACGTCCTCGCCGGTCGGTCGGTGTTCTTGATGCGGATGAAATCGGATACTGATTGGCAATCTGAATCCGATGATTGGGCCGAACACGCGGCTCCGTTGTTAGTGGGAAAATTTAAATATAGCCTTTTTGCTGGGCTGCACGCATTAAACGCACTGAAATTTCCGCCCCCGCAGGATAATGGATTGATAAATGTTGGTTTTTCGAGGAAAAAAAACAACAAATTCGCTTGGCTTCGAACGAAACGGGAACGGGCGACATAATGGATCGGTATGCTAATGCCGATATACTTTGTGAAATGTGCACTTTAACAGGGCATCCTAAGGCTACAGACTGAACGTTGTCATCGTCTTTGTTCTGTTGGATGGTTGTTTTATTAAAAAATCTATTGTTGACGCTTCAATTGTAAACATTTTTGAGTTTTGACAGTTTTGCTTTACGTCACGGATTCTATTTAAAACCCCAGTGATTTGCTTCGAAAGAATAAAGTAAGTAGAGAACGTCTTGAAGCGTCATCAATATTTGTCTATCAGTTTGCTTATCACATATTTAAGAATAATTTCGAATTACTCACCAATTTGACCAAAAATTCTTGATTAGCCACGCAGCAGCACAGGGGTATAAAATTGTCCAAATATATGACCATGCGGTTTGGGGAACAGCCCCTAAGCTATTTCACCAGAATGCGATCCTCGTAGGGGTAAGCGGGGTAAGACCGCCCCCTTAAGCAAATCTATTTATAGAAAAAAAAAGTTGCAGCTGCAGTTTCATTTTTCCTTCGCAAAGAGGTTCGTCTATTCAATACCCGCATTCAAAAAATTAGAACGGAAATATTTTTGTTTATTTTCCAGCTTTTTTTTTCAATTTTAAAAATTCATTGAAAATGTGCAGAACTTTTTCATGCGGGGTAAGCCCGCCCACCAGCGGGATAAGATCGCCCACCATTTTTTGAGGATAACAAATATTTTTAGTGCCAAAACGGTTGATTTTATCTGTATGGTGTTTTTGATAAAGTTGTAGATGGTATTTTTTTTTCTTTTTTAATAAAATATACACTGAAAAAAATCTGAAAAAAAAATTTTTTTTCTAAGTTTTAACTTTTTTTTTGTTTTTTGATTATCCAAGTTCAAATCAATGTTTAGGTAACATTTTGTGGCCTTCAAAATAAATAGATTCTTCAGAGTTGGGGTTATTCTAGATATTCAATTTATAATATACCTGTCTTTGAGCTAAAAATAAAACTCATTAAACCTGTCTGTATGATTTTTCGAAGACTTATTATATATAGAGTAATAATATTAATTATAAAATTTTTTATTCATATTTTTAAATTTTTTATGTATTTTTTTTAGAGAACAAAATTATCCAACGACTCTATACATCAAACAAACCGCCCAAAAAAATTCTTTACAAAATTTGAGCTGTTATGATTTCAATTACTCCATGATCAAACAACCATCAATTTTTAGCTTACCTTTTGTAGATTTTGCAGGCAAAAACATGGATTTTTGAAATAAATTTGAAAAAAAATTTAATTCTATTTTTATATCTTTTCTTTAAATTATTTCACAGTGTATACTTTTTTCGGAAGTAAAAAACTACTATTTTCAGCTCTGCCGGAGACGTCATACCGATCAAACAAACCGCCCTGGCTCTAAAATTATTTTTGTTCATTAATACCATTTTTACACAAATTTTCTTTTTTAAAAATTAGTCGCGTTAAAAAAATATTACTAGAAAAGCTTCAACCAAATCGGAAATGATCGATTAACATCGATGTCTTATGTGGCTTGAAATTGCTTTACTGATACTGTAAATATCCCTTTGTAGTGTCGAGGCATTTGGGTCTTGAAGTAAAACAACAAACAGTTGTATACGTGGCGGTTTTACCCCATGTATAGTGGGCGACTTCACCCCCAGTGGAACATTTTCTTATTTCACCGAACAAGTAGTCAAAATTACAAGATTACTCACGGCCTTCGATGTTTCCGAAAGAAGACAGATTCAGGCAAGCGATTAAACGTTTATTCACGAATAAATCAATAGATTTTTAGACAGAAAAACCTTAAGTCCCGTTGCCGCGAAACAATAGCGCATTGACTGGTTGCCAGCTGAAAAATTGTTTTTGATTATTTCTGTGACCGTTCGCGCACTATCAAAAAAGAAAGGAGTGTAAAATGTTATGTAATTATACTGTAATAGACATGTCAAAGAAATTTTTCAACTATTATATAACTTGGTAGTAAAACTACGGTGGGCGGTCTTACCCTGTTTACCCCTACTCATTTCCGTTGTACGCGTGAGTACGGAACGGAGAACATTTTCCTCGGCAGCAAAAAATTAGCATAACACTAGCTATTCCTTTTGGGAATTTGCTTTCTTTGCGCAAAAACAAAGCCCAAACGAGGAAATCTCAATCGCCTCTGAGGATGCGAAAGCAAAATCTAATTTAATAGCTGAAAGCCGGTCTAAACGTTTGGCCAATCTTTTTTTTCGTTCGTTCGTTCGTCCGTTCTCCGGTTTAGCTAGCATTCGAATCGCTACTGCTTGGGTGGGTGAACGGAATTTTCAGCGCCCGGGTTTCACCGTAATGCCGATTCTGGCGCGATGATACGACGCTGCCCGGGGAGGAAGCAGCAGTGCTCTCTCTTGCTACTAGGTACCTACATACTATATGCACTTCTGTTGATGATGGTTCACTGGCTATGGCTATCCAGTAGAGGGGCCAAAAGGGCTTGACCGGTTCTCCGTCTATTATAGACAAAGAGGCTCAGGTCCTCCTCCTCCTGTGGATACGTACGGTCATCCGTTCTTTCTCCACGGGCTTTGCCAGGTAGAAGCGTAGAAGCGTGGTTCGGTCCGTTCGGTCGTGGCTCGTTTTATGTCGATGACAGGCAGTTAATAATCTAAATGGTTACGGTTTTGCACTCTCGCCTTCCCGTTCGACCGATGCACGGAGAAGAACCCCAAAGCTGGACCCGATATTTGCTTTGACCTGGAACACTTCCTGAAGGGTGCTTTTGCAATGGGCGCCAGGGTGCGCCTCCAGGAACACATTCGCAAGAGGATCGACAATTTCGCAGTAAATCGTAATGGTTTAAAACGCATCATTTCCATTTCATTCATTAATGGAGGAACGACGGGGATTTGTCTGCACTGGATAGCTGCTGGGAATCGAAGCACCTAATGTTGCCCGTCAGTTCACCATCCACCAACGCTGTTGGCTAAGTGGCTTTTGGTTTGATACTCGATCGGTTATCAGGAGGGCGAATACCTGGCGAAAAAAAAAATAATACAGCATCATCATGGCTGAACGCAAAACGTGGGGCGCTGACGGTTGTAATTTACGGAAATTGACACCCAGCGCAGCCGAACGAACGAACACTCGATCAAGAAGTGAGAGTTTCGTGGGTTTATGCAACAGTCACCATTAGCGCCATCTATTATTGCCGCTCCATTGATGTGTGATTTTGGTTTTAATAGCAATCGAAGAAGTGTCTTCCAATGGTTATATCACACCGCGAGGATGTACACCAGTGCAGTGGTGAACGAAATGCAATCAGCGAGTGCCAAGTTTTTACGTAAGATTGCTTTTTTTCGGTCTTTCATCAATAAAAAAATCACAAGAAGATTGTATGCAAAGCCACGACCGCAAGGTTGAAGTAGAATACTTTTACAAGAATAATAACACGGCTGCTTGCGTGTCAGTCATTTTTTCTAGTTAATAAACGTTGACCGTTCATTGGCAGTATTGTAATTTCTTTTTGTTTGATATTTTGAATGAAGTTCATTGAATATTTTTAAATTTCGTGCAAATGAGAAGTTGAAGTGCTGCCGAATTGTAATATGCACATTTAATACGACATTATTAAACGGGAACGGAACAAAGGCTACGGTTATGCAGAACGCGAATGTCGGCGCGATGCGATTCGTTTTACCGTGGTGAAATGTACAGCTTTTTTTAAGGCGAAGTAGAGCTATACATTTCAACAGATTTTGTCTTGGCGAATCGCATCGCGCCGTTATTTGCGATCTGCATGACCGTAGCCAAACACTGAGCGACGCAAACACGTAGTAATAGTCAGAGTATGCATGAAGATGAAGATAATTAATTTTGGATTATAGCGCAAAACGAGAAATTATTAACTCTTCAAATATTCATTTGTGTTTTCAAATTTCAGTTCTTCAATTTAATATCCGATGAAATGTCTGTTTACTATCTGATGAAGCTCTTATGTAGGCCAAATGATGCATTCCCAATTTACTAGGTCCATAACTCTGCCGACCGTGCTTGGGAATGCGACCAATCTGAGGTCGAATTTTGTGTTTTGACAAGGCTCAAGAATTTTCAATAGTACAATAGTTCGAATGATAAAATTGCAATTTCATGCATTTGGTTGGAATCTTAGAAGATTTTCTAATCGATTACTGCAAAAACGAAGGAAATCCATCGAAAACTAACCGATTTATTAGCATTTAAAATTTTTCTCACTTTTTTCAGTTTTAGATTTTCATTTCACATCCCTATGTAGCCGAACTTTCATCAAACTTCAAAATTAAATCTTCATTAATTCATTTGTTGTCCTTATAAAGGACAATTGTTCAATTTATCATAGGATGTAGTGTTCATCTTACATCTCTGTGTTACCTTGAAAGTGAGGATTAAGGCGCACGGTCAACACAATAAGAAAAGTGTTTTCACATTGAAAACTAGACACGGCTCCACTGGAGGAAGTGTTGGCTAATGCATCTACGGCTAATACCACCGCTATCATACGAAAGCGCGTCGTTTCATGTGGGGAATATCAACAACGAAAAATGACGCGCGTCTAAGTATAACCCGAACTGTTTCGTCGTGCTGCTCCCATTTACTTCCACATCGGCCTCAGGGAAGTACCGGCTGCAGAGACCTTAGAGAAAGTTGCTGGCTGATGTATTCACTTCATGCAAGCCTGCTGCTGATGCTTCTCGCTACCACACTGAAACAGCATTTTAGTGAAGGGAGTGTCGTTGCATCAGCTGACCCTGCTACTATCGATGCTGATATACCCGCTGCAACAGCTACGCTATGCATAGCCATGCCACAGTTGTGGCCGCTATCCGCTATCGATGGTACCCACTGCACTGCTCCCGCTGCTGCTAAGAGAGGACTGCTGTCGTCGCTGTTCAGAACTATCATGAGCGGCTTCGACTAAAACAGGCTCTTAAATAGGGATGAGAATAGAAATGAATTATTTTACGTACGTGGTGGAATGATATAACTTGAAAAATATGTGTGACTTCATTCTGGCTCAGAGCGATCATTTGATAGGCTCCACCTCTTTTTCCAGTTTCTAAAGTTTTTCCTCAGTTTCGTAGCACGGATGTACAAAAATGATTTCTTGTGGACATTCTGTCGAGCCGGACCGTTAGCACTCTCATTGAAGCAACAAAATAACATGTTTTGTGTCGTGTTGCGCAGCTTGATTGAAGAAAATGTTCCCGTTCCCGTGTCGCATGGAAGCAGATTATTGCGTGTTTGATATTGCCGATGGTAGACATGAGCTGCTGTGATGTAAAACTTTAACCGTCTTCTATAAGACGTTACACCCTTGTTAATGAAGACTTGTGAATTTTCTAAAATAGACTCAGCATCGTAAGCAGAACGTGCTGACGGCTGTACATTTGCAGCAGCATTAAACCTCAGTTGCAGTTTATTGATAACCATTCAATATGCTCTTCGATACATTTAGTAGCTTTGAAAAAGGCCGATTGCTGCAATTGCAATTTTCATTCAATTATTGCATGAATGCTTCATAGTCAGATAGCGTGCAATATCCGCTCTGACATAATAATTGTTTCGAATGTTGTGGAATGATATAACCTGAATAATATGTGTGACTTAATCATTTCCAGTTATACCATACTACAACGTTCGAAAAAAAAATACATCTCTTCATTCTGGCTCAGAGCGATCATTTGATAAGCTCCATCTTTTTTTCAGTTTCTAAAGTTTTTCCTCAGTTTCGTAGCACGGATGTACAAAAATGATTTCTTGTGGATATTCTGTCGAGCCGGACCGATAGCACTATCATTGAAGCAACAAAATAACATGATTTGTGTCGTGTTGCGCAGCTTCAATGTCGGTTATGCTGATCGCAGCCTTTGCGCTGCCCCTACAGTGGGGGGTTTACTAAATAAAGTGAAAATTAGACAACTACAACAGAATTTGATTGCATCCCGCACAGAATGTCTGCTTGTGTTGATGCCAGAAAATAATTAACCTTCAATTATTTTTTTATTTGCCTTGAAAAAAGGATGTTGCGGTTCAAAATCGGTTGCTAATTACAACCTTTGAGCTGCCCTAACATTGGGGGAATTAAGATACACGGACAACATGCACTGTGGAAGCTATTTCACATTCAGTAAATTAGACGGGTGCGACAAATTTAAATTGCAACACAGAATGCTTGTTTGCGTTGACAATAATTATTAACTTTCAATGACTTGTTTATTTGCCTTGAAGAAAGCATTTTGATGCTCAAAATTGGATTTCCTGATGGCAATCTTCATGCTGCCCCAACACGGGGGAAATAATGGCTGTCTGACACGCTGAGGAAAACCGCGCTGCTCCTGAGGCGTGGTGACCAACCACAGGGCTAGTGCTGCTGCTAAGGAAGGACGACTGCTGTTCTCGCTGTTCAGAACTATTATGAGCGACTTCAATTCTTTTTTGGATTTAATATTCTTTATTTTTCTTACGGTATTTTCATTATACATTTGTTTTTTGAACATTGTGAGAGATTCAATTTTATCAACTTTTCAACTCTGATGTTTTTTAATGTACTATAAGTGTTACTACTTTTTCCTTTTCTACGTACATGATTTACATTTTAATGCTCGGCATTAGAGTTTTAATTATTGAATAAATATACCTAGCTACTTATAAATAAAGCTCACGAATGAGCACCGCACTAGAGTTAAGTGCATTGTTTTTAGTGTTTTCAGCGTGTGCAGAGATTATGTTTTCGGTCATATCGATACCAGCTATTTGATGCACTTCTGATGTTCGGGTTCCGAAGGGCACGTTCAAAATCATTTTCAGGAACTTGTTGTGGATCCGTTGAATCTTTTGCAGGTGGGTTCTCGCGCAGGTTCTCCAGATCGACGAGGCGTATAGAAGCATCGGCAGGATGACCTGTTTGTATACCGTCAATTTATTCACGACGGATAATTTCGATTTTCGGTTGATTAGCGGGTACAACTTCTTCATTAGCACTAAGCTTTTCGTTACTGTTTGTTCAATGTGGGGGCGATAAAGTAGCTTATGATCATAGGTCAAACCAAGGTAGCGAACATTTGACAACCAGGGAATATCCACATTGTTCAACCGAATCTTTGTTGTCGGCACCAAACGTTGACTATTCCGATGTGGGAAGACTATGGTCTGAGTTTTTGCTGCATTCACACAAATTTTCCATGAGGTGAGGTAATTCACAAAGACGTTAAGCCCAGTTTGCAGCTTTTTAACTATTTGGTTGATCTGTCTGCCCTCGTACATAATGGCGGTGTCATCAGCAAACAGCGACAGGATGCCTCCATTGGGTAGTTCAGGAATATCTGATGTGAATAAGTTGTACAGAACAGGACCAAGGATGCTGCCCTGAGGAACACCAGCTCCTACGTCGTATGGGTCAGACAGGCCACCCAGCACACAGACCTGAGATTTGCGCAGCGTAAGATAGTTTTGCACAATCTTCACTAGATAAACGGGATAGTTGTAGCGCTGTAGCTTGTAGATAAGCCCGTCGTGCCACACGTTTTCGAATGCTTTTTCTATGTCCAGGCAGGCCATGGCAGTTGTTTTAGATAGCTCCTTGTTCCGATTGATGAGTTTTGTTACTCTCTGCAGTTGATATGTTGTTGAATGGCCTCTGCGAAAACCGAACTGTTCGTCCAGGAATATGTTGTTCACTTCTGCGTGGCACAGAATACGGCTCGAGTTTAAGAAACAGCGTAGCTAGCTGTTCCATCGAGTACAAATTGCTACTTGCTGGGGGCATGCTGGCAGCCTGTGCATAACTCAAAAATCCGGGGGGGTCCCGGCTAGGAACACCACCAGTTGGAGGAGATGGAAACGGCAACATACTTGAAGTCGCTGACGGGGTTGGTGTAACGCTAGGTTGTACACTTTTTCTATTCGACGGTCGCTGGCGATTGGCAATTTCACTTCGAATTTTGATAAATTCTGCTCGTTTTGGACAGGAACGGCTGTTCGTAGCATGCTCTTTGTCACAGTTGAGACACTTGATTTGTTCGGCTTCCTCAACAAGACAATCCACTGTTCGATGCGGACCTGCACAATTCATGCAGCGACTCTTGATGTGGCAATTCTTTGTGCCATGTCCATAGTTCAAGCAATTGGAACACTGCGTGACATCGCGATGAATCGGTTTGTATCGCTCCCATTGCACGATGATGTTGAAAAGGCCGGTGATTGTTTTCACTGTGCTCAGTGTAGTTGAACCCCTGGTCAGGTGGATCAGGTATAACTGATCACGATACTTGATGGCTTTGTTGTGTCTTATCATTTTGTATACTGCTTCCACTTCTAGGCCGCAAGCGACAAGCTCCGTTTTTAACTCGTCCAGTTCCAATTCCGGTAAACCACGCAGTACAACTTTGAATGGTTTTGTAGCTGCAATATCGTGAGTAAAATACTCCGCTTTTGTTTGCTTCAGGTAAGCCTCTACTGCCTTGTAATGTGGAGTGGATGGAACGACGATTTTGTAGCCGTCCGTGCAAAGCCTCAGGGTAGCTATCAGCCCTTTGCTGATAAGTTCATTGAAGTGTTGCCTTAGTCCAGGCGGAAAACCTTTTACGTAGAAAGGCGGCATTTTCTCCTTCGTTTCCGTTTTCTCGGTAGTTTGGTCAGCCAGCGATGCAAACTTGTTAGCAGCTAGTATCTTCTTGGCGATTCCATCATCCTTTTCAGCAGGGTCACGAGGACGCTTATTGTTTTGCTCCTTACTGGAACCCGTTTTTCCCATTTCATTGGGACACGACAACGTACTGTTGTATAACGAATGTGATAAGTAAAATAAACGAATGCGATAGGTAAACTAAAACTTTCAGTTGTTGTAACAAACACGTCTGTACACACCAAGCGTGAGACGAATAATGATGAGCGGCTCCGGATGAAACAGGCTCTTATATAGGCCAAATAGCATGTTTTCAATTGCAAGGTATATGATCCTGTCGACCGTGCTTGGGAAGCAAGCATATAACGACCAATCAGAGGTCGAATTTTTCGTTTTGACAAGGCTTGACTATTTTCAATAGTACAATAGTGTGAAAAATAAAATTACAATTATCTTATTTTGGGAAGAATCTTAGAAGATTTTCCAATCTATTGCTGCAAGAACGAAGGAAATCCATCGAATACTAACCGATTTATTAGCATTTGAAATTGGACATATTTTTCCCTTTTTTCGGTTTTAGATTTTCATTTCACATCCCTATGTAGCCGAACTTCCTGAGAGAAGTATTCTACTTCAATAATAAAATAAAATAGATTAAAGCTTGATGAAGGTGCTTCTTAACCAACATTTTCTATATTGATTTTCTTGCTTTTCAATACTGCGACATGAATTAAATATAAACACCAATCGACGTTATGCGACGTAACAAACGTGGTTTACTGATTTGGTGGGTTAACGCCATATTTATTTGAAAATGTGTGCTAAAAAGTTCTTCTACACACTTACAAATTCTTGATTCTCGATTCTTGATCAAGGCTATCACGGTTTTACCTCATTTACTAAAAATTCAGCAGAAAAACAATGAAAACCATGCAACACCACTGAGATTAATAATATTTTGTGTCGAAATTCTAGTAAGGCTGAACAGAGGTTCATGAAGAAAAGTGACAGTCATATTTTTTAACCATATTTTTCAGTGGTGCCGTTCTCGGTAGTACATTACCGAGATTCGGTAGTAAATCCTTAGTGTGTGGGGTTAATGCCTTTTGCGCGGGGTTAAGTATCGCGAAAGTGTGAAAAGCGTCACAAAATACTTGTTTTTTTTTTCATAGGTAATTACGATTGGGAGTATTGTAAGGTTAGGATATAGAAAAACCGAGGGATGTTTTATTCATTTACTTATGTTTGCATTCATATATATACACTAGGCTGTCCCAAAAAAATCGATGTTGAAAAAGTCAAGGTGCTCAGCCCTAAATTGAAAGATAATGTTATTTATAGCATTTTTGTAGAATATTTCGACATTCTAAAAGGTCGTTTTCAGGTTGCCCAAACGTGATTTATGAAAAAATGACTTTTTCAAGCAACAAAACCACTCGTTGGCACTTTTTTCAAATCTGTTCGATTCCGAAATTTTTCTTTATATTTTTTTATTTTTGTGGGGTTGTTTTTGAATATGGTTTGGCACAGCATCGCATTCAATTATTTGACTCACAGAGCCCACTGAACATCACAAAAAAGTGAATTTTCCTTATAATTTTCAGATAAAACCCTTCAAAAAATTTTTTGATCAAGAACTGAAATTTTTACTGCAAAGCGGAATTTAAGACGAAAATTTACATTAAAAAAGATCCTTGTTATCTTATCGGGGGGCTGAGATATCAGCGTTTCTACATGTGATGGGAAACTATGCATTTTGTCAAAAATGCCACTAAAGCTCAATATCTCCATTGCACAGTGTTCTATTTTGCCGTTTGTGCGTATAATTTCAAATGTTGATTATAGCCATGAGGTATGTTCGGAGAAGTTTCAGGATATTCAAAAATGCATCTTTTAATGCAGAAAGAAGAGTGATCAATCCACCAATAAGTGAGATAAAAAATTTACTTTTTAATAAGAATGAGATAGATGCAAGGTGTCTTCGACAAAGTTTTAGGTTATCTTAAAACAAGAAACTTTACCGAAGACATTATGTTTCTATCTCTTACATATTACGAGCAACATTGAGTTTTCTATTAGAAGGCACAAAAAATCATAATTTTCGTTCTAACTTTTTTCGCAGATTTTTCCAAATTTTGAAACCTTCTACTAAGTTATCAGCCATCCAAAAATGCATTTGTTTTCTGAAAATTGTTATTTTTTATCTCTTAAAATATAACAGTTATTTAACATATTTGCTAAAATGCATAGTTTTCCATCACATAGAAAAATGCCATTTTCTCAGCTCCTCGATAAGATGTCAATTATCTTTTTTCATGTAGATTTTCGTCGTAAATCGTTTGTAGTGAAAATTTCAGTTCTTGCTTAAAGTTTTTTTTTATTTGTGTTTTGAAGAGTTTTATCTAAATATTATTAGAAAAATTATTTTTTTTGTGATGTTTAATGGGCTCTGGGAGTCAAAAAACTGAATACAATGCTGAACCAAACTAGACAAAATATTCGAAAACAACCCCACAAAAATAAAAAAATGTTCGAAAAATGTAGGAATCGAACAGAATTGAAAAAAGTGCAAAAAAGTGGCTTTGTAGCTTAAAAAAGTCATTTTTTCATAAATCACGTTTGGGCAACCTGAAAACGACCTTTTAGAAAGTCAAAATGTTCTACAGAAATGCTATAAATAACATTACCTTTCAATTTAGGGCTGAACACCTTGACTGTTTCAACATCGATTTTTTTTTTGGGACACCTAATACACGTACACTTGAGTTTTTTTACGCGTCCTGTGTTACGCGGATTTTGAAATTCAAGGGATTTATTACGCGGCTCTCGGATTTCGCGGAATTTTTGCTAATCATATAAAAAATGCACGCCCCTATCAAAATTTGACCGCATTACAGTCACAAATAATCTTAAGCAACCTGTTTCGATCATAAAAAGTAGAAACAATACCGGAAGTGTTGAAAATGTATTAAAAATATTTTTGTCCGCCTACTTGTATGAAAATGTCCGATAGTGTTGTATGGGTTAACCCAGTAGATCAGTTACTTTCATAGAATAAAATGATAAAATGATGATAAACTGGAGGATTATTAAGGTGACATGTTGTGGAAAGTAAAACGATAATATGCCCTTTTCCAAATCTTATTAGGCCGTATGAATGAAAGAGTTCACTCTGCTCTTTCCATAAGATTTGCACGGGATTGAAGCTTCCCAAGTAACACACAAAACATGTTAGAAAATAAGTTACAACGAAAGTAATTATATAATTTCGTATTCTCTTAATACTCAAAAATACCTTTAATTTGATACTAAAAGATCGCAGCTAGGTTGAATACAACTTGAGTTACAACCGGGTTCAATTTGTGTTGTAACGTCACGAAATTATTTTTCTCTCCTTATATAATATTCGTCTATGTTTGAAAACATACTTGATGCGTCTAAATTAGTTCATATATAACAGAGAATAAATTTTGTACAATGGAATAATGTTTTTAATTTTTAAACTGTGGGTCATCCATGAGTAACGTTACATTCTAAAAAATTCTAATATTATTCTATTATACTAGGTGGCCCGTAGTGGCTAGCCACTTTCAAATGCATATTTTACTAATAAAAGTTGGTATTTAATCTAAAATGATAAATTATTTTTTTGAAATATCGAGTTGAAGTTCAAGATGTAACTATGACAATATCGATAATTCGATGCAGATGGCCAGCGCTGGTTTAAAGCTTAATTAATTATCTAAACTGCGATAAATCCTTCGTTCAGTAGATCATGAAAACGCGTGGATTGATAGCTTACCCGTGAACGAATCTGCATATCGCTTCTTATACGGATCCACTGCACAGCTATTTTCTCCAACATCTAGAAACTTTTTCTCCATTATTTGCTTATATTCGAAAAATTGTTTTCTAACAATTTAATCTTTTTTTAATTTCATAACATGAATAATAATTGATTTTCTCAATTGTTTGATGTTACATATGTTTTATTTGAACTAAACTTACAAAATAAACAAAAATGAACGTGATTGAAAAAAAAAAAACAATTTACAAAAACGATTGCTCATGAAAATATACTGGATTGCTCAAAAAAATATTCACAGATGCAAAAATTCGTCTTTGCAATTTGTTATTAACAATAGCAAAGCTTGGAATAACTAAATACTGTCCTCTTTTAATCATTGATGGGTAGTTCAAATCACTCTCGAAAACTCCGATATAACTTCACACGTGATGAATGACGCGCATGAAACATCTGTCATCTGTGCGTTCCATCTCAAAAAACCTTTTTCTAGTGTTGTCCTACAACATAACAATCCTCATCCCATCACCACCACCTTTGTCGGAGAGGAATCAGTTTTTACCTCAAACTTCAAACTCCTATTACTCATCAACTATATACACAATTGACACAAACTGTATTGCATATTAAAGATCAATCTGTTCTCTAACCTTATGGTTGTTGAACTTGAATCAAAGTCTGAATGTCACCCGTCGAGAAAGGGTTTATCTTATACTGTAGGTATTTTTGAAACAGCTAAAATTTTCACGTATCAGCAAAATAATTATCGCTTTTCCCGTACATCTTGAACGTCGTAGTATACTTAAATAATTAATTTAAGGTACAAGATGTGCAGCATGTCTTGTGTAGGTTAAATGTCTTTTCTATTTTTAAAAAATATCGAAAAAAAAACTATATTGCTCTATCTTTAGGTACAACTTCTTGAGAACATTTTTGAAAATTTTGTTCGAGCTTTGAGTAATAGGGAGAAAGTTGGATAGATTTCAAGTGCGGCTTGTCACGCGCCATGAGCTGAACTTGAAACTCGATATGGTGTTTTGCATAAAATGGCTTTGCCGAGTTACAGCCGGTTTTCTTCAATTTTTAATAAATGTTCATTATTAACGTCTTCGGTCATAATTGATTTTTTCAATAAACAAACAACTTATTGCTATCGAATAACTGTACTATTGAAAAACTACAATTTCAATGTATATAAAAATTGCTACACACTTGAAAAAATCCAAACTGCTTATTTTTCCGAGCAAAAAGGTTTATAATCCCCATCATGTTCTTGAATTTTTCATAGTCTATCCTCAAAGAATTACAACAGGTACTGCCTTATTCCATCACTTGACAACCTAATTTTGATGGCAATGCCATAGAGCTTATTACATATCACATAGAACATGTAATGCATTGCGTGAGGGGGATTGAAATTTGTCAACTTCCGCGTTACGTAACATGCGAATGTTCCCTAAGAGAAAAACTATTGACGCAAGGTAACCGTATCAATGAAATGAATCGTCCGCATCGCTCAAGCCAATCTTCCGAATGTGATGGTTATCGCAATTACGAGACGTGACATCACCACATTTGACGATGAGAAGAACATTTTTGAACGACCAACACCATATCGTGGAATAAGCCAGCTATTTATTTTTGGGGCAAGTCTAGATGAAAAAATCTTCAGCGGCAAAAATGCACTCGATTTTTTTTGAATAAGTAGTGTGAGTTTTAAAAAATCAAGGAAATATTACGGGAGCGAAAAAAGCTAAAAGCGGCATTTTTGTGTTATTATTATAATTTTTGAAAGGTTTCTTGTATTTATTGGAATTAAGGACACATTTGTTAACTTGATTTTAATATAAATGCTGAATAAACTGCTAACGTACTCAGACATTGTGAAAAAACTACAATAAAAATAAATTCAATATGTTTTACACATAATGTCGTATAAGACACTTTTGAGAATATTTATGATACATATGTCACTTATGAAAAGAATTGATTTGATCATAACTCACATTCCTTCACTGAAAATCTCCAAGTTTAAGTTTGGTTCTGCATGCCCAAACATTAAACGACAAAGTAAATTTGTTACGTAGTTTGTGGATAACCCCACAAACCAAGTGCATAAAGTAGAAGTAGAAATGTATAAAATCAGATATTGAACTATTTCATATGAAAATGTCTAAGAAATATGTGATAAATAATGGATATCGACTGCTTCATATTTTCGTGACGTTACAACGGAGTGAGAATACCCCTTGCTGAAAAATGAGCGTTGTAACGTCACGAAATATATAAAAGCTTCTCAAATATAGATGTTACCAGTTATAGGCACTCTCAACATGGCAAAATTTTCGATTATTATTTGTTATCAAATTGTGGAAGAAGAAATTGTTATAAAATTCCAAACAGAGCAGAGTTTTTGACTTTTGTAAGAAAAGTCCCGACACCTCAATTACTCGCGCGTTGTAACGTCACGCTACATATAAACAAAGTAAACAAATATCTTATACATCATTGTTATAGGAAATTTTGTCTACTTTCCGAATCTGTAATAATATCAGAGGGTTTCATGAAAAAAATACAAGTTAGAATTAAAATGATGACAACAGAATAGTCA